>NC_071087.1:42192810-42796901 GCF_027358695.1 Spea bombifrons | reverse complement strand
CTCTCTGGACAGATAGGTGATATGACAATAATTAAATAGGTTCAAATAATGTATCCAAATCACATTTATACAAATTAAAAGAGGTACAAGACAGATACAGCATTTATTGATGTACATTTTAAAACCTACACATCTCCATGAGTTGGAACTGTGTCTCTAACAACACTATAATTTGATATATTTTGTCCAGACTACTTGTCTAATGCAAATATACTCATTGAAGATAAATCCCCATGCCCCCTTTTTCCACCTCTATCTTCCCTCTGCTACCCCTTCCTTCCCGGAGTTGGACAAGAAGAAGAAACATTTTCCCCTTAAAATGAACACAAACTTTTTACCAGTGCCCCTATCTTATTGTAAACATGGATTTATGTAGACTAGCTACAGTTTTTCTTTTTTTAAAGAAATTAACAGAAACATAGAAACATAGAAAGTGACAGCAGTTAAGAACCATTCAGCCCATCTAGTCTTCTAGTTTAAGACTGTCCTCTTGTTATGGTAGTATTTCTTCTTTAAATAACCTTTCTTCCTTTATCATGTTGGCTCATTTAAGAATTTAAATGTTTCTATCATATCCACTGTGTCACCTCTTCCAGGCTATGTTAAGATCCTTTAACCTTTCCTGGTAAGTTTTGTCCTGTAATACATGATCCATTTTAGTAGCCTTTCTCTGAACTTTCTCCAACATATCTATATCCTTCTGTACACAATACTTCAATGAGGTTTTACCGGTCCCCTTTCTACTGCTAATACTTCTCCCTATACAGTCTGCCAACATTTCCTGCTGCTCTAATTCATTGTCTACCTACCTATCTTCTGAAATTACCCCTGAACAAGTACAAGGGGGGGGGGGCACTTTGCCGCCCCCAAGCCTGCCCGGGACTTAAATTAAAACATCGGGGTTTTTTGGTTTGTTTTTTTACTTTATTTAACATCATTTAACATCAGTTTGAAGGGGCACAGGGGGTAGTTTGAAGGGGCAGAGGGGGGGTAGTGAGAAGGGGCAGAGGGGGGGTAGTGAGAAGGGGGCGCCAGAGGAGTAGTCCGCACAGGGTGCCAGAACACTTAAGGCCGGCTCTGCTCCACATGACTTGCCCCAGCATTCAGATTGCACTCACAGGACTGGCCCCAGCACCCAGGTTGCATCCACTGGACTTGCCTAAACCCAGAATGCCCTCATAGGACTAGCTCAGCACCCAGATTGCATCCACAGTATTTGCCCCAGCACCCAAGTTACATCTAAAATACTTGCTCAGCACACAGATTGCACATATAGGAAATGTTGCAGCACCCAGTTTGCACACATAGGACTTGCCTCACCACCCACTTTGCACTCAAAGGACTTGCCCATCACCCAGACTGCACTCAGAGGACCTGGGTGCCGTCCACCCCATGCACCTGCCTTGGTGTGGCTCTGGGTCCATGTACAGCCCCCTGAGGTACCCAAGACCTTCATCCGAATATATTCCATTGACCGCAACCCTCTGTTGTCTGTCACAAAGCTACTGCCTAATCTATTCAACAATATTGGGATCTAAACTCAAGAGATTCTAGTTGATAAGTCTTCAATGTGGGACACTGTCAAAAGCCTTACTGAAATCTAAATATGCAATTTCTACTGCACCAACTTGATCAATTATTTAAGTCACCCAATCAAAAAAGTCAAAAAGATTAGTTTGGCATGATCTTCCCGAGGTAAACCCATGTTGTTTTTGGTCTTGAAACCTATGCGACTTTAGATGCTTAGAAATCTTCTCTGTTTCCATTAATTTCCCCACTACCGATATAAAACTTCTTGGTCTGTAATTGCCTGACTCCTCCTTACTGCCTTTCATGTGAATAGGCACAATATTTGCCAGTTTCCAATCTTCTGGGTCTACTCCTATTATCAATGATTGGTTAAACAAATCTGTTAGCCGTTTTGCTAAACATTTAAATTTAAAAACCCTACACATGTGCATCATACTTATGATACAACTGCTTAAATATGTGTTAATTATATTAAATTAGCATATATATATAGGGCTGGGTTAGCTAGGAATATGAAGGTGTGATTGATTTCAGGGCCGGCTGCCAGAATATGTCACAAATATCAGGTAACCATGAGAGCATGTTCACCAATAACAAAAAGACCACATAAATATTTAAATATGTTAACAATGAAACATCCCTAGACGATAACATCAGTTAATGTTTAGATTGACCATTGAATCTAGACTAGACTTATGTATGAGGTCCAAAGTAATTTTGAACAATTTTTAATTTATTTTGTTTTACTAATTTGCTTTCCTGCCCTTTCGTTTCAAATACAATTCTGTGAAATTCGAAAACGAAATGCAGGAGCCAAAAACACCCCTCTCTCTGCCCCCCAGTTCTGCCTGTGCCTCCACACACCCCTGCCTTTTACCTGCCCCTCACCTTCTTACTTACCTTCTTCACTGATTGGCAGATGTCAATGCTGACAGGAAGTGAGGAGGAGGGGGGTCAGTATGTGAGACAGTATCCTGCTGCATAGAGAAAAACCACAGGAGAATAGGAAGGGTGTGTAATGCACACACGCAGTGCCTGCAATAGAAGCTGTTCTAAATTATTATATAACCCTTGCTTGTCTGAAAAGGTAAATCAATGCACAGCTTTCCTTACAGACATTGAAATGGGTAATTGTCATTTGCATATTAATTATGCTCCTCCTGAGATTTTTACTTTAATTTCATGTTAAAAAAAGTCTTACTTAATGTATGAAAGATTTACTTTACTGTAGGGTGGTGGATATGTTGGACAGATCTTTGTTTTTCTTTTCCTCATATTTGTACCTCTCTAATGGAAATTGGAGTCTTGAGATTTTTAAAAATACAATTAAAAGTTTGATTTTAGAGTGATCTGAGATTTTTTCAGTATAGATACCTCTGACATTGCAATAGTTAACTATGGCATTTTTTTTTCTTTTGCTGTAGGCAACCTTGTGCGCCTTTTCCTTGATTGTTTGCTGTGGAGTTTGCACTTGCTAATATTTAATAAGCAGCACCCCTTAGAATTATTGGGCTCTAAATGTTTAACACATGTACCCACTTTGAACCTTAACCACATTTTCTGGAAACACTGCCAAAATGTTAATCATCGCTTGTTTAATACTGTATGGCAACCTCCCAGAAAATGTGTGAGAGATAACTCACCTACAGTAGACAAATGAATAAATAAATGTAACATTTTTTTGCAATTAATTTTTGTTAGTTTCGTTGGGGATCACCTTTGTTAATTTTCGTTAAAAAAAACAAGTTCATATGAACCTGAGTGTGTAAGTCTACTGTCAGATCCTAACAATCAAGAGTGATGATTCACTAGCATACATGGACACTGTTGGTGACTGGCTGTGAACTTCCCAAGACACTCTACAGGAATTCAGCATCTAAGGTAAGTTTGTGTGGAGGATTATTCTGTATTGCCTGGCCATTGGGAGTATATAACAAACACAGATCAATTTATAACTTGTTTCTGCTTATATGTTTTGTCCATTGGACTTTTGTACTGAATTAAATATTGTGATTCACTAACTGTTATTTTGCATGGCCAAAAAATTATTAATACACAATGTTGCTCATTTTACTTAAAAGTCAAATATTCATTCTTGACTGAGAAATAACAGATGCTTGCTAAAAATTCCACAAGTGTTTTGATTAATTATTGTAATGCTGTTCTTTTCTGTTCATTCTGTTCATTCTGTTCTTTTCTGTCTCCCAGCCACAACTTTCTATATTTAATTCCATATATCTTACGTTCTTGCAGCAGTAACCCATTCCATCAAAGAGATGTTAAGGTTAATTGCACTGCCCTCACGCTGGAAAGGATATACTCATGTCCTCCATACAGCTCTGCTGCTGAACATGATATCAAGTGCTATATCTGTGTACAGCTGGAGTCCCTAGCACTTCATTTAATTAGAACTATCTATAATTTCTGCACAATTTCGGGAAGTAATACAAAATGAACTGAAAAAGCGCATTTTACAGCTTAGTTGTGCTAAAGTTGAAACCACCCTCGTTGAGACATGGAGTGTGCCATTTAGTTGATAGCTACTCATCAATGTTTTTACACTATATTGTTCTTGTTTAATACATTACACAGTATTTTGTTGAAAGCAGGATGTTTGATAGCACCAACTTGGGTGGAACTATACTAAATGATGTAACTGTGTTGGCATTATCAGTCACCGACTTTCTTTTACTTGAAAGTTATCTAGATTTTGCTGTTGCACTCAACTTTAATTGACTTTCAGCTGACCAGTTTTCCATCTTAAGTGGAAACAATCAGCTATGTAGCTAACAATATATAAGAAACATGTATTTGGAATAACATATGATCTACACATCGTGCAAGCTTAAAAAAAGTATATAGGGAAATAGTAAAATGATTTTACACTCAATCCCTTTCTCAATGGTATTTATTGAGGCACAAGTATGAAAAAAATGTTTCGAGAGAAATAAAGTAATTTTCTTTAATAATGTATTCTAGCCTAGAACTTCTCTTTTTGAGGCAGCTCTTTAGTCCCGAAAAAAAGTACTTAATGTGACAGTTTTATTTTCAACTCTGAAATTCTGGCAGCACAATTGTTAAAATTGTACCAAAATGAGTCGAAGTGAATATACCCGTCTGACAAAGGATTCATCAAGGTCCTTGTAGTTGTTAACACATCCCACCTAGAAATATTTTCATCTATGGATTCGTAGTTATACTTCCTTGACTTTGAAAATGTTTGATCATAGTTGAAGTTGCTATGGAAACACTAATTTCTGCAGTAAACGGTCACTTCATATTTCATGCAAGTTACTAAATTTGAAGCGTTTTATTGTTGTGGGAGTTATTGTTGCACATGAGATATTTTGTAGCCCACACAGGCTGTTACTGTTTGGTCATCCTTTTATGCAGTCTGGGTACTGGAAACTGTAATAAATGTAATTACCATATTTGCTCGATTATAAGACGAGGTTTTTTCCAGAGCAAATGCTCTGAAAAATACCCCTCGTCTATACGCGATTCGCGTAGACAACTTCTGCTCAATCGCGTAGAGCTCTACACGATACAATCGCGGGAAGAGCTATACGCGATTTGCGTAGACAACTTCCGCTCAAGCGCGTGGAGCTCTACACGCTGCCCGGACTAAGCACCGGGGACTCAGATGCAGGGGACCTGGATCCTCCTGTGTTATGCGCCCCCCCCCCCAACTCAGAAGCACCGGTAAGTTTGGAGGTGTAAGGCATTTCTGGAGGCAGAGTGCTCTGTGAAATGCCTTTTAACCCCTTTAATGCCACTCTGCCTCCTGAAATGCCTTTTACCTCCCTATATGCCACTCTGCCCCATAATATGCCTTTTAACCCCCTAAATGCCAGAGTGGCATATAGGGGTATAAGGCATTTCTGGAGGCAGAGTGGCACATAGGGGGTCAAAAGGCATTTCATGGGGCACAGTGGCATATAGAGGGTTAAAAGGCGTATCATGGGGCACAGTGGCATTTAGCGGGTTAAAAGGCATATCATGGGGCACAGTGGCATATATGGGGTATAAGGCATTTCTGGGGCAGAGTGGCAAGCCTGGGGGCAGATGTGCATAACTGGGGGGGCAGGTTGAAAAAAAAGGAAATAAAAACAAAATATTTTTCTCAATCATAGCTTTTATTAACAAACAATTGTTCACATAGTTTACATGAACTAACATTTACTGGTAAAACTTTTTTCCTATAGGGTCGCCTTATATTCAGGCTTTTTCTTTTTTTCCTAAGTTAATATTCAGATTTTGGGGGGTCGTCTTATAATCGAGCAAATACGGTATATGTCAGATCCATTGATGAGATACACACAGCAAGAACTTTTTGTTATGTGTGGAAAAAATGTTGGAAAGCAGCATTTTCCACCTTGTGGTCAGGTGAGTCACAAGCCTTGTGATGTTTAGCTCAGATGATACTACTCGTGTTATCAATATGCACAATGTTTCAGGACTACTGCTATTTTCCACCACTTCAGTGCTTCTCTTTGCCCCTGTAGAAATGATCACAGGCAAAGAGTGAGCATCCCTGGGGACAAGATAACAATGTGACGTAAAAAATGATTATTTTCTTGTAACATCTTTGAACAGTAAAAATAATTTTTTTAAAATGTTTATTTTATTGTAACACCTATTTCCTCTTTGAAATAAAAATGTTGTTTCAAATGTTTATTTCTGCACTCTTGACCTTTTGTTCTCAGTATTTGTCTGATATAATGCTCTTTGATTTTCAATTCTGCTGAAAAAAGACCTAGGAATAAAGAGAAACCTCCCCCCTTCCCCTGCAAAGGTCATCGTACTCCTGCCAAATCCTGTGTGCACACCGTGCCTCATAATATTAATGAGTAGGATTACCATTTAGTACAAAAACAAATAAAAAATAACTGACAAAATGTTAAAAAGCTAATAGAAATCCAGTTTGCATGCTCTTTTGCTTATAGTGAGATGGTTTGGTGACAAGTAAGTCATTGTTTCTTAACACTGCTTCAATTAAATATAACAAACATACATTTATTCAACAATCCCATGTCACGAAAAAATAATAGGATCATTTTTGATTTTTAAGTGTTTCCATTAATATAATCATTCCACTACATACAATTGTATATTGTCCACAGGGATAATGTGTTATGCTTCTAATGTTTGATGTAACTTTGATGAAGTGATAAATAAAATAAGTTATTTCCCTCAATACTGCTGAAATATTTAACACTAAAATTGATATTTTCTATATTACCTGTCTCCTTGAAAATTACCTGCTGTTTATTTACAGACCTGGCTATAAATGTTCCTTATGTGTGACTCAAAATTGAACGTGGGCTTCATGATAGATTTATTTTAAAATAATCTGAGCAACCTCGTAGATATAGTCAAAAAGTATTATAATTTATTTGCATAATAATCTTTCTACTGATGTGCTTATGAAAGACAATGAAAAGAGAGAAGGATGGGGAAGGTTTGTAGCACAGAATAAACTTACAACAACAAAACAAGATATATACTTTTTTACGGCATTGATCCAGATGGGAGCAAAGAAAAAAAAAATCATTTAAGCACATGCCAATTTTCCTCAGAAGGAGGATAAAAAAATCAAATAATAGAGATAGAGTTCTCCTTCGTCAGATAATTACATCTGAAGTATTCTTTGGTTCCAGGAATATAATATAGACAAATCTTAATTTAACACATTCTGTAGACTATTTTTTGTATTTATTCAAAATAAAGGCAGAAAGAAATTGTTCATTTCGACATTATTCATAATCCTTCATGTCTTACTTACAATTATGTTGTTGACATTTTATAGAGAATGAAAACCTGTTCTAGTGAAATGACAATATTTAAAAACAGTTCATTTATTTTCCCCATAACAGGGTATATGTACTCAATTAGGAAGCTAAATAACAATGTACAGATTATTATTATTAATACATTATGATATATTGTTTAATAGCACCTCTGCCCACCAGAAAACAACGCCTAAAATATATATTGAGGGCTCTATAGCAAACTTAAAAATAAATTCCCATCACCATAGTAACCACTTGTAAATGTTGTAATACAATTACCACTTTTCTTGACTAACAGCTAGAGGCAGACTCCCGCATGTTTAAATGAATGTACAAAAAATGTATCATAAAATAAATAAAAATGTTAAGTACATGTGGTGCTACTCTAGTTATCCCTATGGTGATGTTATAACAGCATTGATCAGTCTCCGCAAATAGATATTTTTTGGGGTGGGATGTCAGAGAAGGAAAAAGGTGGGGGAATCTCTCAGGTTAGCGAGATGTAACAAAGATATACTGTAAATAGCAATCACAACTTGAACACTATTACAAGGGAACCTGTTCAGATGAAGAGCTCCAAGGTTTGGTCTGCTTACATACCACGTGAGGACAGCCTGGGTAGGATGGTGGTTTAGCCCACCAAGACCAGTCCCATCCAAGTTCAAAAGTGATAGAAGAGAACTGGAGATTATGCAGAAGGTGGATGTACCTTTTGTCACCGCATTAATTATCATTTCAAGACAACCCCACTGGAGCCTCCAGTTACACGCAAACAAGTAAATAGACAAGGTTAAGAGCGTCAATACTAACACGTCAACTGATCAGGTGTGGAAGTCACACCAATCGGGTTACATTGTTTTATTTTCCATAGTGTGGCTCAGAAAATGCATGACATGTATGAATGTATCTTCGACACATGGTCCGTAAAAATTATTTAATAAAAACAATTTCAACAAAAAAATAACTATCCAAAAGCAACATCTGAAACATAAAAATGGACAGCAATCTAGCTTCTTGTAACGCAAACACTTAAAAAGCAAAGTGCGATGTACTTTCTACTGAAACTTAAGAGCTAATACAGAAGCAACAAAGTTTGCTAGTATTCTCTTCGATTCAAAAAAGACACGCTTACATCCACCTTTTGCATAACAAACACACAAAACTATATATACAAATCTCTTCAGGCATATGGGTGATCAACATTCTAATAAACTATGAGTGTGCAGTGCTTTAATCATATACTTGTGATAAAGATAAAAATCTGTGGGGTCCACAAACTCACAGCAGCTAAATCTTGAAATGAGTAATTCTGCTTGTTAGCTCAATAATGGTTTTCATGTGGAATCTAAAGGAACAATTCAGTTACATTGACTGCATGTATGATGTATGCCCCTACTCAGTGAAATGTATGTTCCATCTGTAATGATGTGATAGATCAAGAATAGATAACTGATACATTGGGGTACCACACTTAAAGAATACAAAGCTAAGCAAGCATAAATATCCAGGTAACTTAAAAACTCTGCTCTTCTTCTGCTCCTAACTATGCACTATTTTCCATACTATCCTATAATGTTGAATACTAAGCAGTGTTATTATATATATCATATATATATATATATCATATATCATATATTTCAACATACTTAAGAATACTAAGAGTAGTTTAACAAATGTATCATATTGACACAACATCAGAGCAGATTGCCCTATCAGGCTTCCTGGTGTGCAGGTGCACAAAGGGATGGTTATGTGAGAGATTTCAGCACCCTCCATAGCGCACTATACCTGATCATGCACAAGAGGCAGAGCACTGGGAATAAGGTTGCAGTTGTGCTATGGGTCAGGCCCAGGGCGGCACACATTGTTTATCTAGCATGTTTGATCGGTTAAACTAATAATAATATTACATGCTAAGCTGTTAATCATTCATTTATAATTACATGATACTAATAATTATAATAATTTCAGTATGTGAGCATAAAATTTAAAAAAATGCTTTGTGATGGACTGTTCTCAGTTTTTCTGCACATCGTATGCTTGATGAATGTGTGACTAGCTGCTCTTTTCAGATGAATCTGCATAGGTCAGAAGTATGGTAACAGTGGACAAGGAATCCAAAATTGATATACCATGCATCCTAATTTGCATGTCACCAACAAAAAGTCCCAGAGTGCTTTGGAAACTGCACTTTGGAACAAGACTGTTTTTAACATGCCTCTGTGTATTTATTCATATGTATTTTCACATACTATATGCACGTTTATTAGTATTTTATTATGCTGTACTCACTACAGTGGAGAGTTTTGTAACTTTTTCGTTCACTGTAAATAAACCAAATTCATCTTTTTTCC
This sequence comes from Spea bombifrons, assembly GCF_027358695.1. Lineage (NCBI taxonomy): Eukaryota > Metazoa > Chordata > Amphibia > Anura > Pelobatidae > Spea > Spea bombifrons. The sequence goes on along the minus strand of NC_071087.1, from coordinate 42,787,225 downwards.
TGTTAAAATGGCATTTTATCACAAAATCATAAATAAACCAATATAAGTATTATGGAAAAATATTCATAACAGTGCATAATACAATACTTTACACTTATCTAGTTAGTATACTATTAGTATTTCCTGAAACTTGAACTATAATAAAATAATACATGGTAGCTCAACTACTAACTAGAGTGTATTTTTTTTAATATTCATAGTAAATGTAAGTAAAATCTAATAATTTTGAGTGTTTTCAAAGAGATTTCCATGATTTGATCAGATGAAAGAGCTAGGTAGACTGTTCCAACTAAATCATAAAGAATCATTATGGTATTAAAGATTATTACTTGTTCTCACTAGAGATTTTCCTCATTACATGAGTTATATTTTTTAATGTGAAAGCTTTGCAATAACGTCAATAACTAACATATGGGAGACATATGGTTCTTCTTAAGTATAAAAGGTAAACAAATAAAATATAGGAGTAATGCACATGATTTTATGTTTCATGTGAGAATAAAAGGCATAGAAAGTATCTAGTTAATTGGTTGAAAAATGTAATAAAAGAACAACTATTACAATCTGGGGTTGAGGACAGAAGCTTCTGAAATGGTATCAATTAAACCCATGCATCTCACACAACAGGGGATAAAGCGAGTAGGAGAGGAATGGAATGGGCTCTGTGTCTCCCCAAAGCGTTAGTTGGCAATTTAACCTCTTCAAGCCCTCTTCAATGGGCAGGAGATGGCTGGCATGGGGGTATAATTTGAACTCCATGCTTCCATAGCTATATCTATTAAACATTAACACCCTTCGATGTCACTGAGCACAGGATGGGGGCTGGAGATTTATAGGTGAACCCTATTGTGTTTATAAGACAAAGACACATATGTATACATAAATACAAACCCATTCATGATTTGCAAAGACATTGATCTTTATTTGTGGCCTAAAGAAAATATTCAAAAATATATAATCCCATCCATGCCCAATGGAAATGAATTGCAAAATGTATATATATATATATATATATATATATATATACATACACACCATTGGACCATTTAATCTGATCAAAGTCAGATGACCAATTCAAATCAATGAAGTTATGAAAGCCTGGTCATCCAGTTAACTAGTCGCTGACAATGCCATTGTCAAAACAGCAATCTTTTGTGACCACAAGGATGCCATACTAGGGATTCTGTTTTCTGTCACTCAGTATTCCTCTATAAACTGTGGTGTAAATTATTGCTGATATGATCAACAAAAGATCATAATTATCATCAGCTGAGAAATCATGTTAAATCTATGTCAGTAACAATTCAAGCAGACCTAGTTGGACACTGAATTCCTCATATTTTTATACAACTTAGAAATTAGGTACTACACTGAACAATTATACAATAATAAAAATGAAAACAAAGTTAAAAAAAAAGTAGAGCAAAGAGAATAAAATCAGTACTTTCTGGTACTCACACTCCATTACAGGACATTAGGGAAAAGTTTAATTCAGCGTATTTAGCACCTTGCATTCTGCCCGATCAAAAAGGTTCTGTTATTCCTACCACAATAGTTACATTAAAGTAAACATCACTCCAAAACAAGGTGTACAAAATAACTGAAAATTACAAAATAAACTTACTTTAAACCACTTTGTGTTTGTTTATAATTGTAATTAGTATAATTGTTAGAATACATGAATATGGGCAAACTTTGTTACAGCAACAGATTTAGTTACCTCCAGTCTCTGTACATTCCACATTGGTATACCAACCAGACAAGCTATGAGCCAAACAATGCCTGCAAACAATATACAGAAGGTTATTAGAAATAATAGAAGCACTTAAAAAAACAAATTTCACTAAAATTATAATGGCAATACATGAAGACTGCTAGTAGGTGTAGGCAGGTTTTATTATAATACATGCTTTGAAATTATTTATTTACGTGAGAAAGTAAAAATATAATACTCATGGTAGTTTCAAAGATAAGGGGTAATAAATAAAATTGCCTAAGTTCTCTCACCTAGCATTGTGAACGCCCTCCTGTTGGTGTACTGCCATTTCATTTTTAGTGGGTGTATGATGCCCTGATGTCTTTCAACCGCAATACATGTCATTGTGAGGATTTCCGTTACAATAGCTGTAGACTGGACAAATGGGACCATTTTACAAGCAAAGGCACCTGCAAAATTGTCAAGAGATAAGAAACTGGGGATTATCAAAAGGCAGAGCAACATAAACAACGTAATTGTTATTTTTCTTAAATTTGCAGTTAATAATGAATTCCAAACCACTTGGACGTACCTTATAGCCATAGAAAAAAAGCAGGTGACAATAGTTTGACTTAGAAGTTTAAGTCATATTTTAATGACGTTCAGCTCCTGTTCTAAAAATATGGTACTTGACTCAAATCAAATTCAAAGTCTTATTTAAGTTAAAGAATTATCAGCGTTCTCAACATCTGGTTTTTCATTTTTTGTAATTGTGAAAATAAGACAACGCCTACTTGATAAATTAAGCGACTTTGCTAAAATTGAGATCTATTCACTGAACAGCAAGTTCATGAAAGTTTAAGGGAAATAACCCAAATGTAAGTCTATTTCAAATGCTTTTTCATATTCTATTCTGTGCATAGCAATCAATGCCCCCTGCAGAGGCTATACATTCTAACTAAAGCTGAACCCTGTATAATAGAAGGATGCAGTATCATTGTAGTTGGCATGAATTTTTAATCAAACCAACGGAAAACAGCATGATTTTAAATTATTAGCACGTTTCATGCGTATGTTTTCTATACATATGTCAATACATAAGTTTGAATGTAGACATGTTTATTCATGTTTTTGCTACAGCAAATACATATATCTAAATTAATTAAAAGACAAATTCAGAAAACAGATGCAAAGAGCTGAGATGTGGACCTCCCAGTCACATTTAGGAAGACAACCCATATTATTACAGTAAATAATCAATATGTATTCTAGAAGAAAGCACTGTATCAATCAGCATGGTGTAAGGACAGGTGTTGCACTGCACATCACTAAAGGAGTTTTAGATTTTTTAAAGGATGTTTTTTCTAAAATAGAAATATATGTTGGTGAGTCTATGATGGCCTGGGCATCTTTAAATGGAGTCAGCAGAACTTTGCTTTACACTTGTTAATAAGAATAAAAGAAAAAAGAAATCCCTGTGGTATTCTACAGATGTGGCACACATAAGGTATTAGCAAATATAAAGGTAGACTTAAGGAGGCAAAACACTATTAGATGCGTCAAAGCATACACACACACACAGAGGAGAACAAAGAGTCAAACCTCACCTAGAATATTGTGTATTGAGTTCATAGGAGGCTCTGGTGAATAGTAAAAAATATCAGGAAAGACTAAGGTAACTTGATATGTATAGAGAGGGAGGTTACAGTGCTGTGATAATGTGACCAGCATTAGATACCATTATTTTGGTCATATCATCTAATTTACAAAAAAATTATTAAATGTGGTGAAAATTTTAAAACTTTTATTTAAAAACTTTTACTTTTATTTGAAAAATATTTTACTCATCGAAAAAAGCTAATTAAAAAACATGGTAAATAGATTCTAGTATTTGTCCTAAGTTTAGAAATCCCAATGCTTTTTGTTTTATTTTATGCTTATTTTGCATGTTATAGGGCAATAAGTACAAGTAGCATATTGCTATTTCTAAACCATTTTTTCATATCTGGTCATTCTGCCCCCATGTTCTTTTTGGGACATCTTTGAAGCCAGTCAATGCAATTTACCCCATCACACCATATATTTTTGAACACACCGCAGGGTATTTCAAATGCTAGTATTTTAACTCTTTCCATGCCAGGATTTTTGTGAATATACAGCACTAATTTAAGACTATATATATATATATATATATATTTATATATCGATTTTTGAACTTTTGTTTTTTACATTTTGTTGGAACTGGATGGTTACCCTGATGGTGACATCACTGGAGAATTATTTTTACATTAGTAAGCAGGACTCCATTGACTTGCATGGTTGAATGTAATATCTGTGTTCAATCTACAGGGGGAGCTTAGAGTTCTCAGAAGCGTCTGGACAGACTCTGAGAAGGAATTTTGGCCCACTCGTCTTGGCAGAATTGTTTTAATTCAGCCACATTAGAGGGTTTTCGAACTGCCTTTTTTTAAGGTTATGCCATAGCATCTCTATAGGATTTACATCAGTACTTTGACCCGGCAACTTCAAAACCTTCATTTTTTTTTATTTTGAGCAATTCGGCCAAAAAAGTATTTAGTCAGCCACCAATTATGCAAATTCTCCCACTTAAAAACATGAGAGAGGCCTGTAATTCTCACCATAGGTACACTTCAACTATGAGAGACAGAATGGGGGGAAAGAATACAGGAAATCACATTGTAGGATTTCTAATGAATTCATGCAGTGCCAGACGTGTCCCCTGCTTAAGCCAGTACATGTCCGGGCCCGTCTGAAGTTTGCTAGAGAGCATTTGGATGATCCAGAAGAGGATTGGGCGAATGTCATATGGTCAGATGAAACCAAGGTAGAACTTTTTGGTAGAAACTCAACTCGTCGTGTTTGGAGGAGAAAGAATGCTGAGTTGCATCCAAAGAACACCATACCTACGGTGAAGCATGGGGGTGGAAACATCATGCTTTGGGGCTGTTTCTCTGCAAAGGGACCAGGACGACTGATCCGTGTAAAGGAAAGATTGAATGGGGCCATGTATCGTGAGATTTTGAGTGAAAACCTCCTTCCATCAGCAAGGGCATTGAAGATGAAACGTGGCTGGGTCTTTCAGCATGACAATGATCCCAAATACACCGCCCGGGCAACGAAGGAGTGGCTTCGTAAGAAGCATTTCAAGGTCCTGGAGTGGCCTAGCCAGTCTCCAGATCTCAACCCCATAGAAAACCTTTGGAGGGAGTTGAAAGTCCGTGTTGCCCAGCGACAGCCCCAAAACATCACTGCTCTAGAGGAGATCTGCATGGAGGAATGGTCCAAAATACCAGCAACAGTGTGTGAAAACCTTGTGAAGACTTACAGAAAACGTTTGACCTCTGTCATTGCCGACAAAGGGTATATAACAAAGTATTGATATGAATATTGACCAAATACTTATTTTCCACCATAATATGCAAATAAATTCTTTAAAAATCAGACAATGTGATTTATGGACTTTGTTTTCTCATTCTGTCTCTCATAGTTGAAGTGTACCTATGGTGAAAATTACAGGCCTCTCTCATCTTTGTAAGTGGGAGAATTTGCACAATTGGTGGCTGACTAAATACTTTTTTGCCTCACTTTACTTGTGTGCTCCTGATCATGGTCCTGCTGTATAACCCAACTGCGCTTGGTGTTTTACGTCAGGAACTGATGGCTGAATTTCTTCTTTAGGATTTTCTGGTAGAAAGCAGAATTCATGGCTCCATCAGTTTTGGCAAGTTGAAGCAGCAAAAGCAGCCTTAAACCATCATAATACCACCACATGTTTAACTGTTGATATGATGTTGTCACATTCTACCCAGGCTGCGGAGCTGCATACCTCTGTCTTGCTACAGTTTCTCTGTTTTGCTACAATCCATTCGTGGATTTCCTTATGCTCTGTTCTGATCTTCCATTCCTTGCTTCTAGTTCTGCTCTTTATGTTTGTCTCAGTCTGCAGTCTAAAGGTATGTCTCATTGCTATGTGTTTAGATTTCATGTTTGGTTTGTTTAGTACCTCAGTAAGCAGGGTTTAGTGTTAGGACCCGTCGTATATTAGAATACTTTGGCGTAGTGGTGGGCTAAGCTTACTATGGCCATGAGATGTGACAGAATCTCCAATAGTTATCATAAAGTCCTTGGCTAGTTGCTGTATTTATGTGTGTTAGTCTGTGATGTAACCTGTGGGGTGTCCTGTCTTATATCCCCGGTAGAGGGGTGTCCTGTCCTGTTCATGTCGGATCTTGAGTATTCCTTGTCTTGTTCCCTGTTGTGCCCTGTATTATGTATATCTTGTCTGCTTATGTTTCTTGCCTGGTCTCCCTGTCCCTTGCTTGCTATGTTTCAGCTGTTACTCTGCTTAGCTTCCACACTCCCAGCCTGCAGCATCCCGCACATGAGTCTAGTGCTATGTCTCATGCCTGCTCCAGGGTTCCTGCAGGATATATCTTTGCTTTGTTCTGGACTACATCCACCGCTATATCAGGGCGCTGGTATGTGGCTGCACAACCCTAGGTGCTCGATACCCGGGTGAGTGAAGTCGCCCTACACCAGGCCCTGTCCTGTGACTCTGCTACTGCATCCTGAACTCCTGAACTCCATCTTTGGGCGCCCTGGGTCATTACAGTTGTCTGTATGGACCCAGTTCCTGACAGATGTTCTTATTGTGAAATGATGTGTAAGCTTTACACCTTATGTAATGTTCCACTTTTGACTTATGAGTCCCCAGACTTATCTCAAAAGTCTTGGGGGTCATCAAGATGTATTTTGGAAAATCTAAGACAAACCTTTGTGCTTATTTTGGTCTCTTTTCTATCTTGGAATTGTGAACACATGCCTTAACTGAAGCAAGTGAGGCCTGCAGTTCTTTACAATTTGGGTTCTTTTGTGACCTTCTGGGTGAGTCTTCAATGCGCTCCTGGATAAATTTTGTGAGGCCATCCAATGTTCCCCACTGTTGTCTCCATTTATAAATAATGACTCACTGTGAGCCATAGAAATGGCTTTGTAACCTTGTCCAGACTGATAGATGTCAATGACTTTGTTTCTCGTCTGTTCTTGAACGTCTTTCAATTCCGGCGTCGTGTGTTGCTTTTTGAGACCTTTTAGCCGACTTAATTTTGCAATTATTATTATTATTATTTTTTTATGTTTAGATTCAAAAGGGCTAGTACTAATCACACCTGGGTGTTTCTAGTGAAATTGAACCCAATAAGCAATTAAATTTAGTTAATCAGTTTATTTAGTAACTAAGGAAACAATTACTTTTCCACATAGGACCAAGTGGGGTTGGATAGCTTTTTTTCCTTCTATACATGAAAGCATCATTTAAAAACTGCATTTTGTGTTTACTCAGTTTATCCTTATGTAATATTACAATTAGTTTGATATCCTGTTCCCGATCCTCCAACTGGGGGAGAGGACATCACCAAAAGCGGCATCATTTTGCCCTAACTTGTACTTAGAGCAGTATGGCAGCGTGTGGGTCTCTCCCCGATCCTCCAACTGAAATGAATTTTAATAAGCTGTATGTGTTAATGTTATGTTGCATCAGTTCATAAAATTACAATGATGATCTTTGAACTATTTTTATTAACTTGTAGTTCTTCTTTCATTTTTCTTATTCAGCCAAGAAAGAATTGAATAAAATGTGTGACGATAATGACACTTGACACATCTGTAAAAGATAATTGTTCAATTCATTGGCACTTTACTTTGGACAGCTGTTATTAATTAGAAACACTCATGTTTTTCCAGCTAATCAGCCGAGTGCAAAGCCCTGGTGTTAACAGTGAGACATGGATGAGTTTAAATAAAAAAAATAACTATATGACATAATTAATTAACACACTTTGTAACTATCACGCCGTTTTATTTATTGGCAAAAATATTTCAACTAATAAATTCCACTGGGTACAATTCTGTATTTGTGTATTTTCCTGTTTTCTGCAAAATTTATAAATCAAAATGTAAATACGTGAAATGAGCAGCCAGTAAGGAGGGGTTGAGAATACATGTTGGGATACAACATGTTCACAAAGAAGAGCCTGGAAATGTTCAGATTAATTGTTGCAAATATAAAAAAAACTACCATATGGTGTGTTACAAAATATCTTGTACTCAGTTTTGTTCTGTTCAGTTATGTAGGCTGTACCCAAATAGAAAGATCCCATCCAATGCCAACAACTAGCTGTATATGATTAGTCCTTGTTTATTGTGAATGGGCCATGGGGGCCCTGCAGTCTCACATTGTACTTCCCATCCATATCTTCATAATGAAAGTGATGCATTGCTTTAAGGTAGGGACATGGGGTGAATATTTAAACACTGGGGGCTCCATGCTGGATAAATATGACCTTGACTGATGGTGCCCAGCCCCTATGTTGATATACAGTCTGAAATGTTTTCATGATCCCTGATAGCTCCCCTAAATCTCCTAAAAAGTAGATATATGCAAACCCATTATGTTTAGTTAAGCCCTTGTGTTTTTAAGCAGCACTGCATTATCCAAGCTCTGGAAGACCCAATGCTTTACTGAATAATTTGGCACTCATTGTGACCATGGACTGTTTTATTGTTATTATTATTATTTATTGTTTATATAGCGCCATCAAATTCCGTAGCCCTGTACAATGGGTACACAGGACATAACAAGTAGTATGTAACATAACAGTTTGACTTACAGAGACAACAGGTGAGGAGGGCCCTGCTCAAACGTGTTTACAATCTAGACTCTAGTGTTAATCTTTGGCACTGGAAACTATACATAAATGTCCCATGGTACAACACACAGTATTTTTACCTTACATTCTGTGTATATGTATACAGTTTCAGAAGAGTATGGGGCAGATGGCACTGAATGGCAGCAGTAGCATAGGGTCTTAATGTTGCACTGGGGAGGTTGTTTACCAATTTCAGGTAGTGTATTTGATAGTTGAGTCCAGTTGCAGGGAATACACACACTTCTAAAACACAATCTTACAGACCACAAATCACACAAGCAGGCAAAGAGCCAGGTCCTGGAGCACAGACGGATAAATCAGAAGCTACCTCTCTCTATAACACCTCTCTCACATCTGATGATGTAGCTCCAACTACTACGCTCAAGTTTTCAACCTTGGCACACAAGAGTAACCCATCAGATTCACCGTTGCTCCTGTACTGCAAAACATAGTTGGCAGAAGTCTCATTCCACATCTGTCTTCCTACACTATTAATTCATGCAATGTTCTGACTAGTCTGTTCTTACTCTTGCTAAGGAAGTCTACTTCACCTCCCTTATCCCCTCCCTGCACCACAACCCTAAATGCCTCTTCAGTACTTTCAATTCCCTTTATCAGCCTATCATAACTACCCCCTTCCACCGACCTTACTGCCTCTGACTTTGCCATAAATTGAAACTCAGATGTGATATATCTGCACAGTCCATCTCCTGCCCTTGCTGTCCCTATGACTCCCTAACCTATACAGTGAACTCTTCTTCCTCTTCTACGTTAAACCAATTCTCACTTGTCACTTAAGATAAGGTTCCTCTCTGATCCTTTCTCATCTTACCAAAGCTCTCTCATGTGCTCTTGTCCCTACATTAGCTCATCCCTTCACCCTCTACCTCTCTACTGGTTCTGTCGCACCCTTCTTCAAGCATACTACCAAACTTCTATCTTCAAAAAAAGCCCTCCCTGGACTCGACTGATCTGTCCAGCTAATGTCCCATCTCTCTCTACTTCCCCTCGTCTCCAAACTTCTTGAATGAATTGTTTAAACCCAACCAAGTTTCTTGACTCTAACTCCTTACCTGACACTCTTCAATCTGGATTCCACTCTCAACATTCTATTGAGATATTCCTTACTAAACTTACTGATGACCTCCTCACTGCTAGATCCAAGGGTCACTGCTTTATATTAATCCTACTGGATCTTTCTGCTGCTTTTGACACTGTAGACCACTTTCTTCTCCTAAAAACTCTTCATGAACTTGGTCTCCAGGTCACTACTCTCTCCTGGTTCATACCTTACCATTCTGAATGTAACTTCAGTGTCTCCCAGTAACACTTCCCCTCTCCTTTTCCTTCTGTTCCCACTTTACAATACCTCACTTGTTACCTCAATTTTTGGCTTTCAATACCATCTGTATGCTGATGACACCAAGATCTAACTATCCTCTTCTGAGCTCTCTCTTTGTTTTAGTTCACGTAACTAACTGTCTCTACTCTGTCTCTAACTTGATGTTTGCGTGTTCCCTAATACTTAATCTCTTCAAAACCAAACTTCTCATCTTCCCTCCCTTCAATGCTAGCATTCCTTCAGAGGTTTCCCTCAATGACATTGGTACAATCATCCCCCTGGCCCCTCACACTGGCTGTGTCACCCTTGACTCTGACATCTCATTCATCCCCCATATCCAGTTTCTCTCAAAAAACTCCTGTCTCCATCTTAAAAACATTGCCCTCATTCATCCCTTCTTAACATAAGATGACACTAAGGCTCTTGTTCATGTGCTAATTGTCTCCCACCTTGACTATTGTAACTTTGTACTAGGTGGTCTCCATCATACCCGTCTCGCCCCTCCACATGAATGCTGCTGTCAGATGTATATTCTTCCTCAACCATCGCTTTACTATCACATGTCCTCTGTCAGTCTCTACGCTGGCTGCCTGTGTGCTTCTGGATTCATTTCAAATTCCTGACTCTTACTTTCAAAGCTCTTCATAGTGGTTCCCCTACCTACATCTCATCACTCATCTCTAAATATCCTCTGCAATGCCCTTCCTGACTTATCTGCCTTCCCCTCTGCCTTCAATCCTTCAATCCTTCAAGACCCATTTCTTTAAGGATGCCTACAACATTACACATTGACTCCATTTCTCCTATATTCCTTTCCTAGTGCCTCTCATGCAATGCTAATACCAGTTGTTCCAGTCCATCCCTATGAGTAGCACTTTTACCTCCTTTGTAATACACCCTAACTCCCTCTAGATTGTTAGCTCATTGTTATGTTTTATATTACTTGTTATGTTCTGTTTACCCATTGTACAGTGCTGTGGAAAATGATGGTGCTATATAAAACAATAAATGATACAATTAAGAATAATAAAGCATCCCACAATATGCTCCAATAGAGGCAGCTGGTAGGAAGTAGGAAGTTCAATTTTCTTACCCCAATAATTAAAGAATGTCTGCACTGTTTTCAGTCAATAACATTCTGTAAACTGTAGTTATAATTGACTCAGAATGTATTTAGTATGGAAAATAGGATGGGATTCCTCTACTAAGTTTTAGTTGTTGAATCTTAATAGTTTGGGGAGTTTTTGTAACCCTATACAACTATTCTGGATAACTACTACACTGCATACAAAGTTCCATAATCAGTGAACCGTTTACCTGTCTTGCATGCACTATTACATTTCAGGTATCAATGCATATACACATAATTATCACATAACCAATCATTACAAGTGTTATTGAATACATTAATGATTTTTCAGTTTTGATTGTCTGACGTTAGGATTAAACACATTTTCACAAGCATTATTGCTTATTGTATATATATATCAACTATATGCTCGTATTTTGACTGGATGTTGTTAATTCACATGACTGGTTAAACTGATACTGTTTAAACTCGATAAATGCTTATGAGTAATTGCCCAGTAAGGTGTGAAATACGTTAAGCTTGTACAGTTTCTTATAACATTATACCGGTAACGGTAGCACCCAGTTGTTTTCCATTGAATGCCCGGTGAGTGACGCAAAGCAAACATTATCATTTCCTTGCTGGTCTTAATTGTGACTGTGTTTTAACCAATCAGTCCTCACTATAGAGACTTAATAGCTTATCATTTTTATACACATTATGATACATAATATTACACGATACTGTTAGTTGTATTAGAGAGGATGCTATTTTTTAGATGAAGTCAATATCCTGGTGAGAGAACATCATCTTTTCAACATTAGGATGTATAATGTGAAATAAATGTTGTACATTAAATTATCATAATTATTCTTACACCGATAATGTTTCTTGGAAAGGCCGGAAAGTCACAATATTTCAGAATACATTATAACAAATATTAAAAAGTCTTGCGCTATAGATTTTCCTTTTATGTTATAAGAGTCATCGGTCAATTGGGCAGTGCAGGAGACATGTCTCAAGTAGAAAATGGTATTTAATTGGATTTTGCAAATAATATATGGCTTCAGGCTTTTTTCATGGGAAAAAAATATTTTTTTATTTTAACATAAAGTACAGTGCTATATACAATGATGTAGGTTAGCTTCGGGAAAAATCTGGTTTTGTCTAAATTTGTTTTATTAACCCCCCCCCCACACACACACACAGGTCTTGAGGCTGCCATTGTTGACAGTTGTGATTTTGGGTGACTTTCCCTGTTCAAACACCACACTGAGCTGAGTAATTAAGAACAACTCATTCTATTGTTTAAAACAGGCCTTACAAATGGCTAAAATGCTAGAACTATGTTAAAAACCAAAAAAAAATTATATTTTTTTAAATGTTATTTTTAACTTGATACTAGTAATAAGAAAATGGCAGTAATTCCCCTTTAAATTCATGCTTCAGACATAAAAAGTATGTTGGGATTGACAACACATTAGAGGTAGGTGGAGCGTTATAGCCACAAATGTCTGTGTCAGATGTAAGTGATGGATAATTGACTTGTGCATTTTAAATTTTAATAAAATTTGCCAGCTTCTTCAATTCCAATGAATTTGTACAAAAAGAGACCCCAAAAATTCAAAAGCGAATTTTTTTGTTTGAATTTTGCTGATTATATTTACTCACATTCTCACTCTCGCTTACACTCTCTCATGCTTTCACACTCTCTCACACTCTCACTACCTTTTGAGCTGACCACTTCCATGTCCTTATCTCCTCCACTTCTTGGCTTGCATCTTCTTGTTCTTCTGACTTCTTTCTTTGTCCGCTGCTTCTCGTGACTTCTATCTTTGTCCATTTCTCTATGGGACATGACCTCCCAGTATACTTCTACAAAATGGCGGCCCACCAGGCACACCTACTCCTTTGATTGGAGGAATGGGGGAGAGGGTGTGCCCATTTGCCATTTTGCCAAGGTTTATTGGGAGGCCATGTCCACAGAGAAGTGGACAAAGAAAGAAGACATGAGGAGCAGCGAACAAAGAAGACAGAAGAACAAGAAGATACAAGGGAATAAGCTGAGCTATGGGGCAAGGAGACAGGCACATGGACACGATCAGGGGAAAAGCTACACGATCTCCTTGCATTATGTTGATGTCCACTAATGCTCTACTACTCACCCCAAGATAAGATAACTGCTTAAAACTGTTTACCATATTTCCCATATGAAATGGCTGCCTAGCCTTAATGTTATGCAAACTGTTATAGGCTAGGTACATTTACATTTTGTCTTATAAATAGCATTTTCTTAAATCTAAAACGTTTATTTCTCAGTGGATTAAAATACTTTGCAGTGATGTCACAAAGAAAACTACTCTAGCTTTTGGCAATAAGGTCCATCTCACTTCCGTCTCATCAAACACACATATAGCATTACAAGCCCATTATCACCAACTTGTATGATGATGATGATGATGCATGTTTATTGAGGGAGGGGATGACAGGCATGAATTAAAATTAGTGTAAGGGTCATTAAATGGTGAATTATGTGCTTTGCCTGGTTAGAAGTAAAGGTATCTCTGTCTGACTTGATGCTTTCTCATTAAGAAATGTAAAAACTGACATTTCCTTAACCAGTATGTCAAGGATGAAATTGATATTTGATCTTAAGAATTGATTGGTTCCACACCAAATACTTTGCACAATTAAGTGTAATTTATCGAGAACCTTGAACTGTAATATATATATTGGATGATGACCTAAATACTGCATGGTGAAATGTTCTAAGACCTTAAAATCAAGTTACTCTTTACTTAATTATTAAAATCTATAGGGTTAATAACACAATTCTTACATATATATATATATATATACCTCCAACACGAAGTTAGACCAAAAAGTAACCATTATCCTTTATGTGTCATTTTAGTGCATTGCAGAATGTGACAGACAGGGCAATCTAAATTCTAAATAACTAAAGTGACTCACCAGTCAGTCTAGGTCATTGAAAGGTTTATACTTAATTCATTAGTTATGATAAATCGATGGGAAGTAAAAACACTGCTTCTAAGCTCAATGTCACATAACACAGGCTGAACTACACCAACTACTACATATCTATATGTATATATATTTATACTTGCAAAGACACAAGAGATACAAAAGTGGCATTTCAGTGACATTTTCTTTCCATTGGTGCCACACACTCACCTCCCAGCCAGTTGGATGAGATGTTCTGCAGCATGGTGAAGGGGATACAGAAGAAGGCTATGAGGAGATCACTAAGAGCCAAGGAGCAGATAAAGATATTAGTGACTGTTCGCATCGCTTTACTCCGGGTCACCACATAAAGGACCAAGGAGTTCCCGAAGAGAGCCAACACAAAGATCAGCACGCATATTGTCACAAAGGCGATTTTAGTGCGGACGGGAAGCTCGGGGATGTAAACCAGAGGCTGCAGCTGGTAAAGCTCAATAAACTGCTCCCTCGTCACGTTATTCTCCCGCAGAAGTCTGGCAAACTGCTCAGGGGTGATGTTAAGAGACTGCATTGGGCGCTGCGCTCCAAATCACTGGCGATGCCCAAGCGGATCCGCTCTGTGAAGGGTAGTATTAGGGGAGGGGGTCGCTCTTCAGCCAGGGATACACTGGCCAGACAGTAATCGGCAACTTGTATCAAATGATACGTCCATGGCGATCAAACGTGGAAAGCGACATCCAAGTTTTTCTGAGTGCCGTGTGGATGTTGTCTATCCAACGTCTCGGCTGAAATTAACCGGTAAACACGGAAAAAACGATAAACTCCAACCATCCAAAGTGTCTTATTTGCTTATTTACTTTAAATGCCCAGTAAACCCAAAGTAGAGACAAAACTGCAATACAGTTAGTTATAGACGTGCCGGGAGAGAACATATAACTTTAAATGGATGGGGGAGGAAAAAGTTATATATAGAAATCATCGTTGGCAGTAAAGTATTGCATATTAGCTCCGAGTCCAAGGTACCGGCTGCTTGTTACAGAGATGCTTTTAACGGGAGTCTGGTCAGCTGCCGGTGCTGATGAGAGAGCCGGCTTGTGTCCGCTTACCCCGCCATCCAATCAGATTGCAGGAGGCAGCTGAATCCCCTTCATCCCGGAGGACACATGCGCTTGGCAGGCTTTGTGCATGGAGGGCGAGAGCAGCATCTTCACTTTGGCAACCTTTGGCATGCTGCGGTAGATTCCAGCTCCCATCATCCCCTTTGGTGTTTTTACATATGTCCAATGTATACAATTTGTCTTCACAGGGCTGGTGGTTCCCAGCTGTAAGATTACCCACCCCTTGAAATCAGGTGTATCTAATACATATGAGAATCTAAGTATATGATCCAGCCAAAAAGGTTTAGCGCACACATTAATTTAAAGGTTGTTTGTGTGAACCCAAATCCCCACTTTATACATGTACAGCTAAGGAATCTATACACACTGCATTTTTGTGCCCAAGTTAAACTAAACATGCTGGAAACTTGAACAAACCAATTCTAACGACATGTTCATGCCTTCATAACATGTTAATAGATACTGGCATTTAAATATGGCTTTAAATGACTTTATTGTCTAATCCTGCGATGTGGCTGTAATTTATAACTGTCAGACTAGATGCATAGGACCTTGTCATCAGTCTTTGCACTGAGCCAAATCTTCTATACGTTTATATAAGTGGTATTGTCCCTTTCATCTTGCAATAACATGACTTCTGTCATTAAACAGTATATGTATGTATACATTTGCATGGTATTGGTTCCACTATGCTTTCTCATTGGCATTCAGGATTCAGCTCCAGCATGTATGCATTTGGGAATTAATAGAGCAAGTCAATTTACAACAGAACATACATCACATACAACAAAGGTATCACTTGAAAAATGTGCTTGACTTAAACTAGTATGTGATCATATTCAAGAATTTGTTTTGGAGGGCAAGCAACATGTGTGCCATTTATTGAATAAGAGACTGGTATTGATTTTAGTGGAGCTTATTTTATTGTTGCAAATACATCTCAGGTTTGGGATTTTCTGTCTATTTCTTACACACTTTGTAAGTTTATAAATAAATAAAAACAGTGTCATGAACATAAATGTATAATATTATGCATTTTCCTTTGAAAAAAAATGTTTACTGTGGGATTTCCAGCACTATACATTTGAGACATTGACTGCTTATGTGAAACGGGCAAGATGTATTAATAAGTTGTTGGCAGACCACATGTATAATGCATAGCCCTACATAAGCAAAATGGAAACATTTGCCAGTTCAGACATTATATGACCAGATGTGCTTGTGACATACGTCTGGAAATTAAAATGAACGATCTTAACAAAAAGCTAAGGGGGTAAACTAGCATTTTTATCCCAATTTGACAGTCAGTATGTATGATACACTTTAAATGGATTTTCATTCATTTTGCTGTATTGACTGGTATTTTTGATAACCTGAATCTTGCTGTGCAGTCTAGAAAGTACAATGTATCTGAAAGGATATTGATGTAGACTCTTGTCTTATATCTTCTGTAATTAACAACTTGGAGGTATATATTGGGAATCCCCATAGCACTACATTCATGGTTAAGCTAGATACATACTGTGTATACTGTATACACTGTGCCATTTTCATCTGGCAAGTGAATTTTCATTTCAAATAGTCATACTTGCATATTAAAATACTTGCAACAATTTGAATCATCATTTGCATCATCATTTGTAAGAGGAGTTAGCATTAAAAGTTACAGATCATATTGTATTATGACTCATTTAAAATACAAATTCTAGCTGCATGCAATAGAACTAGTCATGTGAATGAGATAACCTAAAATTGTAACACTGAATGAATAAGTAAGTAATTATCCATAATGTACAACTTAACTTAATATTGAAATATTAAAAACCTTAAATGAACGACCACCCAAAGGGAAGAAATGTTATCAACTCACTACCTTGTTCCCTAGACAGTGAATAATACTCCACCACAAAAGGCAAAGTAATACTTTCTGAGGACTTAAATTTAAGTAGACAATGCAACAAAACATTGTGAAAGGCAAGCATAATGCTGAGCTGTACAACTAGAGGCAATAGTAGCAAAAGCAGTGGGACCTAGGTGCAATATTTATTTGATGCCCCATAACTAAAAATCATTCAAAAAACACCCAGTCATTCTAACATCATATACTTACACACACTTTCTTCCTCTTTTCCTTTGCACTGCTAACACTAAGCTCCCCTCAACCCTCTACCACCATACTCTGACACACTCTTGCATTAACACCATACACTAGCAGACAGACAAGTTGACACCAGATACTAACAAACACACTCATAGTAACACCGTACACTAACATATACATACTGTATATTATAGCATATGTTCACACGCTTATACTAACACACACACACTCTAATACTATATAGTAACTTGCACATACATGCTATAAACATCCTCTTACACATGTTGACACCATACACTCACACATATTAAAGCCATTTACTAACACACGCTAACACATGCACACTCTACCACCATACAAAAAAAGAACCAAAATATGTTTATGTGTGAGCTTACTCTGTTAGAAAAAGGCTCCAGGCACTCAAGGGTTCCATTCAGGCAGGTTTATTGAAGGAGAAGGAGAACAACGTTTCGACCTCACGATCAGAGCCGGCCTTAGGTGTTCTGGCGCCCTGTGCGGACTACTCGTCTGGCGCCCCCCCCCCATCCCAAAAAAAGAAAGGAATCAAAACTTGTAACAAAACCCCAATCACTATATACTACGCCAAACATTGATGTGGTGTAGGCCTACCACTTCATTGTCTGGCTTAGTAGTAGGGATGCACCGAAACGAATTCTGGACTGAAACCAAAAGTGCAGCATTTACCTGGCCGAAACCGAATATGACCCCCCCCCAAACCATAACACATAACAAAACAATTAAATAACAATATTTATATATATATATATATATATATATATATATATGATTAACAGCAATCACATTCTTATCATGCCCGCAGATTCCAGGATGTACTCGTAGACTACTTGGCATGATAGGAGTATGATTGCCCTATGTACCGCGTCTCACTCCATTGAGACGCCTCCTAAACGCTCCATTGAGATCGCCTCCTAAACGCTTTTAAAACGGGCGTCCGCCGCCATACAATGTATGGCGGCTGTTGACGCCCCGGGGAGGGGCCAGACATGGCCCCCGATGCCGATCTCGGCCTTGCTGAATGCCTCGACGTCGAGGCATTGCAGCAAGGCCGTTTAAGCGAAGAAAGTGATCCTTGATCACTTTCTAAGCTTATTTAACTTTTTGACGGTTCAGGACCGTCAAAGGTCATTTAGTGACCTTCTTGTCATGACGGTCCTGAACCGGCAAAGGTCGCGAAGGGGTTAAAAAAGTAATCTATAAACATTGGCATATTCTCTCTGAGAGCTTTCCAAATATCCCAGAAATTAGTCGGCCCCCGATGATGGCATATAAAAGATGATAAACTAGTCAAGGCTGACATCTCTACTACCAAATCCATAGACACACGAATACACAAAGGTAATGTACCCTGTTACAATTGTGTCTCTTGCCATTCAATGATCCCTGGAAAGCATTTTTTTCACCCTCATGATGATAAAAAATATACAATTAAATATCATGTTACTTGTAATTCCACTTTTGTGGTATACATTTTTAAATGTCCTTGTGGTTTAGTACATGTTGGACAAACTACACAGCGTTTTAAAGATAGATTTTCAAAACATCAATCCACTATACGCACTGGACTTACTGATCTCCCCATTCCTGCACATTTTAAAGAGAAGAGACATAATATATCCCAATTAAAATTAATTGATATGGTGCCAGAATCTATCAGAAGGGGAGATAGGGTGAAAAAATTATTATATAGGGAGGGGTTTTGGATTAAAGAATTGGATACCATCTTTCCTAGGGGTCTTAATTATGAATTTGACTTGATGCCTCTTATTTGATTTTATTTAAAATTTATGTTGTTTTTTTCTTTATTTTCCATTTTTTATGATCAATTTTTATTCTTTTTTTCTTTTAGATTCAACTTCTTTACTCTCTGTTTGTTCTACATGTGCTGATGTCGTCCTATACTAGTTTCAGACCCTCATAATTCACATGATTTCATCAATAATTTAATAGCACTGTGCAGAGCCGGCCTTAGGTGTTCTGGCGCCCTGTGCGGACTACTCGTCTGGCGCCCCCCCCATCCCAAAAAAAGAAAGGAATCAAAACTTGTAACAAAACCCCAATCACTATATACTACGCCAAACATTGATGTGGTGTAGGCCTACCACTTCATTGTCTGGCTTAGTAGTAGGGATGCACCGAAACGAATTCTGGACTGAAACCAAAAGTGCAGCATTTACCTGGCCGAAACCGAATATGACCCCCCCACACACCATAACACATAACAAAACAATTAAATAACAATATTTATATATATATATATATATATATATATATATATATATATATATATATGATTAACAGCAATCACATTCTTATCATGCCCGCAGTCCAGGATGTACTCGTAGACTACTTGGCATGATAGGAGTATGATTGCCCTATGTACCCCGTCTCACTCCATTCTCCCTATCTACCCCCTCCTAACTATCTACCCTCTCCCTCTTTGAAGTTCACTTACCTTTCAGAAGTCCTGCGGTGAGGGTGCAAGGCTTCTGCCTCCCAGCTCTGCCACTGTATGGAACAGTATAGAGTGATGGGAGTTATGATGTACTTTAGAGCATAATTATATAATGAAAAATACATTGGAAATGGTACAGCATAACACCCATCACTCTCACACCCTTACCAATCCACACACACATACACCAATCCACACACATACACCAATCCACACACATACACCAATCCACACATATACACCAATCCACTCCACACATATACACCAATCCACACACATACACCAATCCACACATATACACCAATCCACACACACATAGACCAATCCACACACATACACCAATCCACACACACATATACACCAATCCACACACATACACCAATCCACACACACATATACACCAATCCACACACATACACCAATCCACACACATACACCAATCCACACATATACACCAATCCACTCCACACATATACACCAATCCACATATATACACCAATCCACACACACATACACCAATCCACACATATACACCAATCCACTCCACACATATACACCAATCCACATATATACACCAATCCACACACACATACACCAATCCACACATATACACCAATCCACACATATACACCAATCCACACATATACACCAATCCACACACATATACCAATCCACACACATACACCAATCCACACATATATACCAATCCACACATATACACCAATCCACACGCATACCAATCCACACACGTACACCAATCCACACATATACACCAATCCACACGCATACCAATCCACACATATACACCAATCCACACATATATACCAATCCACACATATACACCAATCCACACATATATACCAATCCACACATATACACCAATCCACACATATATACCAATCCACACATATACACCAATCCACACGCATACCAATCCACACACGTACACACCAATCCACACATATACACCAATCCACACGCATACCAATCCACACATATACACCAATCCACACATATATACCAATCCACAAGCATACCAATCCACACATATACACCAATCCACACATATATACCAATCCACACATATACACCAATCCACACACATATACCAATCCACACGCATACCAATCCACACATATACACCAATCCACACATATATACCAATCCACACATATATACCAATCCACACATATATACCAATCCACACATATACACCAATCCACACATATACACCAAACCACACATATACACCAATCCACACATACAGCAATTCACACATATACACCAAACCACACATATATACTAATCCACACATATACACCAATCCACTCTCACTGTCACTCTATGCTTTCCTACCTTTCCTCTTTCAGTTTCTTTGCCTCCTCTTCGCTCTTCTTCTTAGTTCTTCTGTCTTCTCTTCTTCCGGGTCAGAGGGCACGGAGACCGGTGGGCGCGGCTTCAGTGCTGTGCGCCGGGATCTGACAGCAAACCCCGGCGCACAGCAGCTGTTGCCGCGGGGATCACAAGGGAGCGGTATCGGAGGTCTGTTAAAGACCTCCGATACTGCTCCCTTGCGAGCCTGCTCCTCCAGCGGCGGACATTACTGTCCGTCTCTGGAGGGGTGCCGGGTGCCCCCATACTGGCGGCAGCGGACCCCGTGGCGGCAGTGGCGTCGGACCGCGCTGCGGCGCCCCCTGGAGTGTGGCGCCCTGTGCGGTCGCACAGGTCGCACACCCCAAAGGCCGGCCCTGGCACTGTGTCACTTTAAGGTATTCTGTGCAAAATAAAACTTTCTCCTCTCTATAATACATCACTGAATGTGTTACACTTTGAGTACTTTTTCGCTGACCGATGCACTTTATTAACTTTCTTAGAATTGGCTACATTTTATACCTACTTTGCACTTTACTTGATTGTGTCACATTATAATATACCATTGTATATTAATATAACTTATGATGACTTTGCCATTTTTGGTTTTTGTAAATATTTAAGTTTTTTATCTATATTATAAGAACCAGTGACTTTGATTTGTTTTATTCACAATATGTGTCATATAACTATTTATTCCCTCACAATAGATATTGTCTTTTTACTATTTGTCTGGTCTTTAAGATAACAGATGGTGATCTGATGATATATGCACTTGGTAATGCTACTGCACTTTATGATTACACCTGCACTATTTTATCAGAGATAATGCTCTTGCGTATGCATGGAATAAGCTTGTGCATGCGCAGAATGTCACCACGCTTTAGTGCTGACAAATGTTTACTTTTTTTTCTTATTTTAATCAGCATATTTGCTTTTGCTGATTTGGTTGTTTGGTTTGACTTAATTCACACTCTTTTTTTGGAGTATTAACACTGATTGTTTTTACATGGAACTGCACTAGTTAAATCTCTGTAAGTGCCTATTACATACACTGATTGCACATACTTTATGGGTATTTTATTAATATATTCCCTTTGGTTATTTAATGCATATGGATCTTAATATATTTCTTTATTTGTCACTGGTTTCTTTTAACATCTGCAAGTATCTCATTTATTTATTATGGGATGTATACTTTTAAATATTTACTTATGTTAATACATGATTATCAATTTTAAGGCAAGACAGGAGGCTTCCTATTTTGCATATCTTCCTTTACTCTCACCAACAGCAGCAAAGAAAGAGTTAATAACACAAGTGAAAACAACCAATAGAAACAGTACACAGGTAGTATATAAACCCCTTAACTATCTTCCTCTTCCTCTTTCTTTGCTGCTCACCAAAGTTGCAGGTCAGTCCTCTTCCTATCTACAGTTATTGCTGATTTATTGAATAATATCTGTTTATTATTCATTACGTATTGCTTTTTTCACCTAATTCTAGATAATTAGGTGGGTATGCACATTTATATACAGTATAGATTTCTGGTATATATATGTATGTATGTGTGTGTGTGTATGTATATTTTTTACTTGTCATTCATTATTTCTTTGCATCTGTGCATTTTGGGGGGATTTTTCCCGTCTCTTTTCCCTATCCGGGACCCCTTTTTTCTATGACTTCTCTGTGCCTCACTGGAGTGGCTACAGGGTGAGCCCTGCATTATTTTCAATATTTGTTGGGAATTTTCTGGTTTTGCACATCTATATACAGGCTGAGTCCATGTGGTTTTTGCACATTTATATACAGGCTGAGTCCATGTGGTTTTTGCACGTTATATACAGGTTGAGTCCCTGTGGCCTTGCACATTATATACAGGCTGTGTCCCTGTGGCCTTGCACATTATATACAGGCTGTGTCCCTGTGGCCTTGCACATTATATACAGGCTGAGTCCCTGTGGCCTTGCACATTATATACAGGCTGAGTCCCTGTGGCCTTGCACATTATATACAGGCTGAGTCCATGTGGTTTTTGCACATTATATACAGGTTGAGTCCCTGTGGCCTTGCGCATTATATACAGGCTGAGTCCCTGTGGCCTTGCGCATTATATACAGGCTGAGTCCCTGTGGCCTTGCACATTATATACAGGCTGAGTCCCTGTGGCCTTGCACATTATATACAGGCTGAGTCCCTGTGGCCTTGCACATTATATACAGGCTGAGTCCCTGTGGCCTTGCACATTATATACAGGCTGAGTCCCTGTGGCCTTGCACATTATATACAGGCTGAGTCCCTGTGGCCTTGCACATTATATACAGACTGAGTCCCTGTGGCCGTGCACAATATCAGGGCTGCGTCCCTGTGGCCGTGCACAATATCAGGGCTGCGTCCCTGTGGCCGTGCACAATATCAGGGCTGCGTCCCTGTGGCCGTGCACAATATACGGGCTGCGTCCCTGTGGCCGTGCACAATATACGGGCTGCGTCCCTGTGGCCGTGCACAATATACGGGCTGCGTCCCTGTGGCCGTGCACAATATAAGGGCTGCGTCCCTGTGGCCGTGCACAATATACGGGCTGCGTCCCTGTGGCCGTGCACAATATACGGGCTGCGCCTCTGTTCTCATCACCTACCTTGTACAGACATAATGTCTCAGGATACTGTGCCATCCCAGGATGCTTTTATGGCCTGGTTAGGGGCAAAGTTTTCGAACTCAGCGGAATCCTTTTTCTCTAAACCAATTTGCCCCAAGGGCAGCCTCCTGCTCCCTCCAGACCAGAGGCAATACCATCGGAGTCAGAATCCGAGAAATCTGAAGGAGAGGCGTCCGGCTCCAAACGGCCTTGGAAGGGCAGTAGGGTTTTTAGTCGGCAAGGGTAAGGTACCTGCCTAACGCCCAAAACCCTCTGACACTCCTTTGCATGACCATTATCTATAGTGGATGTATGGCACGCGGATTCATCTAGTGAATCAGAGGCTTCAGCAAATCTGGTCTCGCCCAGGGATTTCGACTTACGCTTCGTCCGTGAGTATTTGGTGGATGAGCCCCACCTAGACGATCCCCAGCAGAACTTGGGAGCAGTCACCCAAATCCTATCCCTGGCAGACAGCAGTTCTACAGGAGACACCCCTTTATCCCAAGACTATCTGAGATTGGGCACTTCGTGTGGTATGCCTGTTGGGAAATGCAACAGTTTCAATCGCTTCTGAACGTCGCAAAGCGGCTTTACTCCTCATGGATCCCAGGTTGGCGGAATTGGGCCCTAAAGACCTAGGAGCAGCCGCTTACTGTTTGGAGACACATTTGTCAAGGAATCAAACCGCCACGTATCCTAGATGACATCATGGAATAAGGCCAAACTGTCAATGAGGAAGGTCTTTCAGACTGGCCCTGGTTTTTCTGGGAGGGCTGGTTGACTGCCGGGCCACAAGCTGTTCATCCCAAGGCTCCCGGTACTTCCCTCAGAACCAGATGCCCTACAGGACTCCGTTCCAACAGAGGGCCTTCAACCTAAGCGGAGACAGTAGAGGCGCTTCCGGATTTCCCAGGGGACGCTCCGTTTTCGGCAAGTCCGAATGTTTCTTGTCCTTCTTTCCCTTCCTTGGGTTACGGGCCATATATCTTTTTCCACGACTGGGTGTGGATTTCGTCAGACCCTTGGATCCCCCTAACGGTACAGGTTTTACCAGATAGTTTTTCAGCTCTCCCCCCTTTCAGGTACGCTGACCGCCCACATCTCGGTGGGCATTACCGATCAGGCCTTAATGGAAGCAGAACTCCGCACCTTACGCGACAAGGGGGCTATCCAGTGGGCAAAAGGATCAATCGGTTTCCTCAGCTCCTTTTTCCTAGTACGCTAATGCACCGGGGACTTCCGCCCAGTGATCAATCTACGGGCTCTCAATGCTTTCGTTTATCGCCACTTCAAAATGGGAGGGATCCGTCTCTTCTGAGACCTTATGTTGGAAGGCGATTGGTTTATATGGTTAGACCTCTCAGATGCTTTCTCTCTGTCCCGATTCACCCAGATTCCGGGCGATTTCTTCAGTTTCGCTAGGGCAGGCAGGTATGGCAGTTCAAGGCCCTTCCCTTCGGCCTAAGTTCAGCCCCTTGGTGCCTTACAGAGCTCCTGAAGCCGGTCATGGCTCTCTTCAGGTCCAGGGGTATCGGGTGTATAGTCTATCTAGGCATTCTGCTCTTCTCTAGCTGCCGGGAGACCCTGCTCGTCCAGACTGATTTCGTGGTGCAGACCCTTCACCAACTAGGGTTTCTGGTCAATTCTCTCAAATCCGAACTATTCCCAAGCCGCTTTCTCTTCTTAGGCTTCTTAGACAACATGTCGGCGGTTCGGTATATCACCGCTTAGGGGGTTCTCGGTCCAAGTACCTCAGAGGTAACAAAGGACGTTTTTCGCCTTTTGCCTTGCGTTCAGCATACTCTGCAGGCAGGATACCTCCCGGGTGCCGAGGTTCTCTTGGCGGACGGGTTTTCCAGACACTGGTGGGATGCGAGCGACTGGAGACTTCTCAGTCTGGTCTTGCATCTGGCCCTATCTGCATCCAGGACGAATCGCCTGACTGTCATTTCGAGGGTCATCCATCACCTGTGTTGGGATGGGGGGTCTTTGGTTCTGGTGACCCCCCCGTGGCATGCTCAGCCATGGTTTCCAGCCCTGCTGCAGGTATCTGCCCAGGATCCTCTGGAGATCCCATCTCTGTACTATCCCCTGACGGGCCCGGAGGTCCAGGTTCATCTGCACATCCTGGAAATCTCCTCCTGGTGGTATGGATGATTTCAGGGGACCCCAAACGGTCTTGGGCCTATTGGAGGCGGCTCAGTCCTTGCTCCGCAAATCTTAAGCTCCAGGTACCAGTATGTCATACCAGACAGCTTGGCGAGGCTGGGCTCCATGGAGTTTGGGACGGCACATGGATCCCCTTGGCTCCCTTAGTCTGCCACCTTTTGCGTGGTATTCGTTTATCCCGTCCTCCGGCGCCACGCTACGGTTCTCTGTGGGAAGTAGCTGTCATGTTAGATTTCCTTCGGGATGGCCAGACACCGATTCGCTCTCCCTCTGACAGTTGTCGGCGAAACTTACCCTTCTGTTGTCTCATCATTTTGTAGGGTTTTGGATGTTAGCGCTTTGGATGCTCATGCTGTCTCTATTCTACCCTGAGTTGTTCTCATCTGTATCCTAGCTGTTTTTCTAGACGACCCAAATATGTGTCGCCAGGTACTTATCTGTCACGCACGACGTCGATACGTCCGGTCTTGACATCTCAACTCTTTTGTGAAACCTTTCAAGGCTGTTTTCTTCTCCTACAAGAGCATCGGTGCTCTTTCCGTCAGGGGGGCTGCGGCCTCCTGTGCCCTTCAGGCTGGTGGAGCTTTAGTGGATATTCTGCGAGCGGCAGATTGGTCCCGTGCCTCCACCTTTCGGGCATTTTATTTTGCCCGGTTTCTGCAGGGGCAGTGGCGTTGGTTTCCGGCGTTAAAAATGCAAAATAGGAAGCCTCCTGTCTTGCCTTAAAATTTGAAGTTATTCTAGCCTTGGTGCCCGAATAATTATAATTTTAATAAAGACAGGAGGCGAGTATTTTCCCTCCCTGCCCTCCCGATGGTTAGGTGTACACTCTGGGTAAGTAGGCCAGGTTTGAATTCGTTTTTTGGGGGGGTTTTGTCTGCTCCGTTGCGTTTGATAATTTGTGATGACAGTGTCAGTGATGCTCGTTCTACTGTGTTTTACCATGTTTGTGAAGAATTTGGTTCTGTTATGTCTCTCTCTTTGTTTCAGCTTGATACCATCTCTGTGTCAGCGGTTCTGTTTCCCAGTTGGAGTGCATTGTTGCCTTGCTCTTGACTTTGGTTCCAGTTCAAGTGTTGGGTTCGGTTTTACATTTCTAGACGGTTTGCTGCGTTCTTCAGTTCCGGTTTACAGCGGACGAAAGAGGAAGAGGAAGATAGTTAAGGGGTTTATATACCACCTGTGTACTGTTTCTATTGGTTGTTTTCACTTGTGTTATTAACTCTTTCTTTGCTGCTGTTGGTGAGAGTAAAGGAAGATATGCAAAATACTCGCCTCCTGTCTTTATTAAAATTATAATTATTCGGGCACCAAGGCTAGAATAACTTCAAATTATACTACATATGGTGTTAGATTAGATCGGTCTTTTGATTGGCTATCCATTTATTGATATGTGCTATTTAAACTTACTTTTGCTTGTGTGGTTAACTTGATAAAGACCTCATCGTGAGGTCAAAACGTTGTTGTCCTTCTCCTTTAATAAACCTGCCTGAGTGGAACCCTTGAGTGCCTGGAGCCTTTTTCTATTTTGATTTACTGGGGAGCTGGCCCTTCCTGGCACAGCTAAGCACCTGAGTTCCTGTGGTGTGTGCAGATTCCTGATTCTGGTGATGAGCTCACTCTGTTGTCATGACAATGGTCCAAACAAAAAGCTGTTATGAGCCCTGCTTTGCAGAACAGTTTTTAGTAGACCTGGGCCCTGGCGAACTTTGTGTTCGTCTTCGTGTTCATCTTCATGGGGAAAAAAATCTTCGTGTTCGGGCGAATATTCGTGTACATTCTTCATGTTCATTTACTTTCTTAGTTTTTGCCTTTTTTTGTAGAAGGGGTTAATACGGGGTTTACGTGGTACGCACTATGCAGCAGCTTTGGTGCCAGGGTTTTAAAGGTCCGTACGAGTAACTCTATTGGTCGCTGGAAGGGGCATCCTCTGCCATCAACCAATGAAGTCCCCTGCACGTCATTGGTTGATGGCAGACGCGCCCCCTACTGGGGGAGATTTTTAAAATCCTGGTGCTGAACCTCGGCCGCAGGAGACCACTGGTCTCCCCGCTCCAAGAGTTAAAGGTCTATACGAACAATCAATAGCAGGGAGACCATGGTCTCCCCAGGCCAAGTTCTGCCGTCAGATGTTAAAGGTCCTTAACTCCTGACGACGAACCTACGGATTTCCGCTCCTGTTATCTACGCAGCATCACAGGGGTTAAGGGGAGAGGAAATCCGTAGGTTTGCTGTCAGGAAATGTAGGGCCATGCGAGCGACTCTATTGGTCGCCGGCAGGGGCCTCCTCTAGCAATTGGTTAATGCCAGAGGAGGCCCCTGCGGGCGACCAATAGAGTCGATCGCACAGCCCTATATTTCGCACGGCACAGGGATATATTACTGAGTAATTGGTTGTTTCCAACAGAATTTGATTTAACATACCCTTATGGGAACCAACATTCGATCTGTTGATCCTGATGAAATTTAAAGTGTGCCATAATGGTCAGCTTTTAACCCCTTTCGTGACAAAGGCTGATTGTATTTTTTGTACCCTTCGTGACAATGGCCGTTTTAACATTTCTGCACTGCTCATGATTAGCTGGAATTTTCTTCTTTCCCGTTTACTGAACCCACACACATTATATATTGGTTTTTTTTTTCAGGACAAGAAGGGCTTTCTTTAGATGACATTGTTTTGATTGTATCGTATTATTTACTATTAAAAAAAAGTATAAAATATGGTGAACATTTTTGAAAAAAATGACTTTTTCTAACTTTTAGTTGAAAAATCTTTTACTCATCTATAAAAGTTTTTTTTAATGTTTTTTTTGCTTTTTTCTGCGCGTTATGGGGCAATAAGTACAGGTAGCGTTTTGCTATTTCAAAACCATTTTTTCCAAATCTGGTAATTCCTCCCGCCCATGTGCTATTTTGCATATCTTTGAAGCTCGGCCAATGCAATTTACCCCATCAAATCGTATATTTTTGAAAACTAGACACCCCAGGGTATTTCAAATGCTAGTATTTTAACTTTTTCTATGCACTAATTCTACCACCAGTCTTTGTCAAACGTGGTAGTCTTATTTTATCTACGTTCGCTTTCTGCACCCCTTTAAAGTCATGAAGGTCCTGCCGCGTCAATTGTGGTTAACACTTCGTTTTCGGGTGACGTGCCTGGGCCGTCAGTTGTCATTAGGGGTTAAAAAATATATAAAATATTATTTTTTGAATATGTTGTTTCCCAATGCATTATTGTATGCTGCCTTACTACACTGTGCTGCACTGTGATGTTTTTCTTTACACACCTTGCAATAAACGGAGAATTTATAAAAAAAAAAAATATATATAAAGTATTAACTTTTTTTAAAAATAACATCCATATTTTACATGATCTCCTAAGATTTAGTAATGTTCATATGTACACAACTGACACTAATGTTACATAATAAAATAATGATATTCTACTTTTTGTCAAGGACCTTTTCAGTATACCAAGTGACCAAGTAGCCATCACTTCTCAAATAGAAAGAAAAGAAGAAAATAAATTGTGCACCCGTTGACAGATTTTTACAAGTTGTCAAGCTTTTGATATGGTGGGGCATAGAATCACTAGTTCCTTAAACAAATCAGCATGATTTCATAGGTAATAGTACTGTGAAGCTGAAAAAAGAAAACAAAAACATGTCCTGACGAATTTGCCTCAAAAGTAAGAATAAAAACTATTATTTAAAGTATACTAAAATGAATTCCTTGATAACAATTAAATGTAATTAATTCTTAAAATGTTAGAAGATTCAGAGCTTAGATTGTCAGCTCTCCAAGCTCTTACATTTGCTATAAGCGTAGTCATCCCACTCCATTAATACTTTAGTGAGCTATATTCAGTGTGACAGCTGATAGTATAGAATATTCATTCACAGTTGGGTCAAAAGGATTATCATAGTCTAGCAAATACTTGAAGTGGTTCTAAAATCTTCTACCAAACAATAATATGCACACATACTTTGAGCTGCTGACGCAAAGTGATGACAATTAATTGCTTCAGATTCAATGTTTCGCTACAAGATGGCAGGTACTTAAACAGATTCTCAGCCCAATCAGACAGGTGAATAAATATAACATGTATGGTTACATCAAAGCCTTTCAGTTTGTTATATTACAGTGTGTATCAGCTGATGTTATCTAATGGATGACTTGAGCCTGAATCACTTTTTTATGATTGTGCTGCCATTTGACAAACACTCTGTAGACAATCTGTAGACAAACCAGTATTTCACAACTACGAGGTCTATTATCATGTTACTTTTCTCCAGACCAACTACATAAAATATTGAACAAGTG
Organism: Spea bombifrons; assembly: GCF_027358695.1. Lineage (NCBI taxonomy): Eukaryota > Metazoa > Chordata > Amphibia > Anura > Pelobatidae > Spea > Spea bombifrons. The sequence continues at coordinate 42,757,209 of NC_071087.1, read as the reverse complement.
CTTGGTGGCAGGCACATCATAAAACAGTCTTTCCCTCAGTTGATACAATGTGAAGCACTGTTTATTATTTATGTTGTTTTTGAAAAAACACTTAATAGGGGATTAAATACTTCTTAAAATCTCTGCTCCATCAGAGGCTATTCTGTATATATTTTAGTTACAAGTAGCCAACTTTGAAAAAAAGGTGAGAGTTGGTACCCTGTTAGCTATAGAAACACAGGCGACAAGTAGAGTCTAGTTGATAACTTTATTGGCTAGATTTAGAGTGAAACATTTCGACACCTCTCAGGTTCAGACTTGTTGTGGTACGATTGAGGCCATCATTTCAGCTATTGAATTTGAGCGTTAGTTTAATTTACCATATTTACCATCAAGACCATCTGTGTCCATATTGGCAAAAATGTTCTCCCACTGGAGAGTCTCTTTCCTCTTGCTATTGAATCTATGTAAATTAAATATTTTATGTTGACCTGTTTTACCCACATAGAGGGCTGTTAATCCCACATTGGAAGATTTGTGAAGTGAAGTCGCCATTGATCCTATGGTGTGAGTGTGGGTTTGGTATAGGGATCTTGTCTGTGTTGTAAATGTGTGCGTAAGTTTGCACCTTCTTTGTAGGCCGGAAAAAGTGACATCCAGAGTAAGAGGGGCCATGGGAATATTTCCCTGAGTCTGTCATCAGTGTGTAATTGGTTTCTGGAGGTGTTTGTCACAGTCTGCCATATCAAATGCTGTTGTATTTTATGGCCTGGCTGTATAAGATGGAGTTTTTTGTGTGTTTAGAGTGAAATGGTTGTTTTTCAGGTATGTTGGTCTGTCAGACAGTTTGTGGTATAGGGATATGTGAATAGAATTGTTCTTAATGCTGATAGTGGGGTCCAAGAAGTTAATGTTTGTGGGTGAATGGCTAATTATGAGGTTGATGCTGGGGTGGAATGTATTATAATTCTCATGGAAAGTGAGAAGTTCCTCTTCACTGCAGGTCCAAATGATTAAAATATCACATATGTAGCGGAGATAGACCAGAGGTTTTGTTTGGTAGTTTGGCATATTGTGATGTCATTTGTGGGCCCACTGCAGTCTCCATCTTATGATAGAAATTATGAGAAATGGGGAGAGAGAGTATGTTTGTGTTTTAAAAGTTAGAGAATGAGTGTGTGCATGCAAGGGCAAGTGTAAGCCAGGATGTTTAAGTAGGGGCAAGCATGAAAATGTGTGGCTATGCATGTGTTTATGAAAGGGTAGTACATATATGTGTGTGTTCCTACAGTCTATCCATTACTTCACTGTGCTGCCCCATCCTACACTACAAACAAAAATGTCCAAAATTATTTTCTTCCTCGTGCACAAGTCTACAAATGGTCTGCAAATACATGCTTTGTACGTCTTATTCAGTTGATCTATATCTGCAATGCTGTGTTTCCATGTGGTGTTTATTTGATCTATACTTTAACTACATGGGGGTTATGCAGCACAGTGAAGAAAAGGACTCCAAGCCTGTGATAGTAGCACGGTAGCTTGCCCGATCCAAGCTTTTTTATTAAAGATGGAAAACAAAACAATGTAGTGCCACGCTCAAATAGAAATGAAGAATAAAATTGTTGTTCAAAAAGAAAAAAGTAATAATTCTCATTTAGGATTGGCTTTCGTGTTGTTTAAGTTTTCATGATCACATCCATGTAACACAATAATAAACATATAAAACAGCATACATAGTGCAGTATAATAAAATTATAATATGGTATACAAAATTAAGTGAGAATATGAGGTGCTTGCCTTGTTTAGGAGCATAAAAAATAATCGTTAATGGAATAACATTAAAAACAAATATCTGCCTACATTCAAGTAGAAGAAATCACACAAGCGGACCTGCAGAGTCAAATATGATACATGTGTTTGATAGTGTCCATATTGACTCGTAATTCTTCTACTTCCGCGTGTATCCTAGTGACGTTGTAGTCCTCCACGCATGTGCACTGGTGCGTTTTGCCACAATCCGGGTTCCTCAAGAGTGCTTCAAGTCTCCAATGGTACATCACAATGGAGAAGGAAGCACTAAGGCCAGCAATAAGCTGACCAAGTAGTCGTATCACTTGATTTGACTGCTGCTTTGACGTGCTCCTTGAATGAAAAGCACCCAAGTATTCTAGAGTAGGTTGGTGATATCCCTGTCCTGTCTGTCCCTGGGAACCAGTTACACTCCTCGAGAAGGCTGAGTCCTCACCACGCCCTTTGCTTTGGAAGCTGCTGCTGCTGCTTGTAGGGGTTGCTGTTTTGCCAATGCCGCCAGTTTGCCCCCTGACTCAAAGCTACACTGTGATCACTACCTTATAACACAACTTGCATCGTGCAGTGCGCCCATCTCCTACATTCTCACCCCCTCCCCCCCGATTGGAGGATTGAGCGAGAGGACATCAATGAAAGGGCTCTCATTTTGGGGGAAGTTCACGTGATGAGGATAGAAAATAAAAGAGAAAAGATGGTGCAGAAGAAGATGCACAGGTGTAAGTGGTCGGCAGAAAATGTAAGGAAACGTGAGCGTGAGAGAGTGAGCGTGGATGAGAGTGTGAGAGAGTGAGTGAGAGTGGGCATTGGGCAATGAATTGACATGGAACTTAGTGTGCCATTTGCACATGTCTAATATATATTACACATACTGTGTACTGTATATGTGTGTGTATTTAAAGTATAACGGTTTCCAGTTCTTGAGTCAGCAGCTGTTGCAAACTCCTGGCACCTTTACCACATAATAGAAGAAACAAAAGAAACCACCTTCACGTGAATGTGATAATAAATAAATATATACCCTACACGTTCTGCTGCTCCCAAACAACACTCCTCACAAGTGTTCACAAAATCAGTATGTCGAAAAAGGGGCGCATGAACATGTGGAAAAAAATATATAATAATAGTGTAATAAATTCAAAACAAAATTTTAAATAAATGTGTTAAGTGACAAAGGTCACTTGAAAGGAGGCTCATCAGAAAGAATAAATTTCTTCTTAGGGTGTGCAATATAGGTGAGAAACCACAAATGGTGCAGTAATTTCTTATAAATGTTTAATGAAAAAAGCAGGACAACTTACAGACAAGTTGGCATAACCACTGTGTTATGCATGTAAACGATAGGTAAAAAAGTATCAATCGAGAGTGAAGGGTTAAAAACGTCCGTATGAAGAATCCTTATGTATAAGAATGTCTCAAAGCGTTTCTCCAACTAGCATCAGCTTCTTCAGGAGAAATAAGGAATAAGCTCCAGTCTGTCTTTCTATATTTTTTTCCACAAATTCACGCGCCCCTTTTTCGACATACTGACCACAAAATAGAAGTAATGATTCTAAAGAGAGCATTAATTACGTATATCTGAGTGCAATAATGGAAAAGAGAGAGATAAAATATAAAATACTTGAATACAAAAGGGAAAAAAATCAATGAACTGTTGCTTATAGCTCATAATTATTATAATGGACAGCATTTTTGCTATTCCATTTTATCTATTATTATAGAATGCGGAGACGATCCATTATTTTCTGGATTGCTGAATTGTTACTGGGTTATTTGCAACACATCTTTGTGCTCAATGGCTTTTGTTTTTTTACATATAATGAATGTCACTTTAAAATAGGAGCTTGCTTTCTTGGTGGGCCATAGCAATATAGGATATAAATAGTTATAATCTTTTTTAAGATTAGTTCGGTGGATAGACGGATAGAAAATAGATGCAGCCAAAGCCTTCCCAGAAATATATTTTTCACCCATGTAAAATTTTGCCACCGTCACAGATCAATGGTTCATTTTCTTAACAGAGCGTCCAATTAATGCGTTGTCTAAGTGTAACAGCATCTTCAAGTTATTTTTAAATTCAAAAAAAAAAAAAAAATACAATATTTCAATTAATGCAGATGTCAACTTATAATTTAGATGTCAACTTATAACTTAACAGGGAGCGTATTTTTTTATAAATATACAGACATTTTTTTGGGGGGGGTCATTTTAATTTCATCATACCCAGCCTTTTTTCGACCATTTTTTCGGCATTGTCATTATCACAAAGTGCAGACATGCAAAGGGTTAAGAAACCTGATGCAAAGGCCTAATAGAAGAATACCGTTGCATTGTCTGATTCAAGTGTTGCAATTTCTAATGGTAACACTACATTATTCATACACAACTAAATAATAAAAAAAAAAAAAAACATGTACTATCTGCATTTAGTGTTAACCTGCACAAAGGAATTATATTTCGTGGAGGAATATAAGACATGCAGGGGGGAATAGATGGTAGGCATGGAGGAATATAAGGCAAGGGGAAAGAAATGGCAGGCATTGAGGGATATAAGACATAAAGGGGGAAAGAGATGGCAGACATGGAGGAATATAATACAGTCTCATATTCCTCCATGCTGCCAACTTTCTCCCCCTTCATATGTTTTATTCCTCTATGCCTGACATCTCTTTCCCCCTTTATGTATCATATTGACTTCCACCCCTGCCATCTCTTTTCTCAGATAAGTATTTTCCTCCTCTACCTGTTTCTGTTATTTTACATGAGGGACCCCAATGTACATTTTTTGTTTTTTTCACTCTCACTAACTCACTCATGCTGCCTCACACTCAATTTGTCCGTACCTTTGTTCTACCCATTAAAATTAGCAGAGACAACAAGAAAACTGTTCGTAATGTATTTATTTACTTGTCTTGAGTTTGAAATCACATCGTAGTCCTAGGATTTTAATCTACTTATTTAAGTATATGTTAAATATAAAAATATGAGAATTTCTGTTTACTTACAGTCATAGACTTCAAAACTGGCGAACAAAGTATATATTAGTAGATTACTCAAAGTATTTTGCTAGAGCCATTTTGACACTTTGACACTTTCTAACACTTTGCAAGGTGTAATGCCCTGCATCATGAGGAGGTGATTTACAATTCTTTGCATAATTACTCAACTAAAATATTGTATTTAAACTTTACAAAAATACATTTTGGTTGTAACAAGACTAAATCAATGAAGATCTCTACACATTTGTAGCATATTTAATTTGTCAGTAACTTCAACCTCATGCTTACTTTGATCTTGTTAGACTCGCAGTGGTTAAGACTTTGAATCGGCACACGCTGTGCTGTAGTCATGGAATTCACTGGCTACATTTGCACAGGGCTTTGATTATTTTATACTTATATATGCAGAATCTATTCACCTATTGAAAAACAAATGGGTAAAACATTTAATTAGGGGGTAATTTGGCTGACTATAACACAATGAGCCAAACAAAATCCATCTTAATGCAAATAAGCCATGTCAGTTTGAACGATGATTTATCCATAAATGAATAAACCATCAAAAGAAAATCAGATATGTAAATTGCGTTCGTATTTTGTAATAAAAATTAATTACCAAACCCAATAGTTTGGTTTGAGTTTAGTTTTAAAATAAACGATTTTAAAACAAATTTAAACAGAATAAATACAAGCTGGCATTGGTAGAGTGCTCTGATACTCAGGTATGTAAAGTTAACACAATAAAACAAGGACATTTAAAGAATCTGCTCCGGTATTATAGACTCCAGGCAAAATCAAGGAAACATATAAGTGTGGGTATAAGGGCCATCATCGGGGCATCATGGCAGGCTAAGCAGTGGTGGATTTATGGAGGTTACTACCCTAGGCCTGACCAAGGACAGTGACCCAAGCTGTAATTCTGACCTACTATGATGAGACTGTCCTCCTCTGCTTTAGGTCTTCTTTCTGCAGAGTGCCAGGAGATTTTAAAACAGATAAACGGACTGCATGAATCAAGTGGTGATCGGCCTCCAAAATCAGGTTTTCACTGTTTCCTCATAGAAACATAGGACTTGATGGCAGATAAAAACCATTTGGCCCAACTAGTCTACCCATTATGCCATTGTAAAGACTCAAATTTCAGTTAGTTCTTGGACTATCTTAGATTCAGGATAGGCATATAGTTGTTATTTCATGCATGTTTAAATTCCCTTGCTATATTAGCCCCTACCACTTCTTTTGGGGGGCTGCTTTACTATCCTCTCAATAAAGTAAAACTTTCTTAGATTGCACATCTATAAAAAAGAGTGCAAAAAGAGGCATAGAGCATGATTTATTTATTCCGCAATTTCCCACCACCAAAAAAAGCTTTTGTTCATTGCCAACTAAAATTTTAATCTTGTGAATGCATCCATTGTGTTGTGGAATAAATTACATTTTATACATCATGCACTTTGGGTCCTGTTGCACTCTTTTTTATAGGATGTGCTACATGAAGAGGATTCTACCAATTTCTAAAAGGTGCTTAAAAAATAATTTTATCTCTCCCCCCACGCCTGCAAATCCTTTACTTGGATAAACGTATGTATAAGTAAGTGGTAGAGCTCAAATGTGCATATGAATGGCAAAAATAACAGTTTTGATGTCTTAACAATTGTCTTATAAGTATTGTCTTATATTTTGGCCTTTTTTGTCTTTAATTAGGATCTAAGGTTTGGGATGTCATTTTATAAACAGGGTAATTTTATAATCTAGCAAATACAGTACTGTTTGCTAAGAAATGATAATCTTGAATGAAGTGGGGACTGCTACAGGAATATAGGATTTGTGCTGATCGTCTGACCGCGCACTTACCAGTATAAATATGCCATAATAGTCCTGTCTTCGCATGAGACACAAGATTGCTTTCCTGTAGGAATTTTCATTTAAATGTGTTCTTTAAATTTTGTATCTGCAGACAAATACTAGTCAATAGCATCTTTATGAACCAATGACCACAATTTGACCTTCAATTTCACTGAATTAAGAATAAGAATGTTATCCGTAAATTAGGAGCAACATGATCAAAGCACAGGAAAAGTGCATTTTGTCTGCATTATTGTCCTACTCTGATCATCTGTGAACCTATGCTTTTGTGGAAATTGATGATTACAAGTGGGGTTAAGTGTTCCGCCTTGAAATGGTAAATGTATTATATATATTGTTGACAATAGTAGTTCTGAGCTGTTGAACTTTGCAGAAAACTGAGTACTTGGGGTTTTGTGTGACATTTCATTCTTCACACAACAAGTTTGGGGACAAAGTTGACTCATGCTGGGCTGCTTGGGGACAAAGATGTCAAGTCCTTCGTGTGTTACCTGGGTGCTGGTCAGGTTCTATGTGGGCAGTGTGGATGCCAGGGATGGCTTTGAGGTATGCAACCTGTGATCTATGCCTGTAATTTAGGGGGGTTTATGTATAATTTAATGCTGAGTTTTTATGTGAAATCTATTGATCTATACCTGCAAAGCTGGGTTTGTGTGTTATTCTGTTGATCCATATCTGCTATGCTATGTTTCCATAAATTATTTATGTATACCTACAAATACAGGGTTTGTATGTCTTTTTCAGTTGATCAATACCTGCAGTGCTGTGTCCATGTGTTTGATCTATACTCTCAGTGCTAATTTTTCATGTAAAAATGTTTCCATGCAGCGTGGCATATATTTTTGGGGTGTGGGAGCAGAGGGGGTGATTGCATGCTGGGAGCAGGCCCAAGGGAGGTCCAATTTTTTCAATATAAAATGTATTGGCAGCAGGTCTAATATTTATATATATTGGCAGCAGGGTCTAACATTTATATATATATATATATATATATTGGCAGCAGGGTTTAATATTTATATATATCGGCAGCAGGGTCTAACATTTCTATATAGATTGGCAGCAGGGTCTACTATTTATATATATATATTTATATATATCGGCAGCATGATCTAATATTTATATATATTGACAGCACGATCTAATATTTATATATATATATTGGCAGCAGGAGCTAATATTAATATATATCGGCAGCACGGTCTAATATTAAAGAATAAAAACTAACTGCCGGTTCAGCTGTTATTTTGAAATCATATTTCAATCATGGTCTTTACTTTAAAGAGATAAGTACATATTATTAAATGCATGTCTATCACACACACATATATATCTATATCTATATATATATATGTAATGTGTATGTTTTTGTGGAAACTAATAATCACAAGTGGGGTTAAGTGGTTTTTCTTGAAAAAAAGTAAATGTGTTAGCTTTTACTGTAAGTAACATATATATCTCTGAACTTTGTAGAATCCTTTAGTCCTTGGGGTTTTGTGTGATATTTTCTTTCTTTTGAAGCCAAAGCTTCAATATTATTTAACCAGATATATGTGGAATAAATAGTAAAGACAATTCTGTCATGTAGCCTATCTCTACCTCTAGGAAAAAAAAATCACAACAGGGACATTGATGATATTGCATTTTAAACATACAATTTCAAAATGTGAAGGAGGGACACTTTTTAAAAAAAATCTCACGGAATTCACCAATACAAGCAATTGCACTTACCTACATTGCCCTTACACAGACACATATACACTGCCCTTACACACACATATACATGTACACTGCCCTTACACACACACATATACACTGCCCTTAAACACACACACATATACATGTACACTGCCCTTGCACACACACATATACACTGCCATTACACACTAGCTCACAAATAACGATACTGCTCTTACACACACCGGCCCATTCACATACACAAGCACCCCTTTCTCCCAATCTCTTACCTCTTCCTCCATCCTTCTTCCTCCAGCCTCCATCCTGTATCCTGTTGTGGGAGTGCGAGGTCTGCTCCCTCATCTCTACGCACTGGCTATTGCTCCAGAGAGCGGTCACAACAGCCACTGCGAGAGATTTTGCCACTTGCAAGATGGTGATGCGTCCTTTAAAAAAATAAGAAGTTGCCAAAATTTTCAACCATGCAAGTCAATGGAGCCCACCTTTCTAATCACATTGTGATAAGTAAAATAAATACATAATAATAATAATAAGAAGAAGAAGAAGAAGAAGAGTGGGGCAGCGGGTGGAGGCCACCGGGAATTCTATGACTGAGCACCAGAAGGTCATGTGACGCCGGTGCTCCGTCATAGAAGCTCCGGCGGAAGTGCCAGCAGTAGCGGGGGGTTGTCTACGTCGAGCAGACGTTTGCCGGCTGCCAGAGAAGGTCCGGTGGAAGTGCCAGCAGCAGCTGAGGTTACCATGGGATCCAGGTCCCCTGCAGCCCCCTGGATCTTAGTCTCATAGTCTCATAGTCAGACCTCTATTTGAGGTCTGATTATAAGAAAACCTCGATTATAAAACAAGGTATTTTGCAGAGCATTTGCTGAATCTTCTAGTTGGTTGCTTTTTTCAACTTGAGTGAAAAAATATTGCAAAACAAATCTGCTCTTTATTTTTATTGTTTTGATTTTAATTACAATATTGGGAATCATGCTGTGTTTATAACTTCCCAATGTTGTTTTAAATTAAGTTACATAATATGAGCTTATTTTAATGTTTTGATGCAAAAATCCATGTAAAAAGAAGCATTTTTCTTTTTGTTCATTCTGCCTTATCAGACATGAAACAAATTAATACTTTGGACTATTAAATATAAAGGCGCCAAGGGAAGAAAGATGTTCATTGTAGTAAGCTAACAACTATCTCAGTAAAGCTCTGGGACAGGTAAGCTGATTATTATGAGTATTATATACAAACAGATGTCTTTAGTTGTTTGAAGCATTTCATTGTTTGAATGTACATTTAAACAACATCTAACAGCTATATTTTTTAACCCCAGAAAAGAATATCCACCTGTTCTGCAATAATAATATGGGTGCACTTTGAATGAATTTAAGAATAACTAGATTCTTTATGTATAAAAAAAAAAGTGGTTAGAAATCGTTAAAAGTTTAAGCTGTTAAAAGCACTCTTATCACCATAGTAACTAAGAGAATTGTCTAATTAGATTAACTATTTAATTGGTTCATAAGGAAACCACTTTTCAAACTCTTTATAGATAGCCCCCTAAACATCTAATACAATATAGTAATGAGTGAAATATATGTATTGACCTCCTTTATTATTAGATTTGTCAAAGAGGCTTGGAGAAAACCAAACCATTGAGAGATATACACTTCTGCGGACTGTTTTTTCTGACTTGATTTATTTAGTGAATAGTTGATGCATGGTTGCTGGTAGAATATGCTTCTGTAAGCAAACCATATAACCTAAATGGCTTACTTGCACAAAAATATATCTATTTTGGTTCACACCAAAGCATTTGGTTAGTGTGATGTATTCATCAAATATTGTGTCTAGAACGCTTTCACCTTTCCATAACAGGTTCAAAATTGAATCTTAACTAGACCTGATACAGTCCATACAATTAATTATCTGCAACTGTGAGAGGAAGCACTATTACATATGATTTTCATTTAATTTTCTATTTGTTTATTTTTGTTGTGTATCTATTATTCTTATCAGAAATTCATACTAACAATGAAGATATTCTTCTAATGCTATCTGTCATGGCAAGAATCAGTTCAAACATTTTCAAAACCATGATTTCAGGGAGACTGTACCTATGAAGCAGATTCAATAATACTTATAATGGATACTGCATTGGACTACAGGAAAATATTATATAAATAAAACTATACTCAAAAATAGGAACTAAAAGAGATGGCAATTTCATTTTAAAATATATGTAAAAATGCACTGATGTTTCCAAACAAATGCATTGCAAGGAAATACGGATAATTGAGCTACAGGGTTGGCGTCTTAGGTCCACTTTACCAGCCATATGCAACACAGTTGGCACTGGAACGATATATGACATAAAAGCAGCAAATACATTTTCAGTTTCTATGGTAACAGCTTATGAATGTTCCCAGCAAAAATATAAACAAGGCAAATTTTCATACGAATAAAAAATTCTTTGTATGAAAGATTTAAGCATTCAACAATACGAGGAATTATGTTTCTAATGCAGATTTTTTTTATTAAACAATATATTTTAAATTCAGCCTAGCAGTTGGAACAGCAATATTTCTGAATAATAATTCTGATATTTTTAAAAATCTTTATTGATCTATGTTTAAATTTATTTACTGAAATAAATTTCATATTTTTTACACAGTTTGCAAGATGAAAAGGAGACTAACAAAAATCTGTCAACGCAATTATTCTTATGTGATTCATTTTCTGCTATGACTTTCATGGAGGAGATTACACAAAAGGAGTTTCATCTTTATAACGGTTTCATAAGTACATTTATCCTCATTAAGCAACATGACTTTTAATAATGTACATATTCATTCAAACAGGGACAAAATGTGGTGTATTCTCTTGTACTTACATTAATATTAACTCTCTGAGTGCCACCAAGTTGTGAAAACTCATTCGATAGCAACACATGAAAATTCTTTAAAGATGAAGTGTGACTCTTTTTTAACACGTCAAACCATTTCTCCATTCAAGTAGTCTTTAATACATACATATGTACGGGTTACATAATTAATTTTAAAGCAAAATATCAAAAACAACACATTTCAATTATATTTCATTAACAGAAAGAATACACTAATGGTTATTAAGTTTATTTATGTAATTATAGGTTAATTAATTGATTAGTGGTTATTAGTTTGTATTATTGTAGTGTGGTTGAATTTAAAGTAGCATGAAAGCTGACATGGTTTAAAGCACCCAGCTGTGTGATGTACAGCTGCTCAACATTAAAGTGACACTCCAGCCATCATATGTACTTTAATGCACATCAGAGCCGGCCGAAGACTTAACGCCGCCTGGGGCGAAGTTTAAAATGCCGCCCCCCCCCTCCGCCGACGCGGGGGGGGCGGCGGCATTTTAAACTTCGCTGACGCCATTATTTCTCCCCCCCCCGGTACTTAACTTTAAAGAGTCCTGCCGGCGAGTCTCCCTGCTCTGCCACGGTGCCGGTTTGTAATGCTGAGCGCCGGAAATTGGCGCCACTTCCGGCGCTCATCATTACAAGCCGGCACCGAGACTGAACAGGGAGACTCGCCGCAGAGGAGAGAGAGGGGCGCCGAGCGGGTAAGCGAAAACTACTCGGCGCCCCTCTCTCTCTCCTCCGCTTCAAAACAAACAACCAAAAAAAAACGCTTGCCCCAGTCGGCAATTGCCCCAGTCGGCTCCATTGTAGGGCCGGCCCTGATGCACATTATAGATTAGAAATCCCTTCAAATGCGTTTGCCCCTTTCCCCACCATACTCGCACCCACCACATCTTCTTGCATTGGATATAGTTACCACCAGCTGGCTCCAGAGATGACTCTACCAATACTGCAACTCTACTGTTACATTCATGCAACTCTACGAACACTGCAGGCAAGGCACCCATGCAAACGTGCGGACCACGGAGAAAGAGTGCGGCAGCAAAGCTCAGGCAAGGGTTTTTTCCTGTTAGAAGCATGCATATTAAAGTACTCACAGTATGCTGTAATATGAATTTTTCTTTAGTGGGGATGTCACAGGCAGTAAATTGTACCTGTAATATTCTCCACATATCCCCTAAGACATTAACATACCTGGGAAGTCTCCAGGTTTCTCCAGGAGAAGCGTTGGTTCTCTGGGTCGACACTCAAATCTTCCGGGTCACTGGAGCGGGGTCCTTGCCGTGTCCCGCAAGGACTGGCTCCTGGTCGCCGGAGCCCACAAGTTCCCAAGTATGAGCATTAGTCATAGTTTAGAACAAACCTTTTTTAAATATGATCAAATGGTATAATGGAAAAATGTCTTTGAAAAGTGTGTGCATGTTTTAATCAGGATTTACAAGTATATGATCTAGACAACAAAATGTATAGTTTTATTCCTATTCCATAATCGTTTTTTTCCATGCTAATGCCCCATAGATATGACCCACAGATGTCTCACAAGGTAAAACTTGATCAAATGTGCTATTACTAGTGACAGAAATCCCTGAAATTGACATAAAGTATGCAAGCTAAAATGAAACATCTGTTACATTCATGCAATATTAAAAGCAGAGATCCTCACTGTAACTTAATTTGCGGCTTATTGTAAACGAATGAAGGCAACAGAGCAGCTAGTATCGGCAGGGCAGTCTCATATAAACATCCGCAATACACTAAAAATCACATGTCTTATTAAAACGCCTAAGAAACGTGTAAAAAACAACATCTACCCAGTATAACCCTCCTGCCCCCGTTTACAACCCCCAAACCGTTAAGCCATAAGCATAGAAATTCTATGAATAATGTACACCTTATAGTATGTTCCCTATATGGGAAAGTATGGAAAATCTATATAAATTGGGTATTTCTGAAATCAGGACACCTGAATTGATAAACTTGGAGGGAATTTTCCATCACTTTACCTAACTTTGTGAGGATTCAGAGGGTAAATCTATAAAAAAAATTTGGAGTTTTCGCTAGTGTTTACTACATTTCTCATTCTAAATTTTCAGCTAATCATCCAACTATGGTATCAAAAGAAAGCTCTATCTCTCCTTGGAAAAAACAATATATAGTTTACATGGGTACACTATTCACAGGAAAAGAGAATAATTGCTGAACCTACATAGCGCAAAAATGGCAAAATTGCTCCGGGACTTGAGGTACCAAAAACCCCTGGGATTGAAGGGGTTAAATGACTTCATTCTGAAACGGTGATAACAGCAAAAGACTAATGGAAAATTTCTCATAAACTTGTCTGTTTTTTTTTTTGATCTTTCAATTTGAACACATAAGCCATCCAAACAACCCACATTTTTTTCTCTGCCAGTTAATTAATGACTCATATTCAATTCACCAAAATACATTTTGTGCTTTCATCAGCTATGTCTAGAGAGGAACGGTGCATTCAATGAGCATTTAAAATGCTCTTTTTGATTACAGATCTAGGGGTAAAGATAAAATAATTAGAGAATGATTTTTACTGGGCTTGTAGAAAACTCTGTGGGAATAAAATATAAAAAGAAACCATGGACATACAGAGCTATACATTTCCCCAGGTATAAATAGCCACCACTGGAAATACCTATTCAACCTGGAACAGGTTTATAGTGACGATGAGCATCAGACATATGATCCAAAGCCTGTGACATTAAAGGAGATAAAAGCATTGTTAGCACATGTTTAAATATATCCTGAAGTTCAGGAGCCTGGGGATTGTATGTCCCATGTTGAAAACAAAATCATTGAATATAGTAATGAGTTCATCAAACTGGCAAATTAATTCTATGCCCTAGAATAAGACAGCGGTCATGGAGTATAGCCCAAATAGACAACCCCAAATACAGTATATGGATAGGGTGTAATTGGAGAGGCCGAATTAATGAATTATTTGCATTAGATGTTTAAAACATTAGCAACACAGTGCTCGGATTTAGATTTAACTATAGACGGAGCACGTACCCAAGCCCCAAGCATTAATGCCAGCTTCATCAGATTCGTCAAAATGACATTACTAAAGATAAACAGCATGTGTTAATAATATTCAATATTCACCAAATGTTAACTTTTTCACTCCACACAGCACCCTTGAAGAAGAAGACACCATTTACCGCTAGTTAAAATAATAAAAATACCATTATATTTACCACCTCTTGTTGCTAGTGTCCAACTGGTCCCTGTTGGTTCACCAAATAGATCCAACATTTTACATAGGACAATTAGCATTAGTAAAGTAAATCTGCTGAATTTATATTCCAAGTTTTATCCACCAAAACTATTCTGCAATGGTCACTAATAAAACAAAAAGGTGTTTCTATAGGCTTGTGTTTCAAACCAATTAATAAACATGTGCACCCATAGGAAATGTTTCTTATTTTAGCCAAAATGATTAACAATAAGCTTATTACACTAGCTAATTTTTATGCCACAAACACCGATCAACACACTTTTTTCCCACAGAAAGGTTTAGAAACTTTAACCCAAATTTTTTTTAAAAAAAATTGTTTAATTTTATGTGAGGACTTCAACCTTCTCCTAGACCCAGGCATTGCCTCTTCTGCACAGCTTAGAGGTAAATATAGACAAGCCCTATAGGTGTCTAGCAGGAGGTTTAGCAACTTTAACATGCCAGTATTTTAACTCTTTCCATGTGAGAATTGTTTGTGAAGATATAGCGCTAATTTTAGGAATTGCTCATTAAATATATATATATATATATATATATATAATATAGGTGCTAAATAATATACTATCTAGTAAATAATTATATAAAAAAAATTATTATATATAAAAATATATATATATATAAGTGATTATGAACAATGTTGCAAACACTAATAGTATAACCCCAAAATACCCTTAGTAATAATGAAACGATAATAAAGTGTTGCGCCTATAATTATGAAAGTGGCTATCAATTAATTATTACACCAAAATAATGTGCAGTGAAGATAAAAGATAATAATATTGATTTTCCAATCTCCATCCGTTGTATCAGAATCATGTATCAGAATCATTTGAATGCAGTATCAGTATTCAGCCTGCACGGGAGTTCTCAGGAGGGTCTGGAGACACCTTTTTGGAACCATCTGCAATCTTGCAAGATGCTCTCTAGAGCGGTCACAGTGCGTCCTGGGTGGGATTTTTGGTGTTGGTGTTTTGGTATTGCTGAATGCCTCGCTCACAATCATCCTTGATCGCCTCCTAAGCTTTTTTAAACCAGGCGTACGCTGCCATACAATATATGGCGGATGTTGATGTATGGGGTAGGGGGCCACATGGGATCGATTGGTTCGACATCGAGGCGTTACAGCATCACTGTTTGAGTGAAGAAATCGATTGTATATCACTTATTCCTCTTCCCTTTAAATTCATGACGTACCAGGCAAATCAAATGTCATTAACTGTTAATTGTCGTCAAGGGGTTAAAGGGTGATGCATCTATTAACCTTGCATCTATTGCAGCTTGTTTGGCCTGACAAAGCCCCCTAGCCAGATGACTAATATTTATTATTAAAAAAAAATCAACAGGTGCTCCTGCCACACCTGATACATATATTTCAGCATATCTTTGTAGAAGGTGAAGTTCTAGAAGAAATGTTAAGAGCTTATATCATTACCAAAACCTCGGTAAGCCACAAGATGTATGTGTACATTGTCTCTCAATCTCATTGTTAATACAAACTCTAAATTATATGCCAAATTATTAGCAGAGTGTTTAAATGTCATTCTCCTTCATTTAATTCTCGCTGATCATGTAGGGCTTGTACCAGGTCAGCATTTTATTGATCTTATAAATCATGTAAATGAATTCATAGTTAGCTTCTATCCCTAGATGCAAAAATGCCTTCAACTGGCTTCATTGAGGTGAGTATGTTATGTAGGGTTACAATAAGCCCCATTGAATATGTCAAAATGGAACATAAAATCAGTTTATTGCCGGCGATATTTTATTGATATTGCATTTTCCTGAACAGTCATTACTTATATTGCCCAATTGTGCGAGAATTATGGCATGATCCCTTATAATAACAACATTACCAAGTCTCGGGCATTACCGGTGGAATTGTCAGCACCTGTTATTTATAGGATGAGGATCGAATTTAAGTATGACTAGCACAATGAAAATGTTACATACCTAGGAATCCAATTAACAAACACATTAGACAAAAGTAATAAAAGCTAAGTACCCTAAAATGTGTAAAAAGCTCAAAAGCGGAGCTGTAAATTATATTCAATGATAATAAACGGATATATAGATATGCACAAATGAGGAAAACGTAAGTATATAGGAACAAATAAAATAAAAAATACACTCAAATTCTCACCAAAAAAACTTTGTATCAAGAAAATGCAAAGGAGGGTAATTGTAAGAATAAAATCACTATAAATCCCAATAAGTAGATAAATAAATAAGTAAAGCTCCACTATTGGTGGGTACTTTATAATTGGCACAGTATTTATAGATATATAGTGCTGTATCTGTAGATTTTTTTGGGGGGGTTGGTGGTGGTGTTATTGTAACAACAGCTATTAAGATAAAGATACAAACTATTCAGTGCATAAAAGTATAATTTGCTTTAGGTGTGTGTGTATTTTTCAAATATGTAGTTATTTTATGGAATGTTAATTTAAGACTTCAGAAGTCTTAAATTAACTGGTGGGATATAGCCAGCCTAGAACAATATGTTAAGGCACATATTATACCAAAGAGAGGAAGTATAAAGAAAAGGTCTAATATAAGGACAAATGATATAGATGGTATACAATCCTAGAGCAGTGTTCATTACAGAAAGAAAGTGAGGAATATAAATGTGAATTAGAACACTTTAGAGATGCACCAGAATTTAAAGAGTAGGTAGAAATAAATAGAAAAAATGTAATTAGATATTATACAAATGAAACTACGGACATTTAAGTGAGACAATCAAGATTATGTTCTGGTCTAATAAAGCCCTAAGGAAGAACTCCAGTTAAGAATTAGGTTCACATAGCTGGATATCAGAAAGGAAATTATCGGTATTATGTAGATATGAACATTAGAAGCACCTTCTAATGAATAGGACAAGGGTTAGAATAAATTGTTAGAATAAAATGTGGATAATGGGAGGAAAAATAAGGTCTCATTTGGAATATTGTCCAAAATTAGTTTTGAGTGTAATAGTGGAGATAAGACTGTAAATCTGTCCCCATCTTATTCCAATGTTTCTTCTTTTTTAGGCCACTGGTTTTGAAAAATGAAAACTACACAGGATGACTTCAGATTAGGAGACAAGCCAATGGTCTGACGTCAATACAGAGGAAAATGAGGAGGACATTGAGTACATGTTACAAGATTAAATGAAAAAGATCAAGAACTGCTCTGTAAAAGTTCTGCAGAACAGTGGAAGCTACCATATGTCAGACCATATCCTTACAGTTAGTCAAATCACATTGCTGCTTAAGTGGTGGTGGAGTAGTTATACAAAATAAAAGTACCTATAAAAATGAGGCCTTAGGCCTTTTGTCAGATAAAAATTTCTACATATGATTACCTTCTGACCCTACAAAAAAATCATTTTAAAGGACTTTACTCTCTGCTGCAATCAGCCTTCGAGAATTATCTCTAAGGAGGAGTATAGATATTTATGAAATAGGTTTCCCTGCATAGCAATGTTTACCATTTACCTAAGATTCATAAATGCATTGAAAATCCACCTAGCTGAGACATCACATCAGGGATAGGGTTTATGTCTCATTTATCACTTTACGTGAATCCTTTTCTCCAAGTGTTAGTTCCCCAAATGCCACCATAACTTATAGATAGTACTGAATTACTTAGTATACTCAGGAAGACACACTGGAAAGAGGACATTCTCCTTCTTTCAGCAGATATCCATGTCCTCTATAGATCTAACAGACATCAAGAATGGATAAATGAAGTTATAAATATGTTAGAGCCCTCTGGTTTTTTTGAGTATCCACAAATTTTATTTATTAGGGCTATTATTATTATTTTTATTATATTTTTATCTTAAAATCTAATTATTTGTTGTTTAATGGCCATTTTTATTGGCAGACTTGTGGCACAGCGATGGGGACCTGTATTTTTAGTCCATGTCGCCATGCCAATCAATACCGCTGTAAAAGGTATGTTGATGATTTCTTTATACTTTGGTGGGGGTATGTTGATTCTTTAGGCCAGTTTTTTTCTGAGTTAAATCATAATGACCTTGGTTTGATTTTTTCTTTTGGAGCTAGATTGGAACAGATTGATTTGCTAATTTGATTTTGGATTTATCTTTCCCCACAAAATTAAGAAGAAATTTAGAATAACTTTGTTCTTTAAAAACATAGATTAAAACTACATGTTTAAAAGCCACTAGTTATCTTGATCAGAAGTGGGTTGATAATATCCCTAAAGGGCAGTTTGTTAAAATTAGGAAGAAAATTCTTCATTAGAGGGGATTAAGAAGAGATATTATAAGAAAGGCTATAAGGAAGCGATAGTAACGCCAGGTTTTGAAGATGTTGGATAGAAAGAGGTAAATTGGTACTAATAGCAATACACTGAAGTATAACAATAGGAAGTTCATGATTAACAAAATTAATGGTTCATGCATAACTAAGAGTATAAGTAGTAGGTTTGACATGCATCTTGTTGTCTACATTTACCAACAAGGTTCCAGAGAAATTAAAAATAAATATTGGTTTATTGTTAATCATAACCACTTGTTTCGAGTTGTACTTATCCAATGAAAGATAATTTGCTGGAAGAAGTAATTACTTGCCCTATAGATAAATACAGCTATTCAATGTCTTAGTCCAGATTGGTCTTAAAAAGAAGAAAATCAACAGAAAGAAAACAAAGTGGAATATTGTTACATAAATTGGTATATAATGAGCTTAACAGGGAGAGAGAGACGACTCTTGCCTGAAGGGGAGGCCTACAGCCCCTGTATTGTGGATGTTAACTTCTCCTCGCAAACCTCAATAATGTAGCCTCAATTAGTGAACTCACAATCAGCTTACCAATACGCAGCAAAGAAGACAACGGAGGAGGTATGGTTAAAAGGGTTATAAATAAGGAATATCACCCTACATATTGGAGTCCATGAGTGTTGTTGCGCCCTCGACGAAACCTCACTTTTGTGTGTCACGGCTGTAATCAATGCACGCTACGCACCCAGGTGCTGGGTTACTATTCGTACTTCTCTTCTCTTAAAAAGGCTTGTTTGTGCTTCTTTCAATTAAGTCCTCATAGGTCCATTATCATCTTATCGGAGCAAAATGAAAACAAAGTATTCACACGTGTTTGTCATAACGCCTGACAGTTAACACCTGCATTTAAGACCTGACTGTTCTATTTTTCAGATATTCTAAATTGTTAATTATTGTATCAAACTTTAAATACACTATACCTGACATAAATTACCATTTGTAATTTATCCTTCAAAAGGAACAACCTTAACCAAAAGACATGAGAGCAAAAAAGGTACTGGATTAACGATGGCAACTGTGAAATCTTGAGACAAACGAGGTAATTTAGTTGTTAAGCAGAATGAACAGTATAAAACATGTCCTGAAAAGTATGCAGTAAAGATTGTAATAAAGTTTTAGTACCAATCACATTTTTACTGTGAGTTCCAGAATTAATTGATAGATATAAAAAATAATTCTATAAAAATGACAGAGTGCATGTCATACATGGAAGTAAAACCAATGTTTATGACATTTCTCTAGGAATAAGTGCCTAGATAATGTGTTATTACAATATATATCGTATTTGTAGCCCTAGTGAAAATTAATTTTACGATAACAAACATTTCATTTATGCATTTGAGTGTTTTAAAATAGAATAAATACTTATCAATGCTCAATCAGTCTTGCTTTCTACTTTTTTGAACTATAACTTTCTTCACAGTACAGTGTCTGAGATTGCATGTCCTCACATATTAACACTCACAAAACAACTTACTAACGTATGACTTGCTTGTGAGGATATAATTTTACATTTTACAAGTTTTAGGCAAGAAAATGCCACCTTAATGAACAGTAAACCACGTTATTACGGATGCCAGCAGAGTAAATCTTGAATTTGGTTGTGCTTTAAAATATGTTTTAAAATGTGTTTTAAAATATGCAATACATTTTCATTGAATTTCAAAGGTTTACATTCAAGTCCCATAAATACCATTGAAGACAATAAGGCCCCAATTCTTTTTTTATTTATTTATAGCATCATCTGACAAATAAATAGTACGATGGTATACAAATCAGCTTTTCCCACCTTTTCTTTCAGTATAGACTTCATTTGACATCTTTTTTTTAATTTATCACCAAAAACAATTAACATTATCACACTAATTACTATGGCAGTGGCATAAAGATTTGACAGAAAATACTTTCAGCCATTTATTATCATAACCCAGTGTTTAACTGTATAGTATTCATTATCTGGCATTGTTAGCATCTAAATTGTGTTTCATAGATTCTGTGAAGGATGGTAATTTAAGCATAATTAATTGACTGATTGCAAGAATTTATACATGCAGTCGTTGTAGCAATGGCTCTTATACTAATGAATATGATCATGTTTGATTAAGGAGTTCTTGTTGTATCACTCAATTTCTTGAATGAATGGGAACAAGGTATTGTACATATGCAACATAAAAGGACTTCATATCTGAAACCTCAATGGGCACAGTTATTTTTTCCACGAATGGCTGGATTCAAGATCTAACTTAGCATCGACCCAACATTACCTTGGCTTGATAACTTGGTAGAAAGTTTACTATGCTGGAATATTAAAATGGAAAGTTGGTAGCTCTGTAGAGATTTGCTTCTACAGAAGCACTCTACTTGACACAACTACTGGAACTTCTTTCTAGAGTGTTTATTCATCAAAAAGTCAATTGAGTTAAGGGTTTGTTTTGTTGCAGGTCCCTCCCTTTTTTCGGTGATTCATATGAATTGCTGAAATATGCAAATTTTATTAAAATTGCAATTTGAAAATTAGCGAAATTTGTTTTCACCCTTATTCTCTCTCTCATGCTCTCTCACAATGTCATTCAATCTCTTACTCTACCTTCTCCACCGTGTCCCTGTCCCCTTTTCGTCTGTCTTCTCTTTGTCTGCTGCTCCAAAAAGACTGTTCTTCATCTTCTCGTCAATTAGGGGAAAGAATGTGCCCGGCATCTCCGCCATTTTGCAGAAGTTTAATGGGAGGTCATGTCCCTGTCCTGTTATCCACTGAGAAGCAGAAAACAAGAGAGAAGATGGATCAGAAGCGGAGCTGCATGACACCAAGACATAGACACAGAATTGGTCAGTAGAGAAGGTAGGGAGAGAGAAAAAGTGTGAATAAGGCAGTAGGTGAGTAAGAGTGAAATAACCAATGAAATTTCAATGAAAATTCAGAGGTTATTGCTTCAGTGTCATTTGTTTTGTTGGGGGTCCCTCCTTGTTTTCTGGGAGTCTTACGAACTGGCGCAATTTGCAAACAAGTCCATACAAGAGTGCTTTCATTGAAATTAATGGTAGCATTTTCCACATATGAGCACGTTGGTTTGAACCAACCCCTACCTGCAGCAATCCCGAATCCAGCTGGAGCTCGCTGGACATGATCATACATGGGAACTTTATGGTTCTGGCTACCTGTACCCCCCCCTTGCGGCATGCCGGCAGGTAGTCCAGCTGACGTCAGTAGGAGGTCACACTGACATGTCTCATTGTGCCACTCCTTTAGACACCTAACTAAACTTCTTTGATTTTGTGTTTGTGAATTGATTGACCCCACCACTTGTTTAGAGATTGGGAGGAAATGATGTGTGCTTGAAATGTGACTGAAGAGATTGTTTTCGCCCCCTATGGACCACTGTGTCTCTGTTTTGCATTAGCTAACCTGTAACTGCGAACTATTGTAATATATTGTAATAAACTGTGTGTCTGTGTATGCATCTTCCACGAGGTTGGGTGCCATTTTTTGTTGTCATGTTATCTTTTGTTGTTTTGACCACCCTCCCTCCCTCTTTGTAATGTGTGTTGTCATGGTAGTGTGGAAGCTTGCCATATACCTAGAGGGTTAATACTACTGAGAGAGCATTTGATGGTACTCGTGGTGGGAGGTTTCCTGGCAGGTGTAGCTGGGAACTTCATGTCTGGGTTTGGCCATCCCGGTATGTCCTTTCTTGTGTGGTATGGTACCTGGAAAGGTTGGGGGGGTTGTTATGTTAAATGGTTAATTGTTTATGTTAATTTGGTATTTATTGATTTCAGTTTGTTGGTCATTTCCCTGTTAATGCACCTATTTTGGTTTAGGTCTGCATGGCAATGGCTAGTGTTAAAATTATCCCGCTGTGACCTTTTCAAACCTAACCTTGGTTGTTGTGTCTTTATTGGGTTTTCTTGGAAGGCCTAGCACAGGAGTCGAGGCTACTGCAGTCAAAGATAATCCTGTTTATTGAGCAAATACAGAAATGTAAATGGAGAGCAGAAGCAGGCGACCAATACAGCAAATACTTTATACTGCATATTGTCAGCATTTCAGCAAATGTGTACAGCTCTGAAACTGTTCTCAACAGCTGCTGAATAAATTCTAACAGATGCTTCTTAAATGTATTGTCATGTCTTGGGAGTTTAAGTTTAAAATAATTATCATAAAATATAAAAGTTAGTTTTACAGCATTCATATGAGTGTTTAACTATACAACAAAAATCAAATATACATAAATTAGTCCATTATACTGTCTATTGTTTTAACATTATAATAAAATCCTTTGACATGTAACTATGAAATCATTAAATTATGACATTTAATATACCATATTATAACGATTCAAACAGATCAAACAACCAATATTACATTCTTCCATTCTGCCATTTGATTTGAATCAAACTTAAACAAATATAAATAGGATGAACTCCTCACCAAAGGAATCACACAGAGGAAAATCAGATCTGCAGAAATGTTTTATTGATCCATCCTTCAATCAATGTAACATAGATAGAGCAAACATCCACCAACAGGGAAAGAAAACCTCCAAGGTAGGGTGTTGAAACACCAGACATATTTCTCATTTAACAGCATTTAGTCATTCAATAGCCAATATTTAAGCATTGTTAAGCCACAAAAAACATCTGGCATTTCACCCCACTACCTTGGAGGCCTTGTCTCTTCCCCCCTTTGGTTTATGTCTACTCTACATAAGTTTTGACAATACAAAATAAAATACAATAATTGAAGGATGAATCAAAAATAATTTCCTGCCGCTGCTATTTGTACCTCTGATCTGCAGTTCAGATAAGGTGGCGAGGGAGGGTGTATGAGCAAGTATGCATGATTAAGGGAATGGATGAGTATCTGTGAATGATTTGTATGTGAATGAAAGAGTATATGAACGAGTGGATGGATGTTTGTGATTGAGTAAATGAATGAATGTGTGTGTGTGATACCATAGATGTGTAAGTGGTGGGGGGAATAGCATGGCATTGGGGGCCTGTAATTACACTCCTATCATGCTCAGGTTCTAGCATGTACTGGCTGCCTGGGCATGATAGGAGTGTAATTGCTGTTAGCAATCATATCTATACATACATATATAATATAGTTTTTTTTGTCCTATTTTGGTGTGTTAACCACACTTTTCTTAAAAGTAAGTAACACACAAAAACTGGACAAAAAAAATCAATAACAATATAAATATATAGAGAGAGAGAGAGAGGTGTGTGGGGGAGTCTTTTTCAGTTTCGGCCAAGTTAATCCTGAATTTTCGGTTTCGCTTTCGGTCCAGAATTTTAATTTACGTGCATCCCTACTTGTAAGTATCTTACAGCGGTGGCACGTACTATGCAGAGTGAACATTCATATTGTCCAATGGCACTTAATGGTACAATTCTTGATTTTAACCCTTACACTGATCAGTGGACACCTGGGTATGAACGTTTCATCCGTTTCCTAAAAGCAAATAATATACCTAAGGATAAAGTGGTTACAGTCTTTCTTACTATTATAGGACCCTAAACCTATGATACTTTGAGAGACTTAATACAACAAATGCATTCAAAACCGACACCACTGCATATGGTGCTGTTTTTATAGCAGAAAGCAAGCTGCTAATGAAAATATGAAAGAATATTCATTTGTATTGAGGAAATTAGCCATAAAAGAATACAATGTAATACCACCCCAAAATTGGCTTTTAACTGAAGAGACTTTTAGAAACACATTAGAGATCAACAGTATGATAGAGCTTGTTACAAATGATGCATTCCAGTTAAATGAGAAAACAATAAAAGGGGGGATTTTTTAGACTGAAGTAAGGATAAACAAGATATAAATAGAGATTACACAAGTAGCAGTACAGCAGTAGGATAAAACAGTCTTTCCGTTGCCGTGGTCAGCTTCACAAGATCGCTACATGTTGGTACTAGTCTATCATTCAGATATTATTATTATTATGTCAATAAAGCTGA
This sequence comes from Spea bombifrons, assembly GCF_027358695.1. Lineage (NCBI taxonomy): Eukaryota > Metazoa > Chordata > Amphibia > Anura > Pelobatidae > Spea > Spea bombifrons. Next base: position 42,732,438 of record NC_071087.1, on the reverse strand, counting down.
CTCTTGCTGAAACTGTCAAAATTGACAAAGGTAAAATGTACCCGCTGATGTAATGATAAATAACAAGAAGCTATGTATGGATTTAGATACAAGGGCAGCAGTTTCAGTCCTCACAGAAGAAGACTTTAAATCATTGACAATGAATGGAAATCACCACTAAGTGAGATTACAGACATATTCAATTAAAATGATTAAACCTTTAGCGCGTGTACAAGCTGGTGTGATTCACAATGATAAAAAGAAAACATTACCACTTTACATACAAAAGAGAGAGGGACCACCTTTATTTGGAAGACAGTGGCTAGAAGCTTTTGGTTGAAAACTAAATTTGCACCAAATATTAGGGGAGGTAAAAAGCATGGTGGTAAACTTATTTTTGAAGGAAGATGTAAACCAACATATTTAAGTCTTTGACCAGAACCTTTTTCATTGAAAGTTGGTGTAGAAGTTGAACTTTAAAAAAAGGCTGGATGGACAAGGAATTATAGTACCTAGTCATGGTACTTTGGCTTCACCAATTGTTCCGGTGAAAAAGAAGTTGGGAAAGATTTGATTTCCATGTTGTATTAAACAATCAGTTACTAGTGGGCAAATACCCTTCACCTAGGACAGAGAGACTGCTCTCAAATTTTGGATATTTGGGCAAAAGGATAATTGCCAAATATCACACATATACTATACTCTTTACATCACTTATTGGAGACAAATTCAAAAAGGACCTGTTAGAGTGAGCTAGTGTGAAGAAGCATTTTATCAAGTAAAAAAGTAACCTTAAACTCTAGACTTTTAATTAATCATGAAATATATAAAAAAATAATTCACCTTATTAACAGAACATAAACCTTCGCGGTGTTCTGCAAAGAAAAACATGTATCAGAAACCAAAGCAGCAAGACTTCAAAAAGATGTTCTTTTCCTGGGGAATAAAATGATAAGATTAGGTACATACATCAATCAACAAGAGCATGAAGATACTATATCAAGACTTCCTTGACATTTTCAAATTGCACCATAGTGTTTTAATGTTTTTTATTTGAAGAACATGTATATAAAATACCTGGTATACATTATTAACTTCTATCCAAAAAGGAAGAATGGGGTTAAGTTCTTGTATATATACAAATGACAGCCGAGATGGTAATGGCTGTCATGCCAATGAACTTCGATATAAGAAGAGGGAGATGGAGACTTTTGCTAAGCACCTGGAGAAAGCCGTCTGGCAAAATGCGTAGTGTAAATGTGCAAGCTGACGCTACTGGAGGAGGAACTCAGACTTGGGAGGTCCCACGGTGTCCTCCACCGATAGACTCAGCTCACCTTAGACAACAATTTATGCTGTAAGATTCTACTTTTTTATACTATTTCATAAAGTTTATCATCGTAACTTGTGTCTCCATCCCCTTTACATTCTCCTGAGATCCAGTTCGTAACCCCTTCCTGGAAGGTTGATTTTTCTACTGTGGATTTTTCTACTTTTTCTAAGGGGTTGTCTGTGCCTACCATGACAAGCGCATAGTTGAGTTTTTGCCCCAGGAAGATCGTACCCCTATACCCAAATAATGACTCAGACACTTTACTTGGGTGCAAAATATTTTGTCCACAGCTTTATTAACATATATACAATATTTAGAGGTCATTGTCAACCCAGCCACCCCGGTTAACATTATTAACAGTTTACATCTTATTAACACTGACAATGACCTCACATAACCAATAAATTAACCATATAATGGCACCAACACATACCAGGTGCCTCCACATTAACATATTAACATATTAACATATTGACCACAATAGGGATGTACCGAGACACCCCTACCAGACCGTTTAACCAAATTAGAATTATGTAGGGGCATACCGAGACACCCCTACACCACCGATTTAACCAAATTACCACTGCAGGGGCATACCGAGACACCCCCACACCACCAATTTAACCACACACCAATGCAGGGGCATACCGAGACACCCCTACACCACCCCAGGTTCTGAGCCACAGGCCAGCTCGAAACCTACACCAATAACTTGAACCAAGTCAAATTATTAACCAAAAACATAACAAAACGCCGTATTAGGCAATAATCCCCAACTAACCCCGCCACAGGCCAGACCTTGAACCCCTCAAGCCGTCTGAGCCCCGCCAAACCGAAAAAACAAAGCTTGGGTTAACGCGTCCTGAAAACCCAAATTCAAAAAATCCAGGCCCACATCAGATAAGTGGACACCATCCTCCCTAAAATAACCAGGCAACAGGGACTCCAACTCCCAATGCCGTATCACCAGGCCACCACATCGCCTAATAAAGCTCGCCATGAGCTTATTCACCTTACCCTTGCACCGCGCAAGGGCATCCGCATCACGTGCATGCCTCCAGTGTAACCTCGGAACAATCTCCGACCATATCACCAAAACCCGAGGAACTAAAGCCCTCAACCTCTCCACATCCCGTTTCATCCGCCAAACTAATTCCTTCTGGGGAACCACACCTAAATCATTACCTCCCGCATGGAACAAAACAATGTCCGGAACCCCCTCATCCCTCAAGAGTCGCCAAAGTTCCGCACACACATCATTCCATCCCGCACCGCGAAGGCCGATCCATCGCAGCAGCAGCCGATCCTCCTGAAAGCCCAGTTGCGAACACGTCCCACGAACTGCAGCTCTCTGACCAGCCCAATAGACGTAGGAATGGCCCATGATCCAGGCCACCAAACCTGAAAAACAAAAACAACAGTAAACAACAAACCCCCCAGCCGAGCAGAGCTCACAACAGACCTTCAGGCCGGACATACGACCTGAAACGAACCGAGTCCCAACGCCCCAACTTCTTGACCAGATCATCACCGAACCCCATCTGGGCTGCAACCGTAGCAGCCCCGATACGAAAAGAGTGTGTACCAAATTGACGCGGATCCAAACCCGCGCGCTCCAAACATACACGAAAGATCCGTAAAAATTGAAACCGAGATAAAGCCGACCCGTTCTCATGTAAGAGAAAAGGTCCCACCACAGCAGGGCGATGAGCCAAGTATTCAAAACAACCCCGAACTGGACACATCATGGACCCAGGCCACGGATACAATATGACATCACACCCCTTCCCCAGCACATCCGTCTTGGACCGCCGTAAACGAATAGACACCATGTCCTCGCTGACCAGCACGTCAGACCTCTGAAGACCCCCACCTCCAGCCCGACTCCTACTCACCAGCTCCCCTATCCAGAAAGCTCCGAAAAACACCAAAATAAACGCCAACCCAAACAACCTGGACTCATAAACTGAAAAACACACCAATGGCAAAACATCCAACACCTTCTGCAACACCTGCACAGAAACCGGGCGCCTAGTGTCACCAACACCAACCCTCCTCCGAAATCCCTTTAAAGCCTGGCGAACCAAAAGTTCCTTAGTATGATCCTTCCAACCCTTAAGTTTGAACAAAAACGCCAAGGCAGACATATTCCTTCCCAAGACCGCGGGGGAAGCCCCATTTGAAACCAAATCAAACAGAAACCACAACAGCACATCCAGCTGTTCCGCCGCCGTACTTACAGACCCCACACAGGAAACCATCCTGTCCCAATTGGCCCAAACCTTACCATAAGCCGACCACGTTACCGGCGCCAACGATGCCCTCACGCCTCCAGCAAGCAACTCGTCCCTAATTGCCACATCTCGTCCGGACAGACCAGACCCGAATCCTGAACCCCGGGCGCCACCTCGCGGAACCGATCCCACTGAAAACGAGACAGGGAATCCGCTATAACATTTAAAAAGCCCGGAACATGCTCCGCCCGAAACACCACATTAAGAGACATACAGAGCAGAACAAACCTCCGCAACAACCGAACCACTGCAATAGAAGAAGCCGACAGCCGATTTACGGCATGAACCACTGCCATATTATCCGAGAAAAACACCACCTTCTTATCACCTCCCTAAGCGCCCGCAGCTTATCTTGCGGCAGCCTGCATTCACCCGCAACCGAATCGATTTCCAAGCCCAAAAAACTCAAACAGGTAGTGGGACCCTCGGTTTTGTCCGCAGCCAGCGGGACACCAAACGACCCGGCCACCCACTCCAACATCCGTAACAAGTAACCACACTCCCCAGATCCGCACGGACCCACACAAAGAAAGTCATCCAGATAGTGAACCAAAAACCGACTCCCTGCCTCCATCCTGACCACCCATTCAATGAACGAACTGAACTTCTCAAAATAAGAAGAAGAGATGGAGCAACCCATAGGGAGACACAAGTCGACAAAGTACTGACCCTCAAAATAACAACCCAACAAATGATGACAATCCGGATGAATCGGCAACAATCGAAATGCCGATTCAATATCTGCCTTAGCCATAAGGGCATTAGGGCCCGCCTTCCTAACCAACTCGACAGCCTGGTCAAATGATGCATAGGAAACGGAACACAACACCTCATCAATGTCATCATTCACCGACAAACCCTTCGGGTATGACAGGTGATGGATCAACCTGTACTTCCCAACCTCCTTCTTAGGAACCACCCCCAACGGTGACAAACGTAAATTATCCAGAGGGGGAGAAGAAAAAGGACCCGCCATCCTGCCCAAGGAAACTTCCTTCGCCAACTTGTCCCTCACCACCTCTGGAAACTCCAAAACCGACTTCAAATTCCGATTACAACTTCGAAATTGCCTAACAGAAAAAGGAATGTAAAACCCATAACGAAAACCGTCAAACAACAACTGCGCCGCATCACGATTACCGTAGCGGCTTAGCCAGGGCAGCATCGCGTTTAACCTCACCGGGGTTAGCCCCAGAGGAAGCGGCCCCGGACCCGGAAGACGTAGTTCCCGATACTCCCCCAGATTTTCCCTTCTTGAAACACTTCGTGAAACTATGGGCACCCCCACAACCGGAACATTCATGCTTGAACTTGCAAGCAGACCCCCACTTACAATGGCTGACGTTGAACAGCCAACAAAAACCTTTCCTATTGACGGCCAACGCGGAACTGTGCCCGCCCGCGCCGGCCCCCGACTGAAAGGGCTGCGCCTTCTGCGCCATCATAAGCTTCATCCATAATGGCAGGTCCATCTGGTCCCACCGCATACCTGGATTAGCCGACAAATGCTGCCTAAACTGCTCGTCGTATTTCCACCACGCCAGACCCCCATACGTCCTATACGCTTCCCAAATACCATCCAAGTAACAAAAAAGAGGAGAGCACAAATTAGGCGACTTCTCCCCAATAACACTAGCCAATATACAAAAGGCCCTCAACCAATTACCAAACGACTTAGGAATCTTCCTATAACGCTTTTTCTTTTCCTCCTCCTCCTTCTTAGCATCCTTCTTATCCTCCTCTTTCAAATCTATAAACTCCTCCAAAGGCAACAAAGAAAATATCTCCACAAAATCCCCCTTCCAAATCTTATCCTTAACCTCCTGCTTCAGATGAACCCCCAGGGGGCCAGCAAAAGAAACATAGGCATTCTGCCTAGCCGAATCAGGAATCCCACCTGTCAATTCTGCCCTCTCGACACTAACCGAAGAAGCCCCCGAGACCAAAGCCTCACCACTATCCACTCCTTCCACTGCTGGCACAACTACCGCACCGCCTGCTCCCACACCAGAGCCAACCGGAGACCACACCTGACCACAACCAGAACCCACCTGAGACCCCTTCTGCAGAGACCCCAACAAACCCTTCAAACCGTCTAACAATTTTCGTGTTTCAACCATAGTGCTAGACTCACCACCGGAACCTCTGGCTGTAGCTCCAAGCCCCGAGGCTGCATCCTGGCCGCCGCCATCATGAGAATCTCTTGGCAAGGCCGCACTCCTATCACCCCCAGCCGCCGCAGAAGGACGTCGCTGAGGACCCGAGCCATGACCTCCGTCTGCACCACAAGACCTAGAAGGAGATAAAACACGAGGCACAGAAAAAGATTCCCCACGAACAAACGAACCACGCCGAACAGGAATCCGAGACCGAAAACCACTAACAACCCCAACCTCCCTCCCCGGACTCCTACTGGGAGACCTAGACCTATCACAAGCCCTACTCAAACCTCTACCTAAACCCCCCGACGAAGACAGCGCCTCAATACTATCCCTAAGAAAAGCAACATCCTGTACCTGACTCTCCAACCCCAAAGTGCGGCCACCGCGGCCCACCTGCCTAAAACTAGCCTCCCCAACCGACAACCCAACATCCTGCGTCACACGCTGCGCCCGGCCCAACGAAGTGGCCGTAAAACCAGAGACGGCACCACGGGACCGCCCGAGGCCCGCCGCGAAACTCTCATCACCCCCAGTCAGCTGCTCAGCCGCAGAAATGGCGCCTTCACCGCACCAAAGGCCCGCCGAAAACGCTCGGGGGCTGCCACTAACCCTCAACGCTGCAGAAGCCGCTCCCTCCTCCTCCGACGAACACGACGGAGAATTCCCGCCACTGCGCACCTCAGGGGCAGACGCACCGCCAACCACGCTGCCGCCTGTCTCACCCCCCGCTGACCTAACAGCACCCCTCGACCTCCCGGGGCCCGCCGCACTCGCTTCCGCATACCTGCCAACGTAGCTGCGACCCACACCAGCCATGTCGACCTCCAACCGCTGCTGTTCCGCCAGGGCCCGTTGAAAACCGCGGGGCGCCCGCGAAGTACCACTCCCACGAACACCAGCTCCACTCCGGCCTCCAACACTCTCGTCGCGCCTGTCTCCCGAACGGCTCCGGACCTGACGTCCACCAGATGACAGCTCCGGACTCAGGCGCTCCGGAGGCCGAGTGCGCCGCACAGGCCGACCCGACGAAGGAACCTCCACGGCGTCCAACACAGGTGCCAACTGCTCCCTCAGCCAACCGGTACCACGCTCCCTCGTAGCCATCCGAAGCCCCTCCAGAATCTCCTCAATTTCCCGCTCCATCTGAAAAATAAAGCAAAAGCCTCTCCGAACCAAATTGCTCAATACAGAACAACCAGGATTTGGATAAGCAGTTAAGTGATAGTTACAAAATGGTTGCCACTTATATACCCTCTTAATAACCCCACCCATAACAACTCTAAGCCAATTAAATTAAAATCCTTCCTTTTTGCACACCACCTAGCTCTGTCAAGGCCCACTCCGCCTAAGCTGCGCTGCTCCATGGGCTTCAATCTGAGCAGAAGCTGCTCTACTAAAGTAAGGGGCCACTCTACCAGCTATATCCATACTTTAATTCTAAAAATGACTACACTATACGTTGTTTTATTTCATTTTCATCTCCCTGCTTGAGAGTTTGAAAATTATAAACAAATATAAATTGTGAAGTATCATATTTCATTTTTTTTTTTTCCTACTATTTTCCTACTTTAAGCACTACCATCACAACCAACCAACCATACAATTATGGAAAGAAAAATAAATTAGAGGACAAGTACAGGACCCCTGTCACCTGTGTAGGCAGAGGCAAACAGGGAAGGGTGAGGCGAGTGATGCACTCGCTTCGGGCACAGCTGCGAGGGGGCGCACAGTCCCCCAATCAGCAGCTGCAGCCTCCAGGACTGGTTGGGGAGATCACAGACTCTGGATAAGCAGCACACATCAGCTTAGGTTTTGGCAGCTCTTAGGAAGATGCTGGTGCAGTGGATTGGACCACAGGCAGACACAGAAGTAAAAATGGGAATGGTGGTTACTGATGGGCAGCAAACGCGGTGAAAGCAGTTAGAGATGGCGACTTTGTGGGTTCAAATTGTGCAGCACATATACTACACCTAGTGGTAAAGGTAACTGTTCCAACTGATGGACATTGTAGGCTTTCACAACTAATTAAAAGCAGCTATAAGATTGTCGGGCACTTTCACTGCAGCAGGAAGCCAAGCAAGTAGCTACCAGGGGAGGGCTGGTAGCCTAAGGCCTGGGGGGCAAGTCAAGTGGCTCCGCCCCCTCGCACTCACCTTTCACCCCTCACGCTGGTCCCATCACTATGCGGCCATCAGACTGCTGGAAAACTGATCTAAACGGCCGCTGGGTGCTGATGCCACCGGCCGGAGCTACTTTAATCCTTTTTTCATTTATTTAATATGCCTGATCGGCTTGCCATATTAAAAATAAATAAATAAAGTATTAAAGTAGCGCCGGCCAGCAGCATCAGCACCCATCGGCCGTTTAGATTCGATTTCCAACAATCTGATGGCCGCATAGTGATGGGAGCAGCGTGAGGGGTGAAAGGTGAGTGCGAGGGGGCGGAGCCTTCACCCCTCACGCTGCTCCCATCACTTGGCGGCCATCGCATACGGCCGCTGGGTGCTGATGCCGCCAGCCGGCGCTGCTTTAATACTTTTTTCATTTAATAGCCGATCTGGCTGGCCGGCGGCATCAGCACCCAGCGGCCGTTTAGATTAGATTTCGGGCGGCCTGGGGGGCAATTGCCCCCCTGCCCCCCGGCCCAGCCCGCCCCTGGTAGCTACTGTCAAAAAGAGTTATATATAGACTATAGCTGCACAACTTTAGCTTGAAGGGCTGCAAACAAGCCAGGTATTCTGTGCATCTTTGGCTGAAAATAAGTATTTTCATTTTTTTAAATAGAAATGCACAAGCTGGGATATCCAAATATTGACTGCCTTTAAGGACTAGAGTTGTGTATAGAAGCTTGGGGTATGCACATCATTGCAATGGAAAGTATCGCATTCAGCTTTATTTATTGTGTTAAATTTAAGGGAGTAAAATTTTGTTTAGGTTGTGCTTATTTCAAATAAAACAAGCCTACTTAAAAAAACACATAGAAGACATTCATGGAAAATCAAGGTTATGTGTTTGCGAAAACACTCATCATATTAGAATAGACTGGATGCTGTTTGGGGGCACATCTGTGAGCTACATCTTCAAGTCTGCCTTTTCGTGCTAGCTTTTTTAAAGTATCCTTAAGAATATTTCATTATCAATAGGTATTTTCATTAGAAAACAAAGGGTTCCATCTGTTGTAGATTTTTTGGGAATGTAAAGGTGACTTCCTTTGGAAAAAAATAAATAGAAGCTTTCCTCAGTCAAACTGCTTACATCTTTCTTCAAGAGTCACTTAGAGATCACAACAAAAAAAACGTAACAATGGTTTAATGGAAGCTTCATAATTTTAATGAATACGCTGCTCTACTGCTCCTCTATCACCTTCTATTCAACTTCATGAAACAGATTGGAAATTGTTTTTTGTGGGTTTTTGTTAATTTCCCATAAAGAACAAAGTTAGTTAAAATATTCATGGGCAGGAGAAAATATTAAGTGAACAAATGCCACCCTTTGAATGTGCATTTTACTAGAGTTATATAGTAATAATTTGAATATAAATGTTTTGCTTAGAATTTTGAGAGACAGCAAAAGTGGCTGTCACCAAAAGTAAACATGACACCATGTGATATTTTAATATATTTTCAAGAAAATAATGATAATTTTCCTGTTGCCTATTTTTCAGCACTAGTTTTAAAAGATGGGAGAGGTCTTTTAAATGTCTGAACCAATATAATATATAGTAAAACATTAATGGATAAGAAGAAAGATCTAGTTGTGTTTTCATGTAGAGCTCTCCTAGCACCCTTCATCTGCTTAGTAAGGGTTGGTAGACATTTTCCTTACCATAGATAAGGAATCAGTGAAAACTATGAGTGGGTCCTAGAATGCTTAGCATTTACCATATGGTGTTCCTGACATTATTTATGCAGATTCTCTTTTCTCCATATGCTTCATTCTCACTACTAAATTACATTACAGTATTAAAGGTGTAAAGAAAAAAGTGGTGGCTCTCATTTTAACTGAAGTTAGAAAATGTTTTAATAATCTGGCACACACTCATAGTTATATCGCATGCAAAAAGTTTTGATTTTTACAAAGTTTCTACTCACTATACTTTTTTTCTTTTTTATTTCACAGAAATATATGACTTTGTTGAACTTTACAATCTGTATCAAAATAGGTTATATTTAATATGTATCCATGTTTCTAAACCATTATATGAATTATCTAACCATTATGATTATACTGGTTTAAGTTTATTTCACCTCCATGTGCCCGTATTTGACGGCTTGTCAAAAAACTGTGAATACATTATTTCTATACTTTTAATAGCTAAATAGCTATTTTTTAACAGAATGTATTGCATTTAAAACATTACATATAAATAATGTCTGTAATTAGGCTTTTTGATATATACTCTGTTCATATATTAATGATTACTGCTTTGCTTCCAATTAGGTTAAACGGTAACGAGCAAATTGTCTCAAGATAGCAATCAACAGACTTTGTTTAATAAAACAGCACGCATGTTCTTTCTAGCCATGTGTCAGTAGAGTTCTCATTATACAGGATGTACATGTGGACTTCATACAGTTTTTTTACCATGTGTTTTCTCCTGCTACCCAGATCTTACATTTTATTCTTGTTAAACTACACCCTGTAGACTCTACTACTCACATAGACACTGCATACTCGTTAGCTGTATTTAACCTTTGAACCTTAATCACTGCTACTTAAAATGTATTGAGTGCGTTTGAGTGCGTTTACGACCCTCACCCTTTAAATAAACTATTCATAGCTCCACTACCAGTTTCTATATGAGAACATCGTTTCAGATGTAGGTTAGCAGTTTTAGTAGATTTATTTTGTAGAATTTTACTCTCATTCTTTTTAGAAAACAAATACTTCAAACCCTTCCATCATAAACAATGGTAAAAAAAAAGCTAAATAAATCAGGTCTATGCATTTTATACTGACATCATTTTGCAAACATGTTTTTTTAAAAAAAAGCTGTTTCACCCTGTTTGACCCCATGCGATCATAAATTTACATTTCTTGTTCCTCTTTTGAAAGTTGACTACTTAGTGCTATTAATACTTTCTAAATGGTAAGCATACTGTACGTTTGTATTCAACATACTTTAAATGACTTTTTGCTTCTTCGTCAAGGTGGTTAGGTTTGAATGCGTTGATATCTCCGCCATTAATGGAGTGGCTGAGCTGGATTTGAAAAGGGTGTCTCTATAGTGAAAGGATGTGATGATAATGATAATAGCATCATAATTTCACGCAATTAGTTAAAAAGATTTATTTAACTATGGATCATTTTGCAAAAAAATGTTGTACAATTAACAGCTGAGCTGGAAAATAACCTATTTCTGTAATTGCTTGGTTACAAAGCACCAGTAGGGTCTGTACTATCATGCTTTCTGAAGCGTGACTCTTTTGTGAATGTCTACATGTAGGATCTCTGTCGCAATAGCTGCAGTTGCTGATGAGCAATAAAAATGATCTTTCTTCAAAGAGCGTGAGCTCATCTGTTCCTGGTGAATCCATAGTAACTCTTGACAGGAAATTGTTGTGCCCTGGAGTGTGTATAATGTTAAACTCATATATTTGCAGTTGTAATAGTATTCTCTGGAGAATCAGTCTATGCATAGTCATTGTTATTATGTTTTGTTTTTATATATCACCATCATATTTTGCAGTACTGTACAACGGGATGTCTTGTAACCGGTTCTTACTTCAAGGATTCCACAGCTTTGGTATGTTCTGGGTCTTTCTGCCAAATTATATCCTTTCAAAGCAGTTTGCTTAGGGGTATAGTTATCTCTGCTTCCTCAGGTGTGTATCCTGCAAGATATCTAGCCATGTCAACAGTCTTTGCCAACTCTTTTTATCCTGAGGATTAGGCATTTAGCTGATGGCTTGAATCCTCATCTGTTCGTACTCCATCTGGTGTTATAACATATATCAAACTTCAGACACTTTGAACTAGATTTTGTCTAGATTAAACCTGATGTTTTTTGATTTAGCGTTGTGGTCATTACCTGGATCAGAATGGGGACATGCTGCACGTGGGAAGATGCAGCAACTCTCTGTTATGAGGTGTACTCCACGTATATCTCCAAACACTTCCAAATGCGCCAAATGGCAAGTTACAAAACTGAAAACTTCTCCACTGGGTATTAAATGTGCTCACTTCTCTAGCTTGACCTGCAGGATGATTAGAATCTAGCACTGGCATATATTGTTATACAAATTCTCATATGTGCACAAACTTACACACTCATGCTTACCAAAAAGAGGAGAGATGTAAAGAAATTGGGAGGCATAATGAGAAATGGAAGAGATAGTGGAAAAAAAGAAGAGATAAAAAGAAATGACAGATAAAGAGAAAGATGACAACTAATATGAACGGGGACAAATAATGAGAAAAAAGAGAGATGAGAAGGGATAGAGTAAAAGAAAGTGGAGATAATGAGAAAGAGAAGGAGAGATAAAGAGAAACAAAATAGATAGGGAGAAACTTAGAGAGATAATGATAAATGGGAGAGATACAGAAAAAGAAGATATGAGATAATAGAAAGAAGGGATACATAGAAAGAGGAGGAATATAAAGAAAAGTGAGAGATGATGAAAAAAGCGTGAGATGGGGAGCTATCATGATGAAGTGATGTACCCATAACAATTTTACATAATTCTTTCAAGGACAGATGTAGCTTTCTTTTTTAATACCATCAGGGGAGGGCTGGCCCAGGGAGCAGGTACAACCAACCCCCAGTAAATCACATACCCATACTAAAGCCCTTACACACCTCTCACCTTTATCTCTTCTTTCTCCTATCTCTCATTCTCTGTATTTATCCCACCTCTCATTACTCCCATTTCCCCATCTCTCTTTTCAATGTATGTATCCTCCTCTAACTCTTTATCGGCCAATTTATCTAACTACAGATCAGCTATCTTTTTGGCATACTTTTCTTAACATTTTCTTTTTACTTTTGATCCTTGGTAGCAGGCAGCCATAATAGGGACATGCCAACATCAGACATTTACTCATATATCTATTCTAAGAATGAAAAAAAGATTTTAAGCCTTCAATGTTGGCTTTAATCTTCCCGACACATGCTATATAAGACTGCACATTTACACAAATATTAGTTATCATTGTTTAGACGTATTGCTGCAATCAAAATGACTCTATTTCCAGAAGTACTATATTTTTTTCTACCTACTCATCCTTCAAACTCTGTACCAGTCAATCCAGAAAAATAGCCCTAATTTTGTCTACTGCAGGAAATGAGACAAACAAATGACAAAAGCTTCCTCACAATGATGACTGCTATGACCTTCTAAACCACTCAATTGGGTCATTGCTTCTTTTTTTCTTATGGAAATGTTACTAATAGCAGTAAGAATTGTTTATTACTAAGAGCTGTTACAAGAAGGTGAACAGTGATTTCTGAAAATCAATGCCTGCCCCTTGGTGCCTAAAGGGTGACAAATCTGTGGTGGTGGGGGGGGGAATTTCCTTAACTTTTTTAGGGCCCATCCAGTGTTGCCTAATAATCGTCTAACCTCTTCATCTTTAGGCTAGATAAGGGACCATCTTGCTCAACAAAAAACATTACATACAGTATATACAGTATGTTATGTTAAAGGGTTTGAGATACAGTTTATCAATTCCATTTCCAGAGAAGCATCTACATTTTTAATTAAATTCTATTAAATTTTGTCACATAAAAAATTTAATATCACTGCGTTTTTTAATGAAAATGCAGGACATCACAAATGGCATATATACAATTTACATATAGGATTTTACAAATGTATTATTTTTAATATACATGATACACAATATTTAAAATATTCATTCAATAATCATATAGCAACTTTGATTTTTTGAGATTCTGAGATTGAATAGTTAAATATTTCCAACCTTTTTTTTAATATACCGTATTGGCCCGAATATAGGCCGCACTTAGAGTGGGGGTGCGGCCTATATTCGGGTCTAGCTGCCGGGCAGGCAGCAGGGTTAGGATACAGATCCCCCGCAGCGGTGCAGGGGACCTGTATCCTACTCTATGATACGCTCAGACAGCCTCCCCTGCCGGCACTTTCCACGAGGGAAGTACCGGCACGAGAGGTTGTCTAAGCGCATCACCGGTGAACATCCCCCCCCCGACTTACCAGAGCAGACTCCCGAGTGTCTTGCGGGGCCGGCTGGAAGACATCTACGCAATACGCGTATACAACTTCCGGTGCCGGCACTTCCGCTGAGTGCCGGCACCTGGAGTTGTATACGCGATTTGCATAGGTGTCCCCCTCCGGCCCCGCACGAGAGTCTGCTCTGGTAAGTCGGGGGGGGGAGGACAGAGTGGCAGCATATCTCGGGGGGGAGAGGACAGAGTGGCAGCATATCTTGGGGGGGCAGAGTGGCAGCATATCTCGGGAGGGGGACAAACTTTTTCTTTAAAAAAGTACCAAACTTTTAGGGTGCGGCCTATATACGGGGGCGGCCTATATCCGAGCCAATACGGTATATATATACCGTATTGGCTCGGATATAGGCCGCCCCCGTATATAGGCCGCACCCTAAAAGTTTGGTGCTTTTTTAAAGAAAAAGTTTTTTTTCTTTAAAAAAGCACCAAAAAAAACATGCTGCCACTGTCCTCCCCCCCGAGATATGCTGCCACTGTCCTCCCTCCCCGAGATATGCTGCCACTGTCCTCCCCCCCCGAGATACGCGGCCGCTGTCCTCCCTCCCCGAGATATACTGCCACTGTCCTCCCTCCCCGCGATACGCTGCCACTGTCCTCCCTCCCCGCGATACGCTGCCGCTGCCCTCCCTCCCCGCGATCCGCTGCCCTCCCTCCCCGCGATCCGCTGCCCTCCCTCCCCGCGATCCGCTGCCCTCCCTCCCCGCGATCCGCTGCCCTCCCTCCCCGAGATCCGCTGCCCTCCCTCCCCGAGATCCGCTGCCGCTGTCCTCCCTCCCCGAGATCCGCTGCCACTGTCCTCCCTCCCCGCGATCCGCTGCCGCTGTCCTCCCTCCCCGCGATCCACTGCCGCTGTCCTCCTCTGCCCCCCCTCCTCGACTTACCGGAGCAGACTCCCGGGTGTCTTCAGGGCCGGCGAGGGACATCTACGCAATACGCGTATGCAACTTCCGGTACCGTTACCGGAAGTTGCATTTGCGTATTGCGTAAATGTCTCCCGCCGGCCCCGCAAGACACCCGGGAGTCTGCTCCGGTAAGTCGGGGGTGGGCAGAGGTAAAACGCTTAGATAACCTCCCGTGCCGGCACCCCCCCCCGTGGGAAGTGCTGGCAGGGGAGGCTGTCTGAGCAGAGAAGGATGCAGGTCCCCTGCACCGCTGCGGGGGATCTGTATCTTAACCCCGCTGCCTGCCCGGCGCCCGGGACTGCATGTCCCGGGCGTCGGGCGCTAGAGCCCGAATATAGGCCGCACCCCCACTTTAAAAACTTAAAGTGGGGGAAAAAAGTGCGGCCTATATTCGAGCCAATACGGTATATTTTCAACCTTTTTAGTATATCAACGTAAAAGGGTATGAGAGTGTAACTGTTTTGTTTTTTTTCAAATCTTGACAAAATAGTTAGAATTATTATTCCATATCTGCTCCCACTATAAAATATTTTTTTTCTCCATCAGATTAAACATTAGTCTGTTCATAATGAGAATGCATTATCATAATAATAATCTCTGTGCCTATGAATGTTGACTGAAACAACCTATTAAACCAAGATTATCATCAGACGTCATGTAAATGATGAATTTCCATAATGCCAAGGCGACGATCTTTAAGACACTTGGCACATCATATGATAACAATACTATAAACTCAATCTCTCCAAAACAGAACTTCTTATCTTTCCTCTCCCCAATGCTATTATTGTAGCTGTGGTTGTATTTATTCATACAATACACATATTCAAGGGGTATGACAAAACTAGAACTAAATGACTAAGACAAACCAATTCATTAGGAAAAGAGGACCCTACTCACAAACTTACACTCTAGAGGGAATGGAAGAGAAACATAACATATAGATAAAGGGGAGAAGTGTGGGAGTTGTATTGGTAGCTGATTTGTTCTTGCTGCAATATTTCTGATTACCGTATTTAACGGCGTATAACACGCACTTTTTAAACTAAAATATGAAGCTGAAACCCTACCTGCGTGTTATACGCCGATAAATCCTAGAGCCAGTGGCAGAACTACCGGGGTCGCAGGGGTCGCAACTGCGACCGGGCCCTGGAGTTCTGCCAGTCAGGGGGGCCCAAGGGGTGCCGAGCGGTTGCTGAAGAGGACCGCTCGGCAACTCTTGGGCCCCCCTGACTGACAGAAATCCAGGACTCCTCTGCTCTACCTCAGCGCTTCAACTCCTGTGTTGGAAGCGTGAGGCGTTTGTCTCGGGTGCCGGTGCTTCACGCTGGGCGCCGGCATATGACGTCAGACGCCGGCGCTCAGCAGTGAAGCGCCGGCACCCGAGACAAACGCCTCACGCTTCCAACACAGGAGTTGAAGGTAAGTGACCGGGGGGGTTAGGGAGAGAGAGGGGAGATCCTGAGAAGGGGGGTTAGGGAGGGAGAGGGGAGATCCTGAGAAGGGGGGTTAGGGAATGAGAGAGGAGATCCTGAGAAGGGGGGTTAGGGAGGGAGAGGGGAGATCCTGAGAAGGGGGTTAGGGAATGAGAGAGGAGATCCTGAGAAGGGGGGTTAGGGAGTGTGTGTCTGAGTGTGTGTGTCTGAGTGTGTTTGTGTGTGTCTCTGAGTCTGTGTCTGTGTCTAAGTGTTTGTCTTAGTGTGTGTCTTAGTGTGTGTCTTAGTGTGTGTCTGTGTGTGTGTCTTAGTGTGTGTCTTAGTGTGTGTCTTAGTGTGTGTGTGTGTCTTAGTGTGTGTCTTAGTGTGTGTGTCTGAGTGTGAGTGTGTCTTAGTGTGTGTGTGTCTGAGTGTGTGTGTGTCTTACTGTGTGTGTCTTACTGTGTGTGTGTGTGTGTGTGTGGTTTCCCAGATAGCAGATTCAAAGAGGTGCTTTTTCTTTCATATTTGCCTTATAAGTGGTATAAATGTTATGATAAATGTTATAATGTAATAAATATTATTCCAACATTAAGTTCATAGCTTCCAAGTTAAAATTATTTTTTCTTACTCAAATTTCCTTGTTAAAATGGGGGTGCGTGTTATACACCAGTGCGTGTTATATGCCGATAAATACGGTAATTATGTTTTGAGATTATGTTTTTTTAATATTGAGAGGAAGGGCGAAAGCTGGAGGTTAGGTGGAAGTGAATTCCAGTTGCATGGGGCAGTATGAGTGTCTTTAAGCGAAAAAAGGAAGAGATGAAAAGCAAGGAAAGCCTTAGCCCATGGGAAGAATGGAAAGATCAAGTAGGTGAATCATTTGTTGTGAGGGCAGACATGTATCGGAAAGCAGTGTTATGGAGGGCTTTATATGTTAGTAGTAGGATTTTACATTTAATTCTTAAACTACTAGGTAGCCAGTGGGGGCTTCACAGAATTAGGAGACAGATTAGGTTTCATGTAGTGTGAAATCCTGAAAGAAAAAGCAGACAAGCAGTTGGTAATACGAGACATGAGAGAAGGAGACAGATCAGGAGAAGACTGGTAGATTTGATCATCTGCATTTGCAGTACTGTTCAAAAGTTTTAGGCTGGTATGAAAATGCTGTAAAGTAAGAAAGCTTTAAAAATAGACATGTTAATAGTTTATTTTGATAATTTAACAAAATGTAAAGTGAGTGAATATAATGGGTTCCATTTACTAAGAAGTATAGTGATCAGTAGATTTAAGGGTTTTGTGGTCTCTACCAAACCTGGTGAATCCAAGTCACAAGTGGCTAAGTTTGATGGTCCTAAAGTATCTTAACGGGACCAACTGATCTAAATGAAGGCATTACAAAACTTGTAAAAAACTAAACAGGAAGTGAAATACAGCGCTAGCAAAACAGCAAGAAAAGCTCCAAACCAAATACTCAAGGTGGTCTCCCTTGAACACACCCAAAAACAATAAAGTGAAAAAAGAAACTTAGAGTAGGTGAGCTGTGGATAATAAATCACTAAATCAATATAAATTAATATGTCGTTCACACCCTGTGATATCAAAAATTAATATAAAAAATAGATACATATACTTACATCCGAATGTGGAAGGATCTTCAGTCCGAATATTTAGAACTCGTAACATGAAACATAAAAAAACAAATAATACATAGCGCAACCTCTAATTACAAGATGAATAAGATCGAAAAATTGTGCAGTATGAAACTCACACTTTACAACACCACTAATAAAGTGCTATATGCGTGGATCATAAAGAGTAGATAAGATCAGTCAGGGTCCCGCAGAATAAACTTCTATATGTAGGTTTAATTCCGGCTACAAAATAAATACAATATGCTTACAGGACCAATGTATACAGCCAGCATAGAAGTCCCAAACGGAAGGTAGGAAACCTAAGAAAGTCCGCTGGCGTCTATCTTCTATAGCGCGGTGATTGCTTCCAGGTTCTTGTGTGACGTCTCACAGGATCTCCGGAGGTTAAAAAAACCAGTAGCACTACGCGTTTCGCCTTCTATCACAGCTTCATCAGCACCTGTTTTTTTTCAACCTCCGGAGATCCTGTGAGACGTCACACAAGAACCCGGAAGCATTCAGCAGGCATGGAAAGTTAGTGAATCCGTGTGAAGTCTTGTTTTAGTTTTTTTTCCGAGAATCGCAAAGTAAGTGCCAGTGTGGCAAACAAAAACTTAAGAGGTGCAAAATGACGCATATCAGGGTAATATTCATGTTGAAATAATAGAAAAAAAAATGAGAGAACATGAACAAAAAACGGCATATAATAATGTGAGGTGTAGGACCGACATAATTGCAGAGAAGGTGAAGGTCCGTGCAGGCTATATGGCGGGAGCCACACAATGTGTAGTGTGTGAAGAAGCAGGAGATGGTGCAAGTGGGAAGTACATCAATGAAGAGCTCATCCCCTCCCGCATGGATAACCCGTAAGGAGTGGAGGAGCGATTTAACACAGTAGTGCAGATTAGAGTACAGTCGGGCGCGGCTGAAACATAAATAATCAAAATAACAGATATATTGCAAAAACATGTGTAGGCTAATCATCAGGGGATAAAGTGTCCAGGTTGTTAACTAAACTTTTTGATAGAGTTCAAAGGTAAGTGACGATTGATGGTGTTTTTTAATCTATTTTTACAACTGTTTATGAAGCTGGTACAATGAATTCTTCAATGATTGCTTTGATGATATACTGTTACAAACCAATATATACATGTGACTCATATTTTAACTTGGCTGTTCAGTTGGTTTGAAACGCTTTCTTAGTCAAGTGTTTATTTTTCTGGATACTAGTGTTGCTCACAGGGCCGGACTGGCCCACCGGGATACCGGGAAATTTCCCGGTGGGCCGGAAGGTCCGTGGGCTGGGCGGCCATGAAGACAGCCGCTGAGCTGCCCCCCAGGCTGCCCGAAATTTAAGCAAAGCGGCCGCTGGGTGCTGATGCGGCCGGCGACCAGCCGGCATCAGCACCCAGCAGCCGTGTGCGATGGCCGTCTAGTGATGGGAGCAGTGTGAGGGGTGAAAGCTCCGCCCCCTCGCACTGACCTTTCACCCCTCACGCTGCTCCCATCACTATGCGGCCGTCAGATTGCTGGGAATGTAATCTAAACGGCCAGTGCGTGCTGATGCCGCCGGCCGCCTCTGCTTTAATACTTTTTTTTTACTTTATATGGCAAGCCGATCCAGCTTACCATATAAATAATAAAAAAAAAGTGTTAAAGTAGCTCCGGCCGGCGGCATCAGCACGCACCGGCCGTTTAGATTACATTCCCAGCAGTCTGATGGCTGCATAGTGATGGGAGCAGCGTGAGGTGGAAGCTCCGCCCCCTCGCGCTCAGACTGCTGCAGCACCGGATGTCAGGTCAGTGGCATCCTGGCTGTCAGCATAGAGGAGAACAGTGTGCAGCTACCAGGAAGTCAAGAGAAGTAGAAGGTGAGTAAAATAATGTATTTTTTGTACTGTATGTTTTTTGTATTTGTTAAAAACAAAAAAATCGGCATGTGTGTGTATGTAAGTGTGTCCCCCTATATGCCACTCTGCCTCCAGAAATGCCTTATATCCCCCTATATGCCACTCTGTCCCATGATATGCCTTTTAACCCCCTATATGCCAGAGTTGCATATAGGGGTATAAGGCATTTCTGGATGCAGAGTGACATATAGGGGGTCAAAAGGCATATCTGGAGGCAGAGTGGCATAAAGGGGGTTAAAAGGTATATCATGGGGCAGAGGAGCATATAGGAGGGTATAAAGCATATCGGGGAGGCAGAGTGGCATATAGGGGGCATAAGGCTTTTCTGGAGGCAGAGTGCCCCATGATATGCCTTTTAACCCCCTTCATGCCACTCTGCCTCCAGAAATGCCTTATACCCCCTAAATGCCACTCTGTCCCATGATATGCCTTTTAACCTCCTATATGGCAGAGTGGCATATAGGGGGTTAGAAGGCATATCATGGGACAGAGTGGCATATAGGAGGGTTGAGGCATATCAGGGAGGCAGAGTGGCATATAGGGGGGTATAAGGCTTTTCTGGAGGCAGAGTGCCCCATGATATGCCTTTTCACCCCCTTTATGCCACTCTGCCTCCAGAAATGCCTTATACCCCCCCTATATGCCACTCTGTCCCATGATATGCCTTTTAACCCCCTATATGCCAGAGTGGCATATAGGAGGTTAGAAGGCATATCATGGGACAGAGTGGCATATAGGGTATAAGGCATTTCTGGATGCAGAGTGACATATAGGGGGTCAACGGCATATCTGGAGGCAGAGTGGCATAAAGGGAGTTAAAAGGGATGTCATGGGGCAGAGGGGCATATAGGAGGGTATAAAGCATATTGGGGAGGCAGAGTGGCATATAGGGGGCATAAGGCTTTTCTGGAGGCAGAGTGCCCCATGATATGCCTTTTAACCCCCTTTATGCCACTCTGCCTCCAGAAATGCCTTATACCCCCCTATATGCCACTCTGTCCCATGATATGCCTTTTAACCCCCTATATGGCAGAGTGGCATATAGGAGGTTAGAAGGCATATCATGGGACAGAGTGGCATATAGGGTATAAGGCATTTCTGGATGCAGAGTGACATATAGGGGGTCAAAAGGCATATCTGGAGGTGGAGTGGCAAAAAGGGGGTTAAAAGGCATATCACGGGGCAGAGGGGCATATAGGAGGGTTGAGGCATATCAGGGAGGCAGAGTGGCATATGGGGGGTATAAGGCATTTCTGGAGGCAGAGTGACATAGGGAGTAAAAGGCATTTCTGGAGGCAGAGTGGCATATAGGGGATTAAAAGGCATATTATGGGGCAGAGTGGCATATAGGAGGGTATAAAGCATATCAGGGAGGCAGAGTGGCATATAGGGGGCATAAGGCTTTTCTGGAGGCAGAGTGCCCCATGATATGCCTTTTAACCCCCTTCATGCCACTCTGCCTCCATGAATGCCTTATACCCACTATATGCCACTCTGTCCCATGATATGCCTTTTAACCCCCTATATGGCAGAGTGGCATATAGGGGGTTAGAAGGCATATCATGGGACAGAGTGGCATATAGGGGGTATAAGGCATTTCTGGAGGCAGAGTGGCATATAGGGGGTTAGAAGGCATATCAGGGGGCAGAGTGGCAAGCCTGGGGGCAGAGGTGCATAACTCGGGGGTAGGTTGTCAAATGAAAGGAAATAAAAACCAAACATGTCTCAATCATAGCTTTTATTAAATATGGAAAAAAATAGTCTACATGAATTAATAAAGAAATAAAAGTTTCTTACCAGAATATCGTGAAGAATAATGTGATCAGTGTTTTGTTCCACTGAATAAAATGGAACTCTTTCATCTAAAAATGTTTGCAGTAGTAAATGTTTTGATCCCATTCTGTGTAATGTATTTCATTTATTAGGGCCTTTTAACACTTTTGCTTTCTGGCATTTTAATACAAATAATGAGATAAAAAGAATGGCACATAGTGTGACTCGGGTGTGTATAAGGGGTGCGTGTGGGTATAAGAGCTTCACCGTGAGATAAACTATATGGGGCTGGTCTCCAAATTTTTCCAGGGCTGCTTTTCAGTCCCAGTCCGGCCCTGGTTGCTCAGCACTATGTTTTTGGAGTCTGTACTAGATTACTTATAATTGTGGGATATATATAAGGTGTTTCGTGGAAATCATTTTTTTATTACTGTGGCATTAGAAGAAATATAATTTACATCCCTAGTGTTTCTTTGAAGTGATTATGGGCTCCTATTCTTGCTCCATGCTTGAGACCAGGGCAGGTGTCATTCATTCTATCTTAACCATGTTAGCTTGATCATTAAAGTTAAGATTTCAAATTTAGTTCATCCACCTCCTCACCTCCTAGTGACTGTGAAATGCTTACCTTTTTCCAGCTGTTTTTACTTGTATACTTTTGCCTAAAATATGGCAATTTACACATTACTTTTATCCTACAATTGCAGCAATTTTCTTTTCACATCCCCTTGCATATAATGTTAGGATAGCTGAAGTTTTAATCATACTGCCCTCCTTCTGTGGTACTGTGGAACACAGTAATTGCAGGTGGTGTAAGTGAATGAAACCGTTCCTTTCTAGCTCAATGAATGATTTTTCATAACAGCATGATACACACAGAATGCATGGTTGTAGCTTTTTCTATAACTAGATGCTTTTGTATTTTCTGTTACTGAGTGGAAAAAAAAGATTCTTGATGCAAACATTGTTAAACCAGTCCTGGGTTTGTCCACTCATAGCTCCTAACCGGCAAAAAAAAACAGGTTTATTTATTACAAAGCCTTCTATTTTGTTCCTTGCAAATTTGTAAAAATGTCATTAAATACACAAGGCATTATGCATTAAATAGTAATTCAAAAAGTGATTTTGGTGAAAAGCTCTAAAAGGGTTCTTGGAGCTGCAATGAAGGACCACTTTTCAAAAAATGTGGTAATTTAAATTAGTTTTTCTATAGCCCAATTAATATGGTGCAGTGTATTAAAGGTGCTGTTGTTTTTCCCAAACTTTCCTAAATTCTTATATTATTATGTTTTATAGTATACATCAATAAACATATTCCTTTTTTAAATAATATGACATTGTGCTATGTTTTCCTGTTGAAAACATTTCAGCAGGGCCCCTTTACCTTGTCTGTCTGCTCTGCTCTGGCTGTAAACCTCAGGGCGCTCACTAAGTCCCTTACGCCCATCACACAAAACACCTCACTCCCTAACACCTATTACACACAAAACCTCACTCAATCACATCTATCTCAGATAACTCTCTCCTCATCAAGGGCCATCACTGCGTATTATGATCTCTAGAGTTTTGCTGTTTCACATGCAGGAACATGAAATGACAGGTGGGAGTATCAGAACGGGTGCTCAGAATGAGATGAAGTAATAGATTGAGGGTGGATTTGGAGGAATGACAGGACCCTGTTTATAGGCAGCTGTAGTATAACAATAAACTTTTAAACAGTTTTTAAATGACAAGATGCATTAAGGACAAAAATAAAATTACAGAACATAAGAGCAATTCATTCAACATTACCTGACCATGATAATTTAGCCACACCCCTAAGTAGTGCATACAATCAGACATATAGGAATGCCACAGACCAATACTGGCAGTAGAAAGGGTTGTATTGAAGAGTTCATGTGGCTTTAAATGTTGAATCATAGGATGTCCCCCTTGCAACAAGTCAGTTCATAAAACATCTGCCCTGCTAAATGTGCCCCAGTCCACTGTAAGTACAATTATTGTGAAGTGGAAGAGTCAGCCATTCAGCTCAGATAGACCACCATACCTGGGAACTCTCCGGGTTTGACACGCCCCGCTCCCCACCCATTTTCCCTTTTAATGGAGGTGTTTCCGGCTGATGTCAGCAGGAACGCCCCCAATGTCAGGACCACCCACCATCGGCAGGGCCGCCCACCGACATCATCAGTACCACCCACTGACGACAGTGGGCAGGCTGGGCTGCGTCCTGCAAGGGAAGGCTCCGAGCAGCCGAAGCTCAGAAGTTCCCAGGTATGTAGACCATGCACACTCACAAGGTATGCTGAGTGCTGAAGCAGAAAGCACATAAAAATAATCTGTCCTGTTGCATCACAAAAAATCAGTACGCACAATGCCACGTTTTGCCAGGAGTGATGTAAACCACACCGACGCTGGAACAGTAGAAAGCTGTTCTTTGGAGTGATGAATCAAGCTTCACTATCTGGAAGTCTGAGGGACAAAACTGGGTTTGACGGATGCCAGGAGAATGCTTTGGTGGAGGAAGGATAATAGTCTGACACTGTTTTTCAGGGTTTGGGCACCGGGCCCCTTAGTTCCAGTAAAGCATTCCCAGAAGAGTGGAGAGGTGGCAACTCCATATTAATGCCCATGTTTTTTCAACAAGCTTATATAAGTGTGATGGTCAGGTGTCCACCTTGTTTTGGTCCAGTAGTCTTCTCATCTCATCAACAAGCAGAATGCCTAATTAGCAAGACCATTCCGTTGGATTAAATGAGGATAAATTCACTTTGTACCAGAATCGATTTTTATGCACAATAACAACTCACTTACTGGAATTTTTATTGAAATGGAGGATACAGGACAGACATGTTTTATTCAAATAAGTACAAGCTTTACTGCCAATATCCATGAAAAAAAATATCTAATTATCTTAAAAGAAACCGCCACTAAAAATAATATAAGTTTGATTAATTCAATATCATCACTGAAGTAGGTGACAAAGTCAGAGGAAGTAAGGCTAGTGGGAGGGATAGTTGTAATAGAGCAAAGAAAAGAACTATGTTCAACATAGCAGATGATATTTGAACTAAAAGTTTACATTAAATATATTGTTATATATGAACCAAATATGACATTATCAGAACTTTCAATATTTTTCAGGCATCCTCCTACATTTCACTTCTTAAAAATAAACTTATGTCTCTTGGTTAGGTCAATAATAGAAAGTAATTAGGGAATAATGCAACACATTTTGTTCTTTCCAGCTGTGTCTACTTATTGTTGCATTCTATTATTGGGCAGCGATTTCATTTTTTATTTATAGGAAAGTTCTGTGTTAAAGTTGCTACCATATAAGGAAAACAATTTCTATATATTTCTAGTCACAATTCTTAAATGTGAATTTAAATCATAACAGACACATTAATATTGTTTTATTTTAATATTTTATTAATAAAACAATCAAGTAAGTCATGGCGTTCTGCAAGAAAGAACTAGGTGATGCATGAGACATCTAATGATACATGATGTTGGCAGGAATATAACCAGTCAATGTCTTTCTTGCATGTAAACAAATCCATGTAAACAATTACATAGACTGCCTAGAATTGATAGCTCAGTTTCTGGAAGGATCTTTAAGTACTCATAGATATCATCAGCGTGGTACACATCCTTTAGTCATACCGTCTGTTATAGAGACATCTGCGTGGTTAATAGGTTTTTTATTTCTCCAAAATATGCAGATAATTATATTATTTGATAGTTGACATCAGTAACTTCACATCAACACATACACCAAATGTCAACCTACTATCCAAATGTTCTTCTGGAATTATTGTTCATTTTTGAGCCAAAGTTGGTCTAGATATTTTATGTTCGGTGTTACTTATGCATGCTCAGATTTACTGATTAGGCAGTAGTCATTCTGCAGTCACTAGTTTTTTGTTTGGTTTTTTTTTTTTTAAGATTCTAATTCTTAAATTGTCTAACTACTATAGCAAGAAATGGAATGTTCCTTATCATATAAACTTTTATTGTTTCATCACATCACAGCATGTGTATTTGTAAGTAAAATTAATGTTATTGATTAAATGCGCGTGTTAGTGAATATCACAAGTCTTCTTCATAACAGAATAATGAAACAATAGAAACCCAATCATATACACAGAAGCTTACCACATGTTCGAAATTTGTCTACTTTGTACATTTATAAATCCCTTGTTTTCCTACAAGTTTATATTGCTTGTACCCTTTCATTGCACATGAATGGATTTTTAAAATACTAGCTTATGCATTTTCTTTTTCATTTTCCTTTTAAAAGACCAAATGCAATTGTAGGGTTATAAAAAAAATGTCATATTTTGCATTACAGGTTGTCAAAAAGCACAATACAGGTACACAATACAAAGCAAGGATGCCAGTATAATGGGTTTAATAATAGGGCACTCAATTGTGTATAAAATATGACAGAAGGAGAAAGCAGGCAATCTTTGAAATGTAATTACCTTATTATAAGAATGAAAGTAGGACACATGTTTACATTCAGACAAAAGAAAAATATGAGGTTCTTACAAGATAAGAGAAGTCACCAAAGAATAACAAGGCTATATGCATGCATCAGACAAAATACTGTGAAATTTCTGCATACCTGATTGCAATACAATATTAGTTACAAAAATGGGTTATTTGTACATTTAAATGTTTTGCATGGCTTCAGATATTTAAGTTTGTAATTCCACTTATGCAACTCCACATGTGTCTGTTCTCTCTGGAGAAAAGGAGGAGCAACATTTGTGGATTCTAAGTTGTTCATTGTGGGCATTCTATGTTCACAACAGTGGCGGAACTACCGGGGTCGCAGGGGTCGCGACTGCGACCGGGCCCCAGCGGCAGGGGGCCCAAGCCAAGGGGCCGCCCGAAATCGGGCAGGGGCGTCCAACATGCGGCCCGCGGGCCAAATGCGGCCCGCGAGACCTCGAGGTGCGGCCCGCGTAAGATCGGCAGCCAGGGCAACCGATCTTACGCGAGCCGCACCTCAAGCCCTACTACTTACTTGTGGGAGGGTCTTATGGACTGCAC
Source organism: Spea bombifrons (assembly GCF_027358695.1). NCBI lineage: Eukaryota > Metazoa > Chordata > Amphibia > Anura > Pelobatidae > Spea > Spea bombifrons. The sequence continues at coordinate 42,705,772 of NC_071087.1, read as the reverse complement.
AGAGGAAGCGGAGTTCACGTGACATCCTACTTCCTCTGTGCTTTAGCAGAGAAGGCAGAGGGAGGCCGCGCCCCCTGCTGAAGTCTGTGAGCGGCACGAGGAGCTGCAGTGCAGGTAAGGGGGTGGGGAGGGTGTTTGAATGAGTGTGTGTGATTGAGGGAATGAATCTGTGAATGAATGATTATATGAATACCGTATTTGCTCGATTATAAGACGACCCTGATTATAAGAAGACCCCCCAAAATCTGAATATTAACTTATGAAAAAAAGAAAAAGCCTGAATATAAGACGACCCTATAGGAAAAAAGTTTTACCAGTAAATGTTAATTCATGTAAACTATGTGAACAATTGTTTGTTAATAAAAGCTATGATTGAGAAAAATATTTTGTTTTTATTTCCTTTTTTTTTTCAACCTGCCCCCCCCCCAGTTATGCACATCTGCCCCCAGACTTGCCACTCTGCCCCAGAAATGCCTTATACCCCATATATGCCACTGTGCCCCATGATATGCCTTTTAACCCTCTAAATGCCACTGTGTCCATGATACACCTTTTAACCCTCTATATGCCACTGTGCCCCATGATATGCCTTTTGACCCCCTATGTGCCACTCTGCCTCCAGAAATGCCTTATACCCCTATATGCCACTCTGGCATTTAGGGGGTTAAAAGGCATATTATGGGGCAGAGTGGCATTAAAGGGGTTAAAGGGCATTTCACAGAGCACTCTGCCTCCAGAAATGCCTTACACCCCCCATTTAACACTCCCTCCCCCAAACTTACCCTGAGATAGTACAGTATCCCGTTTATATCGTGTTTTGACCACCAAAGCTATTTGACAGGCGGGACACCCGGAATTTAAACGGACAACACGAAGGTAGCGCACGTTTGGGCCACAATACGATTCATTCAAATACTTAGTGACCGGGCTAGAGGAATAATATAAATCCCGAGGCAGCCCCAAAGCCGTGAATCGGGTTCTCCCAACGTACACGAGTACCGGATTGCACCGAGGGTTTCCAATGGAAAGACCCAGATACTTACGCAGTCTTCATGTCTCCTCCGGGCTCTGACACTTCTTAAAACCGCTCTATAACACAGGAGGATCCATGTCCCCTGCATCTGAGTCCCCAGTGCTTAGTCCGGGAAGCGTGTAGAGCTCTACGCGATTGTATCGTGTAGAGCTCTACGCGATACAATCGCGTAGAGCTCTACACGCAGCCCGGACTAAGCACCAGGGACTCAGAAGCACCGGTAAGTTGGGGGGGATAACACAGGAGGATCCAGGTCCCCTGCATCTGGGTCCCCGGTGCTTAGTCCGGGAAGCGTGTAGAGCCCCCACGAGTACCGGATTGCACCGAGGGTTTCCAATGGAAAGACCCAGATACTTACGCAGTCTTCATGTCTCCTCCGGGCTCTGACACTTCTTAAAACCGCTCTATAACACAGGAGGATCCATGTCCCCTGCATCTGAGTCCCCAGTGCTTAGTCCGGGAAGCGTGTAGAGCTCTACGCGATTGTATCGTGTAGAGCTCTACGCGATACAATCGCGTAGAGCTCTACACGCAGCCCGGACTAAGCACCGAGGACTCAGAAGCACCGGTAAATTGGGGGGGCATAACACAGGAGGATCCAGGTCCCCTGCATCGCTGCGGGGGATCTGGATCTTAGTCTCATAATCAGACCTATTTGAGGTCTGATTATAAGACGACCCTGATTATAAGACGAGGGGTATTTTTCAGAGCATTTGCTCTGGAAAAAACCTCGTCTTATAATCGAGCAAATACGGTAAATGAGTGTCTGTGTGATAGCATGGATGTGTAAGTGCTGGAACCTAGGCATGATGGGACTGTGATTGCTGTTAGCAATCACACTCCTATCATGCAAAGTCAGCCAGTACATGCTGAAACCTGGCCAGCTGCCCCTCTTGTGTAGTGATGCTGCCAGCAGTATGGAGTCTGCACATCACTTACAGCCACCTTGTACCAGCATGTACTGGCTGACTTTGCATGATAGGAGTGTGATTGCTAACAGCAATCACAGTCCCATAATGCCTAGGTTCCAGCATTTACTGGATGGATGTGTAAGTGCTGGAACCTAGGCATGATGGGACTGTGATTGCTGTTAGCAATCACACTCCTATCATGCCAAGTCAGCCAGTACATGCTGAAACCTGGCTAGCTGCCCCCCTTGTGTATTGAGGCTGCCAGCAGTATGGGGTCTGCACATCACTTACAGCCACCCTGTACCAGCGTGTATTGGCTGACTTGGCATGATAGGAGTGTGATTGCTAACAGCAGTCACAGTCCCATCATGCCTAGGTTCCAGCATTTACTGGATGGATGTGTAAGTGCTGGAACCTAGGCATGATGGGACTGTGACTACTGTTAGCAATCACACTCCTATCATGCCAAGTCATATTGCTAATTTTGTCCAATTGTGTGTTACCTACTTTTATTAAAAATGTGAGTTTTTATTATTATTTTTAAAGGTGGGGGTCATTTTCGGTTTTGGCTAAGTGAACCCTGAATGTTTTGGTCCAGAATTTTCATTTTAGTTCATCCCTAGAATAAATCTAGGGAATCCTGAATTTGTAGTCGCAAAACTTTCTAGGCCCAGAAATCAGTGAGAGGAAGAGTAAAGGTTTTGTGTCATTTTACTTTATTTTAATCTGCATATTTTATTAAAGGCCATATTTTTTGTCACAGTGAAAAATGAGTGCGGCCCGCGCACGTATACAATTCTGATGAAGTGGCCCACTGCAGAAAACACTTATGCCCTTTGTACATGCGCCCCTTTTTCTTTGATTTTTTACAGATATGATTCAATATGTAAATTGAATTTGTTGAATTTGTTGAAAAAAAAATTGTTGGGTAAAAATCATGTTTTTTTGGGGGGGTGAGGGGGTGGGGGGTGAGGGGGTGGGGGGGCCCTTAACAGATTCTCGCCCCCGGGCCCTGAGGCGTCTAGTTACGCCCCTGGTTCACAATGTTTTAACACTAATTTTTTTATAGGGATTTTAGTCCAGCTGGAGGAATCAGGAACAAAGCTGCACCATGTGCTGGCAGCCATAAAGAGAGCTGGAGGTAAGGGAGGCAGTGCAATGTGAAAACAACAAAGCCTGTACATGTACGGGCTGCTGTTAAACAGCTTTGCAGCATCCATGGAAGCCTCAATCATAGTTTATTATTAAATATGAAAAATAGTTTACATGTGAATTAACCCCTTAAGGACAATGGGTGGTCCCTAAACCCATTGAAAACAATGCATTTTGAGCCTGTACATGTACGGGCTTTGTCATTAAGGGGTTAATATTTACTAGTAAAACATTTTTCTTATAGGGTAGTCTTATATTCAGACTTTTTCTTTTTTTCCTAAATTAATATTAAAATATTGGGGGTTGTCTTCGATAATCGAGCAAATACGGTACATTGGACACAAGGTTTGGCAAGGTGTCTGTACCACAATTTGTGGAGCCACCCTGCTTGCTCTCTCCTCCGGGGGACTGGATTTCCCACCACTGGAGTGGCAGGGTTGTTTGGGGAGATCGTTGATCTCTCTTTACTCAGCCCATATGAACTCCACACTATGTAAAGAAAGAATAGGGAAAAAGGTAAGCAATGCAGAGAAAGGGGAGAGACAGAGAGTGAGAAACGGGGAAGAGAAAGAATGAGATAAAGAGTAAGAAGAGATACGGTGAAAATGAGAAACATGAGAATGGTGACAGAATAGAGAGATAAAGAGAAATAAAAGTGTGAAAGAGAAAGGAGAGATGAGAGAAAGGGGAGATATGAAAAAGGGTAGAGAAGAGATAAAGAGAAAGAGGAGATGTAAGAAGTAATGTGAAAGATAAATAGGAGTGTTAAAGTTAAAAGGCAAGGAGGGATAAAAAGCAGAGATAATGAGAAATGAGTGATCAAAGAGAATGGGGAGCAATGAATAGAAAGAGGAGAGATAATGATATAGGGGAGAAATTATGAGAAAGAGGAGTGATGGAGAGAAAGAGGAGATAAATAATGTGTCTGTGTTTCAAAAGCGTTTGTATGTTAGGGTGTTTGTGCATGTGTATGTATGTGTGCATGGGTTTGTGTGTGTGTTGAGGGCCCCAACAGTGTACTGAATTTAATTTATATACTTTAAGCCTGTGTGCCCGCTGCTTAAGCTGAACTTCTTAGCTGGAACAGCTACGTCCTTATGTTATAATACCATCTCATATGCTATATAGCCATTCTAATACATCTTATACCCCGGTTACAATAACTTGTATGTGTATTATTATATCATTGTTGAAGAGACCATCTCTCAATGAGTAGATTCCACCTTTCTCAGCTAGAACAAAAAGTGAAGGCACTGCAATTGAAGATGAAAAAAGAAAACCCTCCTTCTAATTCCCCTCATTGTCAATGGAAGCTCAATTACCTTTCTCATCTTACATCTTACATCCTTTTGTGGGAGTGCGAGGTCTGTCATTTCAGACCTCTGCTTTAGTGCTCCCTAATAACTATGCATCGGCTATTGATGTAGAGCGCGTACAACATCATATACCAGCACTCAGCATGATTTGCTGGTGCATTGTGATTAGGAAGCACGGAAGCCGAAGTCTGAAGCGACAGACCTCACGCTCCATAATGTTGGCTGGTTAGAGGGGGTTTGTGATCTCCCCAACCAGTCCTGCAGGCTGCAGCTGCTGATCGGAGGGCTGTGTGCCCCCTCGCAAACTGCACCTCTCTCGCTTCACCCTTCCTACGGCCCTGGTGTGCGAGTGTACCTAGAAAAAATGATGCTATTTTGAATGCAAAGGCTGGTGACATAATAATTTAATTGATTTAAGATTGATTGTTGTGTTATATTTATGGGAAGTGGGATGTCATTGACAGGGGGTGATTGGAAATAAATAAATGGGGGAATGTATGTATTGTATTACCTTTGGTGGCAATTCTGACAATGGCTTTATCATGTTAGCAATTTGTTGTTGGATTTGTTGCCCATAAATCTGTGACCAATTTTTACCCAACAGTTTATGTTCATGTGTTTACTTGGTTGGGGGTTATGGTGATGGGAATCCAAGCCCACAAAATCGACAACTTTTCAGTAGCGGATCATTTGAACATGATAGAACTTCGTCATAATAGTAATCGTGTATTGAAAGAGTTAAACCATTTTCCACAGAAAGTGATTCATCCTGCTTTTTATATTCATATATGATATTATGCAGTCATTTGTGCCCTGCTACGTAAGTTAGGCCCTGTGGCTTGTTACATTATCTGCTCAGTACAGTACTTCCGACATCTGAGAATAGTTTAAATTCTGCTTTTATTCTTGGAAACTATTCAATCCAGTTCTCAATACACACTTATCCAGAAAAATAAAATTATGCGAATGAGGTTAGGTGACTGTTGTAAATTAAAAGAATATTTTATACTTTTTTTCTTCTCCTCAGGCAACAAGTAATATAGTAACAACAGCTTGGCAAGTTCTTCTCAACCACTGTGTGTCTTAAGTTGAGACACACTTTTTGTGTTGATAAGGGGTTGACATGAATTGGAGGATCTGTTTGGGTGGTTCTGAGACCATCCAAATATATGTATAGTGGTTGGAAGATCTTCAAGATCTACCTTTGTGATGTTGCTGAATTGTGCTGATTGTTTTGTGTCTATGTCTTTGCCAGGGAGAACACCAAAGACAATAAGACACTATGGTTAGAATAATTTCTGTTAACGCACAGGAGGTGTAATTCTTCCTATAAAAAGGCCTACTGTACTCGATTTTATGGGGAAAAAAAGACATTTGTTTTACGAAAGACCCTTTGGAGGAGAAATGATAGAAAATGTTCTACCTCTCCATTTAATTTTAACATCATTCATTGCTGAAGGTTGGAAACAATGTGGGGTGGCTATAGTATTTTTAAATTCAGTAGTCGGTGCCTTACATCAATATCTAGACCATGATGGCAGAAATATAATTATTTGTAAGCTAAATTAAGCAACCTATCCCTTAGTAAACATTTATTTGCCTAATATTGCCCCAATAAGTCTTCTAAATAAGATCCTGGAATTTACGGAGGAAATAGACCCCAAAATGGATGAAAGGCTATAGAATGAAAAGGACATTGCTAAAAGTCTAATTAAGCAGGCAAAGACATTAAATAATGCAATCAACAAATGTTTGATATGTAGAGGGTGTACCATCCTAAAAAGAGGGATTTTACCCATTTGTCACAGGTACATTTATCATATTCCGGAATAGATATGATCTGGGGAGATTTAATTTTCTAAATAGGGATATTTATAGAGCCGTGTCACACAGATTAAGAAGTTTTTGGCCTTGAGCAATTATATAAGAAGGGCCCCTTTTCTGGCTTTCATGCCTTCAGCAACCTGTTTTTTTTTTCTTCCTTTTTTCTCCTCAGAATGCTAGGGCCTTACAGTTCTATGTGACCATAGCTCAGATAATCTATTAGGGTGGCAATATCAATTTTTTGTTTCTGCTACACTGAACAAAATAAGATTGAGTGGCTTTTCACACGCAGACACATATGGAAACATGTTTTAGACATGTGTGCCAGAGAAGCATGTCTCTGCTACCTCCAATAATCTGCAATGAAGATAACCCCTTCAGCACAGTAAACGCATAAGGAAATTATAAAGGGATCAAAGAGAACATTTCATATATATCATACATTTTTCATACAATTATTACAAATCAGTTTCTTATGCACCACTAACAATTTCTTACACAGTATGTCATATATAGATATAATATTTTATATGTGTGAATATGAAAATGTAGATACCACTTGCTGACATCTTATGAAATATTGATTTTTCTGTACATCTTACATTCCCTCCATGGTCAGATTCACAATTACCATATTTCTCTGAGAAAAGTACTCTTTACTCTCAAACCTGTTTGTACCCTTAACATAAAGATTTGGAGCAACATGACACATATTGAATTGTTTTTCCAGCTAAAACAAGTATCCCGAGGGGCGTGGCCTGACTGCCTAACTGCATGGACGCGTGCTGCTAGAGCTCCGTTGAAACCCCAGCAAAACACAGCTTAATTGCATATTTGATGAATTTGCCTCCACTTTCAACGAGTTGGTGGATCGCCATAATAATACGCTAGAAGATCAGGTTCACTCGCTGCAAGATAAAGTCACTGATCTAGAGGACCGTTCCCGCAGGAACAATCTTCGGATACGGGGGATCCCGGAAGAGGTGACTATGGCGACCCTACCTGTATATGTTTCTACTTTTTTTTGTTCTCTGCTCCCGGACGTCCCTTCCTCGGACTTCCTCCTCGATCGCATTCACCGTATCCCCAAGCCGAAATCTCTACCATCACATATCCCTCGAGATGTTATTATACGCCTCCATTATTTTCACGCCAAAGATGCCCTCCTGAGATGCGCCCGAGCTTTGCCTACCTTGCCGGAACCTTATGCCAGCCTTCACCTCTTTGCCGATCTCTCCGCGGCTACCCTGGCTAAGCGACGATCCTTTGCTCCGGTCACGGCGGCACTACGAGCTAATAATATACCATACCGATGGGGTGTTCCGGTCAAGCTCCTTGTGACCAGGAACGGTGTACACTCCGTCGTTCTTTCTCCAGCTGATGGCCTTCGACTGCTTCACATCTGGGGCGTTGTGGTTGATGGTTCGTCCGACGCTGATGTCTCTCCAGAGCCTCTTCCAGCCCGTGGGATCCCGACTGAGTGGGTACAGGTAGCTGCCGATAAACGAAAAGATCGCCGGCGCTTAGCTCGTGGCTCCTCTTCATCACAATCTACTGCGCCTCCTCCAACCACCTGAACTTAATGCCTTTATTGCCTGTTAGGTTTTGGTAATGTTTGGCTTATCCTTATTTATGTGTTTTTTTTCAGTTTAGGGACCATGCCCTGACTGGCTTTAGTACCTCTGGGCTTAGTTGTTCTTTTTTTCCCATAGAGGTTGTTTGCTTGTTTATTTTCATGCTGACTCTGCACCCACACAGACATATATGTACCGGTGCATTTCTACTACATATTTGCATATGTGCCTATACTCATGTACACTTTTTCAATACATACATGCATGGGCGTTATTCCTCATTTTGTTTCTATACCTCTACATTTTTCCGCTCCCCCATCGCGCTGACCCGGCCGATTTCTACCACCCTAAGATTGGTTGCTGCCATCACCCGCACACACACACTGCTCCATGCTCACAGAATATTATTTTTTTTTTTTTTTTTTTTTACTACTGCTAATACTCTGTTACTCATGTGTCCGCCTGTACTCCATGTGTACGCTCCTGTATTGCCTACATGCCTGCAGGGTATCTCTTTTTGATGGGCACGTGTTTCCCACCTACATTAGACAGCTTAGTTCCTGCTGCCTATTTACATTCCCACACACACACACGATGCTTGCACTGTTATCCATGGGCATGCTCCTGTTGCCTGCTCCCGTCTATACTCATGTACACTTCTCCTCTACCTGCGTGCCAGGCCGTTAGTATACCACCCAAGATTAGTTGCTGACTTTATCCGCACACACATTTACATATGTTCGCCACCTATTATTGGTATTACTGTTTATTGTGTATGTTCTATATATATATCTATATATATATATATATATATATATATATATATGTGTTTTTTTTTTTTGTTTGGTTTTTTCATACTGCTACTGGCTGGGTTTTTCCTCGCCCTCTCTACCTATCTTCCCACACACCACTGTGTGTCTGGGGGATTATATTGTGGCTTAGGTCTCGATTGGTTCCGACTTTAGCCTTAAACTCGATTGTATAGTTTTTGTCTTTTTTCTTCTCTCTCTTTCTTGTCTTTAGTCTTGTGTGTTTTCCCTCTTGTGAGTGTCTTTGTGCTTCTTTTTTTCTTTTTGTTCTTCTTTGTTTTTTCTTCCGCTGCAGCTCATGTCTTCTATCACGCTGCTGTCGATTAACGCCAAAGGCCTTAATACTATCCATAAACTTCATATGCTTCTACAAGAAGCGAGATCCTGCAATGCCTCTGTTGTCATGGTCCAAGAAACCCACCTTCTGAAAACGAAACAACCTCGTCTGACCTCTAAATACTACCCAATGGACTTCCATGCTTCTTCTACCAGTAAGAAACTTGGTGTGGCCATTCTCTTCCACAGAGACGTACAGTTCCAGCTCCTCTCTAAGGTTTGTGATCCTAACGGTCGCTATATCATCCTTCATGGCACTCTCAATGGCTCTGTTTGCACGTTTCTCAATGTGTACTCTCCTAATTGCAATCAAATCTCCTTCCTTGACCGTGTCCTCGCTAAACTCCGGAAAGCCGCTGCGGGACGGATTTTTGTTGGAGGGGACTTTAATCTGCTTCCGATCCCATCTATGGATTCTTCAGCCAAAATGTCCTCTAAATATTTGAAATCTCTGACCACTCAAGGTACCCGCTTTCAAGACTTATTGCACCAACATATGTTATTTGATACTTGGAGGATCACCCACCCGCTTGACAGGGATTACTCGTTTTACTCGACAGCACACGCTAGTTACTCCAGGATTGATATGATCCTTGTGGATAAACTTACCCTACAATCGGTTACTTAAGCGGAGATCGGGTCTATCACGTGGTCCGATCATGCTCCAGTCTGGACTACGTTCTCTCTCTCTCCACAGCGCACTACCTCCTCCAGATGGAGACTGAATGAGAGCTTACTACAAAATCTAGATGTTTCCACTGAGGTGTCTGATTCTCTTTCGGAATATTTTCAACTTAATGACACTCCGGACGTCTCCCCTTCAACTTTATGGCTCGCTCACAAGGCGGTGGTTCGAGGCTGCTTTATTAAATTGGCCTCTCGCAGGAAACAAGCCTCGGTGCGCTCCTTATCGGACCTGACTCAGCGTCTTGCGGCCCTGGAACTGTCTAACAAGGCCTCTTGGTCTGCAGATACGTATCGTCAGCTGGCCGGCGTCAAGTCTGAAATACTTCAAATTCAACTTCAACGCACAGAATACATGCTCCGCAGACTTCAACAAACATATTATGCCAAAGGTAACAAAGCGGACTCTTTACTTGCCAAAAAACTCGCTCAACATACAGTACAGCATAAAGCCCACTGCCTTCAAGATCCTGATGGTCGGCGGCTCTACAACCCTAAGGATATTGGTGACAAATTTGCGGACTACTATGACTCTCTTTATAATCTACACTCCCACCCTCATACTCACCATCCGTCACAAGCCTCCATTTCTTCTTTTTTGGGCTCGCTTCCTATTCCTTCTCTGCCGCAAGCACAGTGGGACTCTCTCATTTCTCCGCCGACGATCGAAGAAGTAGAGGCGGTGCTTCAGGGGCTCAAACCTCACAAAGCACCTGGTCCGGATGGCTTGCCGAATTCTTATTATCAGAAATGTAAATCAATTCTGGCTCCGCACATCTGCTCTTTATTTTCCTACCTTATGTCCGCATCGTCCATGCCGGGGGAAATGGCAGAAGCGCAAATTGTTACGATTCCTAAACCTGGCAAATCCCCCACCGTCTGTGCTAATTATCGACCAATTTCACTGTTGAACATGGATACGAAGCTCTATTCACGATTTCTAGCCCTTCGTCTGAATGGTCTTCTCCCATCGCTGATTTCAAATGACCAAGTGGGCTTTGTCCTGGGGCGTCAGCCGTCTGATAACACTCGCAAGATCATCAACGTGGTTCATTTGGCCAATACTACTAACTCACCGTGCCTTCTCCTGTCCTTGGATGCGGAGAAGGCGTTCGACCGTCTACACTGGGGCTACCTGAAGGCTACCTTGCAGGCGTTTAACCTTCCAGAAGAATTTATTAACGCTGTCCTCCTCCTCTATAGCGGCCCCTTCGCCAGGGTGTGCTCCTCTGGTTTCCTCTCTAAGCCATTCCTCATACACAATGGCACACGCCAGGGGTGCCCGCTGTCTCCGCTTCTGTTCGCCTTGGCTATGGAACCCCTGGTGATTGCGATCCGTGAAGACCCTGAGATTAAAGGGTTTTCCACACATGCTACGGAGTTCAAAATTAGCTTGTATGCGGACGACGTGCTCCTGACGATCACTGAACCTCTGACATCTTTACCACGACTACATGCATTGCTGGACTCTTTTAGTGCTGTCTCCTACTACAAGATAAATTGGAGCAAATCACAGGCCCTGAATATTGGTTACCCTTCCTCGTTGGTGAATACGCTTTCGTCTTCCTTCCCTTACGACTGGAGATCTGACTTCCTTCCATACCTAGGGATTCGTGTTACCAGGTCCGCCTCTACTTTGTTCAAGCATAACTTCCTTCCACTATGGGGTCGGATTCAGGAAGACCTCAATCGATGGTCGAAGTTGGAGGTCTCCTGGCTGGGGCGTATCGCTGCATTTAAAATGAACTCTCTCCCTAAACTCTTATATTTTTTTCGTACGATTCCTGTTGTGCTTCCGGCTACCTTTTTTCGATCTGTTCGGTCCCGTCTGATTAAGTTTATTTGGTCTAATAAACGCCCACGGCTGTCGGCGAAGCTTCTGCAGCGGCCCAAACTCTTGGGAGGTCTGGGAGTCCTGAATGTTCACTTATATTACTTGGCGGCGACTCTTGCTCAGGCGCTACTGCTTTTTTCTGGTGCCTCACAGGTGGCGTGGGTCGATCAGGAAGCCTTGTTTACGCAACCGTACCGGATTGGCGATCTACTATGGCTCCCTAAGTTGCTTCTTCCATCTCTGCCTGACGCTTTACAAAACAGTCTCTTGTTGTCTGGGACAAATATAGATCCGCTCTACGTTTTCCAACTTTAGTACCTCGGCTCGCCCCACTCTCTGTCATGAAGCCTCTTCTGCCTCACGTTTCCTTGGATAATTGGATCCGCAGTGGTATTCAGTCGCTATCGCAGCTTTTTACACGTTCTCATATGCGTTCGTTCCAGGAACTATGTGCCGAATTTCTTCTTCCTCGACAAGATTTTTTCAAATACCTCCAGCTCCGCTCTGCTCTTCAGAATTTCGTATCTGCTGACCCGCCTGCTCCGGTTATCCAGATGTGCCTACGGGCTCCGATTGTTCCTAAGGCTATTTCCGTGTGCTATCTGGCTCTGCTGAACCCTACTATAGAAGCTAAGCTCCCCTACATGGTTGCTTGGGAGCGTGAAGTGGGGCGTGTTTTCGATGTTTCCGAGTGGTTTCGGGCTCTCTCCACGATTCAGGGTGTTTCAAAGAACGTGACTCATTTTGAAACTAATAGGAAGATATTGTTCCGTTGGTATTACGTCCCGTCTAAGCTGGCGTCCATATATCCGAATGTTTCCTCTCTGTGCTGGCGTAACTGTGGTGCTCGGGGCACGATGACGCATATCTGGTGGGACTGCCCTGAGTTGTGTAGCTTTTGGAGCGACGTATGTGCTCTCAGTACACACCTTCTCTCTATTCCGATTCCAAGATCTATTGAAATTGCCCTATTCGATATGTTTCCCGACGACCTCTCTGGCGCTCAACGTAAACTGCTGGCTCACGTACTCATTGCAGCGAAGATTTGTATTGCCAGAAAGTGGAAGTCTTCATCTTCACCTACTATTCATGACGTCCTCTACTCCCTTGCTACGACATGTCAGTATGAGAGAGCGGCCCATTTTGCAACCACTACGTCGCATATTTTTGAGGAGACCTGGGACTGTTGGATCCAGTTTTATCGAAGTCAGTTTGGCCATACCCCTTCAGGCTTTATGTTGGGATCTCTACGTACACCATGGTTTATAAAGGCCACTGCGGCCTTCTAAGCTCCGTGCATCTGGCGTTGATGCGGCCCTTGCTTTTTCACCTTTGTTGTCCCCCCTTTTCCAGTCTCTCTTCGTCTTGTCCTTACCTTGGTGTCTTTGTCCTTCTTCTTCTAGTGTCCTGGTGCGTGTGTCTCTCTTTGTTCCTTATTTTTATTTCTGTATGTTGACATGCATTGTGACTCATATTGGACTGTTCTCTCCCATACCCTGATTTATTCGTATTTCTGTATTTTTCTTGTTTGAAAAACCAATAAACTTCGTGTTAAAAAAAAACAAGTATCCCAAAGAACTACCAACAACCCTTTTCCCATTCAGTTATTAAATGGGCCATCTTTGTGTTTCGTTGGCCAGAAATATTTTAGCATCTGTTTACTAAGCATCAAGCTCAGTCAATTTGACAGATGAGTTGAGTTACTTATGCCAGTTGGACAAAGTTGGCTGAAGTAGGTTATTTTTGGCAACCTCAATCTTCCTATAAGGAATATAGAAGCAACCCAGGAATGATGGAGCGCATATACATAGGGGAAGAAAATGCAGTAGAAATCAAACGGCAGCATAAACCATATAGTATATGGTTTATGCTGCCGTTGGATTTCTACTGCATTTTTATTTATTTATTTTTCTCCTGATGAAGCCGACGACCCATCGGCGAAACGCGTTGAGAGAATAAATTGAAAAGATTCTTATCATATACCGGATGTCTGATTTCTACTTGCTTTTGCACAATACTCATTGAGTTGTGCTACATCCCAATTAATACTACATACAGTTTTAGAAGCCTGACATTTGATGAGCCTGCTTTGTCCAGTCCTTTTGTGAGTGAAACTTACACATTATAAATATACACCTCTTTAACAATATTACACTATTGTATTTGTTTTTGTTTTCTTCCCCTATGTATATGCGCTCCATCATTCCTGGTTTGCTTCTGTATACACTTTGAGGAAAAGTGTTGTTTGCTAGCTGCTCTCATTGTGGGAAGTATTTTCATTCATTGTTATTTATATTCACACGTGGTTTTTTGGTTTTTTATTTGCGTTATAAGGAATATAGGACAGTTATCTTGAACAGTATGGGGCCAATAATCCACTTGAACGATTGGGTGTGGGTGGAGCAATGTGGGGCATGTTTTTTATTTACTGTTCAATGTTCAGTGGTTGTATAAAACACCAAATGTTACAATAAAAGCCTCTACAGTAAAATATCAAATTAACATGTTGCTTCCAGTGGTGTGGGTTACAGGTCAAACCTGTTTGACCTGAGACCCTTTTTATCTAATCAGGACACCATACCAGGGAACAGTATGTTCCATTCTTTTATCTCATGGTACTGCACCTTTTGGAATATGCAAGTCCCAGCTGCACAGCATCCAAAAATAGCAAATTGTCTTTTGCTGGCTAAAACATAATGTTTACATATAAAATAATTAGTATCATCTGGGTGTGTGTGTGTGTGTATATATATATATATGTATATATATATATATATAAGCTTGCGAGCAGGGCTCTCTCCACCAAATGTATCGGTTTGTCTTAGTCTGTCAATTCTTGTCTTGTCATACCCCTTGAATTTATGTATTGTATTAAGCGCTGCGTAAACTGTTGGCGCTATATAAATACAAGATAATAATATATATATATATATATACTGTGTATATATATATATATATATATATATATATATATATACAGTATATATACTGTATATATATATACTGTATATATATACAGTATATATATATATACACTGTATAGATATACACAATTAAAACAAACATAAGTGTCTGCAATTTCTTTGGTTGATTTCAAAACCTTTAGATTTGTCTTACAAAAGCAGTTTTGCATTGTAGGATATATACATATTATTAAACATATAGTAAACTGAATTTATGATCCATATGGCATTGATATTTTTTTCATAAGAGTAGATAATCAGTGTCTGATAAATTTATTGTAATCAATAAAAACTTTCAGTTGCAGAAATATTTTATTTTTCTGTATTTGTATATTGTTCATAGTCCCCAGTTCACTGGCTAGGTATGCCACCTTTGATTTATACTTTGTGTTGCTTCCCATAAACTGGTATTGATTTCTCACACCACTTGATGAATGGACTCAAATAGCAGAAGATAGGCTAGAATCATGTAGGAAGGCTGCTACACTCTCTCTCCTTTGAGATAACAGCCCCTCCACACACTCCATCACACAAAATACTATTTGGTTGCCCCTGCTCCCCCTTTATGCAATAATATCCAGTAGACCCTTCAACTCCCAGCACTTTTAGGCAGCCCCTCAATCCTAGATCCAACAAGACTCCAGTGACAGAAGAACAGAGTGGCACAGATGGTTTAGTTTTAATTTTGAATTTAGATGTTTGCCTAAAATGGCGGTGGGTATGGGCATGCGGATTGAAGATAGTTAGGTGATAGATGTTAGAGGTATGCCCATGTGTTTTACTTTTTCAAAGAGTGTTCTTCATGTTTTGTCCCAAACCAGCGTGTCAGGAGTTCAGAAAGACCGGTGGCATTTGGTAGGGCTGGAGCATCGTTGGTAGATGCAGAGTTAGAATGGTTGGTTAAGAGTTGAGAAATTTAAATGTATGTTTTCATAATAAATGACGGTGTGGCATTTGGTAAATAAATGCTGTGGCCTATTTTGTTGGTGTATGTTATTTATTTGGATAATGGGGGCCGACCTAAATAGCAGGTGCCTAGATCATGTGCCGTCACGGGGAGGGCTCAGGCCAAAAAAGACTCTTTTTTTACAACAGCTCTGTTAAAATAATTTTTGCTTAACGACCAAATCCTGGTCAGCTCCCTTGCAATAAAATATATATATATATACAAATACATTATATAGAGAGACCCAATACCTATATTAACAAATGCCAAAACATTAAATAATACTTTCTGATAAGCCAGAGAACAAACATATATGTTGCCTTATCATATATACATACAAATAAAATTGACAATAACTGAAGCATATAACATAAGTTGGCATGGAGAGCAGATCCACAATAACCTAGAAATAGATCAAGGGCTTTACTAGATCATTAAATCCTAGCATATCACTAGATAATATAATGTATTAAATATTACAAAAAAACAATACTAAGCAGAGCCCTCGGCTTACACGCGTGTTACAGGGAATCAGTCTCCCCCTTTAGGCCCTACACAGCAATCATACGAATATACTGTCAAAATACAATACATTTCCCTTACACACACATACACTGCCCATAAACACATGCTTTCCCTCACACACATTTGTATTGGAATCCCCATATTGATTTTGTATTTTTCTTAAAATTATATTTTAATTATATGTATATGTGAATATATATATATGTGTGTGTGTGTGAAAAAGAAAGTACTCCCTTTTTGAATTCCATGGTTTTACCTGTTTTTTCTTTATGCAGTCTATCTACTATAATAACTGAAAAAATGTAAAAACACATTCCGACTATATACACAATTAAAATTCTGAGTCATAATTCATGTCTATACACAACGTCAGACTTAATTCCTTTGGGGTTTTTATCGGAAAACCAAATATTGTTTGCCACAAACAAAGCTGCATTTGAAGTAGGAGACCAACGTGTGGCATACAATAAACATAGACTAAATACATAAAAAGTAACTACAGTATTGCCTGGATAAAGCTTCTCCTGTGGTCAATAATCCTTTTTTCACAACTGCTTTGGACAATCCACAAACTTAAACACAAACCAAAGAAAAATAATATTAAGTTATAAATTTAAATGTCCATTCTAGTTTTACAAAATATCACATTATGTGGGATATGGAAGATTTTGGGGGCCCTCACAAAATGGGGCTCTCTCTTTATTTATTAAACAGATCGCACAAAAACCTCACAAGATGGATGGATACACCATGTATCCTTATGTATATACCTACAAAAGAATTGAAAAATAAGCTTTTCTCCCAGGCTCCCTTGCCAGGATATGTTCTATATGGATTTCATATGCTGATTAATGCTGGCATGTTGGTTCTTGAATTAAAATTTGATTAAGTTTAATTAATGTAGGAATTATTTTATCTACTCATTGGATTTTTACAGTATTTACCTAATAAATATTGAATTTATATTAATTATTTATTTATTCCAAGAATATCCACCCTTTGTTTAAATTTGAATTTCTCATAGATCAACAGACCACAGCAACAAGTGGTGCTAAATATAATGGTGTTTTATTTTTCTGAATAGAGGTGAATTTTGTCTGTTTCAATATAGAAGAGTTTATCCCTTCTTTGGGGAAATGATATATTTCATTATTGTATATGATGGCTCATGAGACTGCAGCTTATAACCCGTAATAATGACAATGATGTAAAAGGTATTTTTACCTGTAATTAAGTTTATTTTTCTGAAATTTGACATTATTTGCATCTATTAAAAATCTCACTAATAATCGTAATCATCGTAATAGACGTTATAAGTACATAAATATCCGAGTATCTATCTTTTTCAATTGTTGCATTGGTAGTATCATTGCTACAGACTAATATAGTGAGATATATAGATCTTTTTGTTACCACTCTAATTATTGCCCTTTTCTTTTATTTGCAGTTGCTGAGTGGGCTGGAAATTAACTCATGCTGTACATATAAGGTGATATAAATATAATAAATCTGAGATGTCTATGCAATGTGCTGTTTCACCCATTGCATTCTTGTATGTGTTGGATCCATAAGCCAGTGATTCATACCTGATAATCAATAATACGCTGTATTTTATGTTATGCTTTATTTTTACATGCTCTGGAAGAAAATGTTTCTGTATTATCTTTTGTACTGCACAGATCATATAGATATTATGTAGATTGAGTTTTCACAATAAATAATATCTTGAATAACTATTGTGATGATATAATCTCATTTTGAATGATACATTTTGGTGTGAGCTGAAAGAAAGTAGGATCAGAGATAAAATTTAGGATATCTCTTTAAATTCATATTGTGGATGTGGTCCTACAATAAGTAATAGAGCTAGAATTTTGTGTATGTTATAGAATGTTGGCTTGCCTATTTTATCTCATTATTATCATATCACCAACAGGAAGTACTAGACTTGTGCATTCGCCTTCGGGCGAACATGAAAACGAACACGATGAGTACGTTTTCGTGTTCGTTCCGAAGACATGAAGAAGAGAAGAGAGCGGCGGTAAAACGTAGGCGAAGACAAAGACACACACACGAAGAATCTTCGTGATCGTCTTCGTCTACTAATCTCCCTGGTCCCTTACCCATCTAGCCTACCTTATCTACGCGGCATCGCGGGAGTGGACGGAAGCGGAAATCCGCACGTTCGCTGTCTGGACGTGTTTCTTGAAAGCAATAATATTACAAGTTATGGATATTAGATTAATAGGGACAGAACGTTGATCCAGGGATTTATTCTGATTGCCATATTTGGAGTCGGGAAGGAATTTTCCCCCTGGTATGGGGCAATTGGCATCTGCTTCATAAGGGTTTTTTGCCTTCCTCTGGATCAACACAGTAGGGACACAATATGTATATAGGTTGAACTTGATGGACTTTGGTCTTTTTTCAACCTTATGAACTATGTTACTATGTTACTATGTTACTATGTCTTGGAGGTGTGTTTGGGGTCGTTATCATGTTGGAATACTGCCCTGCGGCCCAGTCTCGGAAGGGGAGGATCATGCTCTGCTTCAGTATGTCACATTACATGTTGGCATTCATGGTTCCCTCAATGAACTGTAGCTCCCTAGTGCCGGCAGCACTCATGCAGGCCCAGACCATGACACTCCCACCACCATGCTTGACTGTAGGCAAGACACACGCCTCACCTGGTTGCCATCACACACGTTTGACACCATCTGAACCAGATAAGTTTATCTTGGTCTCATCGGACCACAGGACATGGTTCCAGTAATCCATGTCATTCGTTTGCTTGTCTTCAGCAAACTGTCTGCAGGCCTTCTTGTGATGATGTATCTTTAGAAGAGGCTTTCATCTGGGATGACCAATTTGATGCAGTGTGCGGCATACGGTCTGAGCACTGACAGGCTGACCCTCCCACCCCTTCAACCTCTGCAGCAATACTGGCAGAACTCATACGTCTATTTCACAAAGACAACCTCTGGATATAATGCTGAGCATGTGCACTCAACTTCTTATAGCCTATGCCATCTTTATGTAGAGCAACAATTCTTTTTTTCAGATCCTCAGAGAGTTCTCTGCCATAAGGTGCCATGTTTAACTTCCAGTGACCAGTATGAGAGACTGTGAGAGCAATAACACCAAATTTAACACACCTGCTCCACATTCACACCTGAGACCTTGTAATACTAATGAGTCACATGACACTGGGGAGGGAAAATGGCTAATTGGGCCCAATTTGGACATTTCCACTTAGGGGTGTACTCACTTTTGTTGCCAAGGTTTAGACATTAATGGTTGTGTGTTGAGTTATTTTTAAGGGAACAGCACATTTACACTGTTTACACTGCTATACAGGCTGTACATTCACTACTACATTGTAGCATAGTGTCACTTCTTCAGTATTGTCACATGAAAAGATACAATAAAATATTTACAAAAATGTGAGGGGTGTACTCTCTTTTGGGAGATACTATATATATATATATATAATGTGTATATATATATATATATATGTATCGTAGCATCCCTCAAGTACATTAATACCATCTTTGCATGGGTTTGTCAGGTGTTTAGGGGCTCAAAGGCTCATTATAAATATGAAACCACTCCGAGCAAATCCCCTGTCCAACTACTCTAGCAGAAGGCATAGTATAGAGGGCCATGACAGTCTGTTTCTGAAGTTAAAAGCTCTTAATGTCTCCTAAAGGAATAGCCAACTTGGAATTTTGACATCTGGTCATTCTGTCCCATGTCCTATTTGGGATATCTTTAAAGCTGGCCAATTCAATTTACCCCATCAAACCATATATTTTTGGAAAGTAGTCACCCCAAGGTATTTTAAATGCTGGTATTTTAACTCTAATTCTACCACCAGCCTTTGTCAAAATTTGTGTACTATTTTTTTGTGTTTTTTTCACACACAATGTACTTTAGGTATAAATTTACATCTCTTGCTATATGCTACCTTAAAACAACACCCCACCTTTGAAGTCTAAGGTCTTGAACGTTGTGTTCTAATACAAATAAAGGTGAGGACCCTATTATCTTGTCCTTCATTGACAGATGCTTTTTAACTGTTAGCCACACAGGTATGATATTTTTCAGAATTGATGAGTAGGAGATTTTTATTTTATGTATCACCTTTTGATTTAACCACAATGCATACTCTAAGTTATCAAGACTCACTGAATCAGATTCTATCGCATACCAGTCATCATTTCTGAAGGTAATTGTTACGTCGGCTCAGGCACCACAGGTAAATGACCCACTATGCAGGAATGGTGTGAGCTCGCCAAGGAACAGTATGAGCCAGCTGAGCGAAAGGACAAATCAGGGCCAGAGACAGAGGACCACAAACAAGCCAGGATCGGGGCAGGCAGCACAGGAGCAATGTCAGGAAACAACAGCCAAGGTCGGGACAGGCAGCGCAGGATCAATGTCAGGAAACAACAGCTGAGGTTGGGGCAGGCAGCGCAGGATCAATGTCAGGAAACAACAGCTGAGCTCGGGGCAGGATCAATGTCAGAAGAACGAAAGCCGAGGTCTGGTACACGTGAAATCAAGCAGAAAGCGATATAGAAACACCCTGAGTACTGTAATATGAACTCGTTGAACGGACACAGGAACATAGGACAAGGAAGTTTAAATAGAGCCAATGGCGGGAGAACAGGGAGCAGACCAATCACAGGTAGGATGACGTCATCGCGACCGACGCAAGAATAGCGTAGTCGCGATGGCAACAACACTAAGTACTCTCTGCCCGCGCTACTGTGAGCGTGTAGCGGCGGATCATTTACCCGATCGCTGCTGATACGCTGCGGCGGCTCGAACAGAGCTGTCACTGGCCGGGAGGCGTGACCGATCAGTACGCACGTCCCCTCGTGTACGTGCCAAGCGCACGACAGTACACAAAGAGGACGTGCGAGAGGGACGCCGCGGGACCCCAGCGGGACAGGTAGAAGTAATCATTTGAATCTGATGAAGCTGGGTAAGTTGACTAGCCTGCGAATAGTTAAAAACACTGGGTAAGTCTACCCCCCTTTGTTTTTATTCTTATATAGCATCACCCAAGATATCTAGGCTTTTTATCCAACTATACAAACTTCTCTATTGCTTCCTGGAAGATTTTAATAATCGTCATGGGGAGCTGAATCGGTATTATCCTGAGAAGGTAAAGTATTCTTGGGAGAATGTATGCTTTGATTTTGTTAATTCTACCAAGTCATGATATCTTCAGGCCTCTCCACTCTGTTAGTTGATTATTTAATTATTTTGCTAGCGTGGAATAGTTTATGTCAATTGTCATGGGAGCAGGCCTGCTAATAAAGTTACAATGAGTGGGAGGAGTCACATTGGTAACTGACTCCAGAGAGAGAGTAACTGACAGCAGCCATGACAGACTCTGCCTGTGAGTTATGCTAGATGTTTCATGAATAAAGCAGTTAACAGAAGATCTACTGGAGTGTTTATTTCATGACATGGTGTCAGAAGTGCTGTTTACCCTACATTAACAGTCTGCAAGTTTGCCAACATGTCCAAGTTTCAGCCTCCTGAACCCTTTGATTTCTCTCAGCCTGCAGCATGGCCAGCATGGCGTCAGAGGTTCTCCCGGTTTCGCATCGCTTCAAAATTGGATAAGGAGAGTGGAGAGGTACAGGTTAACTCACTCTTGTATGCCATGGGGAAGGATGTAGAGCCCATATATAATGCATTCATTTTCCAGGAAGGGGAAGAATATAACTTTGATATTGTCATGGACAAACTGAGTGCCCATTTTGTCCCACGGAGAAATGTAATCCATGAAAGGGCCTGTTTCTATAAACGCAGTCAGCTAGCAGGAGAGTCTGTGGAGTCCTTTGTACGCAGTTTATTTGAAATGGCAGAGTACTGTGAATTTGGTCCTGCTAAGGAGGAACACATCCGGGACCGAATTGTTATTGGTGTAGCTGATGCTGATGTGTCGCAGAAGTTGCAGCTGGAGCCTGAACTGACACTAGATGTGGCTATCAGAATGGCACGCCAAAGCGAGATGGTAAAAGCACAGAATGTGACCATGAGGTCTGAATGCATGGTGAATGAAATGCAGACTACCACACGTTCTATTAGAGAGAAGCATAGTACGGGCAGTAGGCTGCAGACTGCAGAAGGGCTGAAATCACGCTGCTCTCGCTGTAACCGCATTCATGGACCGAAAACCCCCTGCCCTGCTAAGAATAAGAGATGTAGAAAATGCAATCGCATGGGTCATTTTGAAGTTACATGTAAAACAGAGATGGTAAAGGAAATTGAAGTTGGATGTGAATCTGAATGTACAGATGAACTATTCCTTGGATCAGTATCACAGTGGCTGGACACCGATGACTGTTGGAGTGTGGAACTCCCTGTGATGGGGGCATGCATCAAATTCAAGATTGACACAGGGGCAGATATCTCTGTTATGTCTGAGAAAAGCTTTAAATCATTACCACAATGCCCCATCTTGGAAGCTAGCAGAGCATGTGTCCGCAGCCCAGGAGGGCGTGTAGACTGTGTGGGCAGATTCCTCGCACGCAGTGTGTATAAATCAAGGCACTTCACCTTCTGGATCTATGTCATAAGAGGTCGGTGTGGTAACAACCTCCTTAGCCGCACAGTGGCTTGTAGATTAGGCCTTGTCTCTAGAATTAATGAAATACAGAGTGACATG
The DNA here is from genome assembly GCF_027358695.1 of Spea bombifrons. NCBI lineage: Eukaryota > Metazoa > Chordata > Amphibia > Anura > Pelobatidae > Spea > Spea bombifrons. The sequence continues at coordinate 42,683,174 of NC_071087.1, read as the reverse complement.
TTTGGAGACATAGGACTATTAAACTGTGAACCGGTACGGATTCAACTGAGACCCGATGCTGTTCCTTACAGTTTGTCTACTCCTCGCAGGATACCATTTCCTATTTTGCCCAAGGTAGAGGCTGAACTGAAGCGTATGCAGGCTCTAGGGATAATTGAGGTGGTGACGGAAGCAACCGACTGGTGTGCACCCATGGTGCCGGTAACAAAGAAAAATGGAAAAATCAGAATTTGCGTGGATTTAAAACGTCTGAATGCGGCAGTAAAAAGAGAACGGTATGTCTTGCCTACACTTGAGGATATTGCACCTAAGCTGGCGGGGGCACGATTCTTTTCCACACTAGATGCCTCTAGTGGATTTTGGCAGATCCCCTTAGATCCAGGTAGCCAGAAATTAACTACTTTTATCACCCCTGTCGGGCGGTTCTGCTTCCGCCGCCTCCCTTTTGGCATCTCCTCGGCTCCAGAGATCTTCCAGCGAGAGATGAGTGCTCTCTTGAGGGACCATGAAGGCGCAGTAGTTGTCATGGATGATATTCTGGTCTATGGCTCTACAGCAGAGGAACATGATCACCGTTTGGAAAAAGTGCTACAGACTATCAGACAGTCTGGACTTAAGCTGAACAAAGATAAATGTTGCTTTAAACAATCTGAATTGCGCTATTTTGGACATCTTGTAAGCAGTCAGGGCATAAGGCCCGATGAAAGCAAAGTACATGCCGTCACAGAAATGAAAAGCCCTGCGACAGTGCAAGAACTTAGGCAGATTCTGGGTCTTATTAATTTTCTGGGCAAATTCTTGCCAGATCTATCAACAGTTTTGCACCCGGTGACCGAACTGTTAAAAAATGATGTTGCCTGGTACTGGGGTGAGCCCCAAGAGAAGGCTTTGGCTCAGGTGAAGAAGATGTTGGTGTCAGCACCAGTATTAAAATTCTATGAGTCTACCAGGACAACAGTGGTGAGTGCAGATGCAAGTTGTTATGGGCTTGGCGCCGCACTGCTACAGGAACATGATGGGGAATTGTGTCCAGTGGCCTTCTGTTCACGGACCCTAACAGATACTGAAAAGCGGTATGCCCAAATTGAGAAAGAGTGTCTGGCGGGTGTGTGGGCCTGCGAGAGATTTCAACGATATCTAGTGGGCCTGGATTTCTTCAGCCTGGAAACAGATCATAAACCCCTGGTGCCTCTGATTAACTCATTTGATCTGGATAAGGCCCCAATTCGCTGCCAACGGCTACTAATGCGCCTTCTGAGGTTCAATGTCAAAGCCATACATGTTCCTGGGAAGAGGATGGTGGTAGCTGATACTCTGTCAAGACTTCCCTTAGAAGACAGTGACTTCTCTGACTCTGACTATGAGGTCCAAATGTTTGTGGACTCTGTTATGTCTTCACGTCCAGTTTCAGAAGCAAGACTAGAAAAAATCAAACAAGAAACCTTGCAGGATGCTGATCTCCAGGATGTTATCCGGTTCATTCGGGAGGGTTGGCCAAGCTGCCGATCCGCCTGTGTGTCCCTAAGCAGGTATTATACTGAGAGGGCTCACCTCTCTGAGGTGGATGGCCTTATTCTTTTCCAGGATAGGATTGTCATCCCAACAAGCTTAAGGCGCGAGGTGCTACAACAGCTACACCATGGCCACCAGGGCATCACAAAGTGCAGAGAAAGGGCTGCGCTATCAGTTTGGTGGCCTGGCATCAATGTGGATATAGCAGAACTGATCTTAAGGTGTGCTTTCTGTCGTGATAATCGGCCTACTCAGAGGAAGGAGCCCCTGGTAACATCCCCACTGCCTGGGGGCCCCTGGCAAAGGATTGCTGCTGACCTATGTGAGATGAGGGGTAGGAGATACCTGATTGTGGTAGACTACTACTCAAGATACATTGAAATAGCACCTCTCACTGCAATGACTAGCCGAAGTGTCATCTCCCATCTCAAAAGCATGTTTGCTAGATGGGGCATTCCACTGGAGTTTGTGAGTGATAATGGCATGCAGTTTGCCTCTGATGAGTTCAAAAAGTTCAGTGAGGAATATGATTTTCGGCACACCACGTCTAGCCCACACTACCCGCAGTCCAATGGGGCTGCTGAGAGGGCCGTCCAGACTGCTAAGCATATTCTGAAACAGCAGGATCCGTACCTAGCCCTCATGGCTTATAGGGCCACACCGCTGCAGGCAACCGGTACAAGTCCAGCTCACCTCATGTTGGGCCGCCACATGCGTACCACTGTCCCTCAGTGGAATCTCAGTGTACCGGCAAGTGATGACCTTCCATGGGCAGTGAAGGAGAGAGACGAAAAGATGAAGACGTCTTATCAATTCTTCTACAACAGAAGACATTCAGCACGCCCTCTGTCTAAATTGTCCCCTGGCCAGAGTGTTAGGGTGAAGCTAGACCAGGAGACAAGCTGGAAGACCCCTGCTACTGTTATATGTCACTCTCAAGACCCACGTTCCTATGTAGTACAGACCAACACAGGTGCTGTGCGCAGGAACCGCAGGCATCTCCAAGCTATTCCAGATTTAGACTGCGGAGAACAACCTGGGGAACACTGCACTGATACTCCACTGGCAGATAGTGGACCATGCCCAGTTTCGCAACCAGAGCGTAATACAGTTGTTCCAGGAGGTTCCCAGGTCTCTGCTGCCTCCAATAACTTCAAGACAACTTCCAGCGGCAGAGTGGTGAAACCTCCAATCCGTTACAGGGACACAAACTGTATAATGTTTAGTTAGTACAGTAACATGAAGAATGGGCAGAATAATCCCTATGTTACTGGGGGCTAGGGTAGTCTACCCCGATGCCCAAGTCAGGAATATGTTGTTGTTTAGTTTAAAATATATGCATATTACCTACCTCCCTGCTGATGGTACCTTTTATATTGTTATGTATTGCTGGTGTTTGTTCTTATTTCTTTAAGGAGGAAGATGTCATGGGAGCAGGCCTGCTAATAAAGTTACAATGAGTGGGAGGAGTCACATTGGTAACTGACTCCAGAGAGAGAGTAACTGACAGCAGCCATGACAGACTCTGCCTGTGAGTTATGCTAGATGTTTCATGAATAAAGCAGTTAACAGAAGATCTACTGGAGTGTTTATTTCATGACATCAATTATGTTCTCTAGTTTGAAAGGAATCATTATTCCCAGGTGCTTAATACTTCTAATATTTCTGCCAATTGAAATTCAAATTCATTTTTTAGTTTCTCTATTAATGCATTATCTAATCCAATATACATGGCTTCAGATTTGCCTAAATTCAGTTTGTAATTGGACAAATCAGAGTATGCATTTATTTCATCTATTACCGCCCTTAGAGAGGCCTCAGGATCGGAAACTATAAGTAAAACATCATCTGCATACATGCAGAGTTTACATTCTAATCTCCTTACAAAAATACCTTCTATATTATGTTGGTTTCAGATTCTTGCTGCCAATGACTCCAAGGTCATGATATATAATAGGGGCGCCAGTTAACATCCCTGATGCGTGCCATTATAAATATGAAACTGCTCCGGTTTAGCCAATCGACTCTGTCAAATGCCTTCTCAGTGTCAAGAGAGAGAACAACCGTTGGGACTGCATGATATTTGACATAGTCTGTTATATCTATAATTTTTCGAGTATTAGAGCTTGCTTGTCTTCCCCTCACAAAACCGGTTTGATCAGTATGTATTATCTGTGGTATTATAGCTTTCGGTCTTTTGGAAAAGACCACTGACTAGATCTTTGTATCTGTATTTATGAGAGAAACAGGTCTATAATTACGGACATTACACTTGTCCTTTCCCTGCTTGGGTATTGGTTTAATATCGGCGCGTAACATTTCTGATGGAAAGCATTTAGAAGCCCCTATTTCATTAAACATTTCAGTCGAATAAGCGGTAATTATGCCCACCTTTTTTTGTGAAAATTTGCATAGTCATCCTGCCCTGGTGATTTTAATTTAAAAATTACTTGAATTGGAGCATTCAGTAAGTTCTTTGTTCAAAAACAAAGGTTTTTGTTGAAATCTTTAGATTAGATTTTTCTAGTTATTCTTTAATTGATTCCCTATCTTTATCTTGAGTATCTATTTTATACAAGTTTGCGTAAAACTCCTTAAAGGCAGTACCAATATGATCTGGGCTAATACAGACTTTATCTTTTGTTACTATCTTAAGCTAGTAGGACATTAATTTGTCTGCCCGATTTCCCATGTAGTAGCATTTCTGTTTCATTCTTAAGAGTATATTATTAGCTCTTGTTGTCAATTGGTCTCTAATCAGGGATATAACCCTATCTATTTCTATTACAAGCTCAGCGTTCACAGATCTGTTATTTGCCCTCTCCAACTCTGAGAGCTTATATAATTGAGGAAGGTTTTTTCTCTATTTGTCTTTGCTTGGAAGGCTATTTTTATAAGTGTGCCTCTTGTAGTACTTTTATATGCGCACCAAACTGTTGAAAAAAACCTGCTCTGAGGCTAGCTGAATCTGCTCTAAATTGTATTGATTATATAAAGCATCATTTCGCCTCCATGAGCGACCACTAACCTTATAGTTATTGCTACATTCGAGAAGAACAAGGTCATGGTCTGACCAGGTTACAGTACGAATCTAAATACTTTTGCAGTCTTTAATAGAGTTCGCCTTAGTCAAGATCATTTCCAATCTAGCATATGTTATATACCCATGGGAGAAGTAGGTGTACTCCCTATCGGATGGTCTAATAGTCTTCCAAATATCAAATTTTTGCATTTCCCCAGAGATTCTGTAAAAGCTCTGACTAGGCCGCTACAAAACCGTTATTTTGATTCCTTTGACCCATTCAGAGGTGGATTTTCTTGTGTGCTTCAGATAATAGTTATGCTGTTATGCTGCATAACCCAACTACTTAAGATGGAGAGCAGAATTAATGGTTCCATCAATTATAGCACGCTGTCCAGTGTAACCTTGACAAACAAGGATCCACAGTGTGGGGCCTTAGGAACACGCAATCAGCAGGAAGCAATAATGGAGAGCCAGCACAAAGACAAGCAAATTCAGCATAGCCAGAAAAGCCAAAATCAGACAAGAATAATTGAAAAAAGTCCAAAAACAAGCCAAGATCAAGGTCAGGAGCGGGCAGAGTGGTCAGGGGCATGCCAAGGGTCAATACACAGAAAATCAGAGAATTAATCAACAAAGCCCAGAGGAACTGCAAGGAGACTTTATAGCAAGAAAACCCCGATGATGGAGATGGTCGAGAAGGAGGGATGAGTATATCTGGTTATTTGGCTATTTTCACATCCTCTGAGATCCAACATCTGTAACAGTCAGGGGTGACAACCAGGTCCTGAAGCAGCAAAGCAGCCTTAGACCATCACTCTACCACCTCTGCCTCAGCACTTTGTCCCACATCTTAAAAGGGGTGGAGCGAAGAGCTGAGGCATGGCCATTGGGCGGTCTGGTGCGTGCACGCCGGCCACTTTAATTTAATGAACGCCGGCCTCCATCCGCTCCCCCCACCAGACACCAGGGAGTCAGAAGCAGTGGTAAGCCGGGGGAAATGTTATATGGGGCCATACGACTTTTCTGGAAGCAGAGTGCCCCATGATATGCCTTTTAACCCCTATATGCCACTCTGCCTCTAGAAATGCCCTTTAACCCCCTATATGCCACTCTGTCCCATGATATGTCTTTTAACCTCCTACATGCCAGAGTGGCATATAAGGGTATAAAGCATTTCTGGAGGCAGAGTGGCATATAGGGGTATAAGGCATTTCTGGAAGAAGAGTTGCATATAGGGGGTTAAAAGGCATATTATGGGGCAGAGTGGCATATAGGGGGGTATAAGGCATATCAGGGAGGCAGAGTGGCATATAGGGGGTATAAGGCATTTATGGGGGCAGAGTGGCATGCCTGGGGGCCGATGTGCATGTGCAGGTTGGCAAATAAAAGGAAATAAAAACAAAAAAAATATTTTTCTCAATCATAGCTTTTATTAAATATGAAAAAATAGCTTACATGAATTAAAAAAGAAATACAAGTTTCTTACAAGAATATTGTGAAGAATAATGTGATCACTGTTTTGTTCTACTGAATAAAATTGATCTTTTTCATCTAAAAAGTTTTGCAGTAGCAAATGTTTTGATTCCATTATGTCTAATGTATTTAATTTATTATTTAATTTATTAGGGCCTTTTAACACTTTTGCTTTCAAATAATGTGATAAAAAGAATGTTTTATAGTTATTTGTATGGCAAATAGTGTGACTCGGGTATGTATAAGGGGTGCGTGTGCGTATAAGAGATCGACCGTGAGATAAACTATATGGGGCCGGTCTCTAAATGTTTCCAGGGCTGCTTTTCAGTCCAAGTCCGGCTCTGCCCATCTTATGCGTATACCACCAATAATGGTGACTCATACTTTCTACCATTATTCCTCCCCTTATGTTCTCCTACTCCCCTCTTTTGGTAGAAACAGTGGTATAAAGGAGAGAAATCAGGATAGAAAATCAGTTGTGTAAGATTTGCTACAATGTGCCACTTTTGCATAGGTAACAATAAGTCCGTTACTTTAAAGTAATATAGAAAGCACAATTTATAGATAGGTTTATTTAATTAATTAAATTTTACGTGTCATGTAGGCGACATATCCTCTATGAGAAGGGCATATCAGGAATATGGAACATTCTGTATTTTTCGTAATTTAATAATCACGTTATCATGTATATATTCACACTTAAGCAAAATCTCATGAGCAAAAACACATTTCATCTTTAGCTCTGAAGCTATGTAAGCGTGAATTATGCATGAAAGGATTTGCTATACTCATGACGAGCCTGCATGCAGCTGGCAAATGAACAGAAATTACTGGCAGTGCTGTATTTATATTCGGCCTAATCCAGGGCAACGCCACTGCTACTACCACGCGGTCATCTGTGCTGGGATATGATGTCATATCCCAGCACTCTGCCTTTTAAAAATGCAAGGTGCCGGGTGGAGGTAAGCTATGGATTATATGCAGACCCTGTTTAAAGGTCAAGCACCACAGGGAGACCGATCACCCAAAAGGTCAGCTACGGACATAATATACCACTGATTATTGGTAGAAACAGATCAGTGCTGAAAAAGCATTGTTACGGACATAGTCACAGCTGAGGATTCAAATGACTACACCATTACTAATCTGCCCACACTTTATTCTGGGTTTCAGAATGAAATCAATGATCTATGTAACCAAATGTTAACACATATTTAACCAAATTGGTAAAAAAAAAAAAAAAAAAAAAGTGTTCCTTTTCCCACCAAATAGGTGTTATGATGATTTGTTAATAGAACCTGTAGTCTTGCAAATGTATATACCGTATTTTTCGCTCTATAAGACGCACCTGCTGATAAGACGCACCTAGATTTTAGAGGAGAAAAAAAAGGAAAAAATATTTTGAGCTAAAAAATGGGCTAAAATATTTATTACAATAACTGAATAAGCTATGAACACAGTAAGACACACACAGTAAGACACACACAGACACAGTAAGACACAGACACAGTGAGACACACACAGACACAGTAAGACACACACACACACAGTAAGACACACACACACAGTAAGACACACACACACACAGTAAGACACACACACACAAACACAGTAAGACACACACACACACAGTAAGACCTCCCTCCCTAACCCCCCTTCTCAGTATCTCCCCTCTAACTCCCTAACCCCCCCTTCTCAGGATCTCCCCCCCCCCGCCCCGGTCACTTACCTTAAACTCCTGTGTTGGAAGCGTGAGGCGTTTGTCTCGGGTGCCGGCGCTTCACTGCTGAGCGCCGGCGTCTGACGTCATATGCCGGCGCCCAGCGTAAAGCGCCGGCACCCGAGACAAACGCTTCCAACACAGGAGTTGAAGCGCTGAGGCAGGCGGCGGTGGCCGCCGCCAGCAAAGGATTCCTGTATATCTGTCAGGCAGGGGGGCCCGAGAGTTGCCGAGCGGTTGTCTTCAGCAACCGCTCGGCACCCCTTGGGCCCCCCTGACTGGCAGAAATCCAGGACTCCTCTGCTGGCGGCGGCCGCCGCCGCCTGCCTCAGTTGCGACCCCGGATTTATCTGCGTATAACACGCAGGTAGGGTTTAAGCTCCGGATTTTAGTTAAAAAAGTGCGTGTTATACGCCGATAAATACGGTATATCGTTGCCCCCCCCCTCCCTGCCTGCATCTTCGCTCCATAAGACGCGGCTGATTTTTCATCCTACTTTGGGAGGAAAAAAACTGCGTCTTATGGAGCGAAAAATACGGTATATATATATATATATATATATATATATAAATGAATGGTCATAAGATCTTACATGCATATATAAATAGGTATATGTTGGCACATATTAATCAGGTAGCCTGATATATTATCTAGGAGAAGAGTAAAGTTGCTTAGGCCTAATTTACATTTATCTATACCAACCATGGTAAGGTCCATGGCCAAATAATTCAACACAGTGAACCAGACCGTGAGACAGCTGGACATGGAGTCTGTCAAAAAGGACACTTAAATATCCAACTGAAACTTTACAACAAAATTATGTCAATATGGTTAGATTTGGTTAGATAATTATTACACAAGGAGTTACACATGTGAGATTACACTCCTTTCCATGGAATTACATTCATATCTTACTACATTTCTGTAAACAAATTAAACATTTTATTGTAACTACCTCAATAAACAAGTATGAATGATAACAGCCTTTAAAATTGTTCACTTTAACATCACCGTTTTGACAAGTTATATAGTTTATACACCAAATGTCAAAACCATAAAATGCCAAATGTTTGCATATATGAACTGACCCCAGTGCATTTATTCTTCCTATCATCTTTTTATCTACACTTATGGTATAAAGCAAAAAAGCAATTCCTCATCCTGACATGCTTATTTTCCTTTACTGCAAAATAGCTGCAAGATGAAATAGACTGTAAAATGGAAACTATCGGAGTAATTCTCCAAAGCTTGTCAAACTGGAAGGGCTTTGACACTTTTGATATGGTTTACTGGTGTAGACGTCTGTAACATTAGCACCCTCTACAGTACAGCTACTTGAAAATACACTACACGCTGCTCAATTGTTGCTTTTGGCAACCATAACTTTTCTATAATACAAATATGCCTACTTATTCTAACTTATTCCCTTATTCTAATTTATAAGTAATGCATCACCTTCATTCCTCATCTACTAAGGAGGAGGTCTGCAACACTATGCAATGCATTTACAGCTATGTATACGTCAGAGGTGGATTTATAACCAAAGAAACAAAATTGTTTGAGATTTTTTAAAAATAAGCTGAAGTTAAATGTTGGCTTATTTTTTAACCTGTGGTTCTCAATTTTGATTTAAGAGTATATCACTATTTGCAGAGGATAAATTCAAACTGATTTGACTCATGTAAAAGAAAAGGCAAATGCTTAGTTTTATACTATATATGGAGCTTTTTCAAAAGAAAGATTTACAGGTAAGCATTAATTTCATAACAAACACCCCGTTGCTTGCATTTGCTTTTTCTTATGAATATCTTTGTTCTGCTGGTGGTTTACAGACCGCCAGCAGACAGGGTGACCTCTCTGTTGCAGCCTGTGTTTGTTTATCTGTGTTCCTCAACGGTTCATGATGTTGTAGTATGTAAATGTGTGGAGGACACTACACAAAAAAGACCAGACACTTGTTATTTTAAGAAACACAATACAGCATCCTACCTCATTTCATACACAAGTTCCTTACCACGCTCTGTGGTTTAAGGGCATCTAAACTACACAAAGACTAGGAACCCATCAAATGGGTAGGTACATCTTTAAGGTACCTTCTCCTGAGGACATTCTACAAAGGACATGGGTTGACTCGATATTATCATTAAACTGAAAAATCACAAAACTGCAAAATGCATAAATAGATGGTTCTGGGTGACTTTGCTACTTAGGAATAAACAAAAAATAGTCAAAACAAGAAATTCAACCTTGCACTATTCATTCAAATTACATATTATTAGTCTTTTTTGCTTGCTTTTATTAACATAATTTTGACAGCAAGAGGAATGCTTGCGGTGCTGCATGACTTTTGGAAACAAGGTTTCAATGTATAATATGCACAGGGATATTTAGCCACACTTGTAGCTGAATACACCGATCAGACCACTGACAGGTGAAGTGAATAACATTGATATTCTTGTTATCATGTCAGTGGATGGGATATATTAGGCAGCAATTTTGTGCTCAAAGTTGATGTGTTATAAGCAGGAAAAAATGGCATCTAAGGATCTAAGCGACTTTGACAAGGGCCAAATTGTGATGGCTAGACAACTGGGTCAGAGCATCTCCAAAACTGCAGCTCTTGTGGGGGGTTTCCGGTCCGAAGTCATCACTATCTATCAGACGAGCTACTGTAGCTCAAATTGCTGAAAAAGTTCTGATAGAAAGGTATCAGAAAACACAGTACATCACAGTTTGTCGGATGCATGTCTACTGCCGAAAGTGCCTACAATGGGCACGTGAACATAAGAACTTGACCACAGAGCAATGGAAGAAGATGGCCTAGTCCGATGAATCAGGTTTTCTTTTACATCCCATGGCTGGCCAGGTGTGTGTGCGTCTCTTACCTGGAGAACACATGGCTCCAGGATGCACTATGCGAAGAAGAGAAGCTGGCAGAGGCAGTGTGATGCTTTGGGCAATGATCTGCAGGAAAACCATTCATATGAATGTTACTTTGACACATACCATCTACCTAAGCATTGTTGCAGCCTTTTTAAGGTTGTATGATCAGGATTTCCTTTTAACGAAGCTCATGTATAGTGCCTATGGGAGGAGCAACACTCTGGGGACATGGCTACTTGCAGCCTAAGATGCTGTTCAAGCCCTAAGTAGGTTCAACTAGGTATGCTCCACTGGATGCCCACCACTTCACCTATAAGGTCTGCATATGCACTATGAACCCTTCAGACAGTTATATATATTATGCGCACACACACACACACACACACACACACACACACACACACACACACCAGAGGACTGCATTGGGAGGTGGGTCCCGCGAGTCCTGCGGGACCCAGCCAAAAAACTTGCTGGGGTTGCGGGCGGTCAGACACTGTACCTACGGTGCCTTCTCGCTGCTCCCTTACAGTGTCTCCTGTCTTGCTCCGCCCAGGAACAAAACTGAGTCACGTGATGTGACGTCACTTCCCGTGACTCCGCCTTGTTCCTGGGCAGAGCAAGAGAAGAGACGCTGTGAGAAAGCAACACGAGGGCAGCCTTGCAGGACTGCGCAGGAAATCTACAGTTCAGGTAAGGAAGTGATTGGCCACATTTGTGGCGGGAGCGGACGGGATTGGAACACCAACATTGCGGGAGCGGGTGGGATTGGGCAAAAAAAATCAGCGGGAGCGGGATTGAAAAAGCAGTCCCGCGCAGGGCTCTAACACATACGCCCCGCCCCCACTTTACATATTTAAACAAAATTTACAGTAAATTAGTACATTAGGCCATTTCTAATTTTTTGCAGAATGATTTTCAGTCTGTACAACACTGGAGCAGTAAAGCCAAATTCTCGGTCATCTGGAAACTGTTTTTTTTTTTTTTTGAAAGGAGCAGTGGCCTCCCTGAACCCTTAAGAACCCAGGGGCTCATCAATCCAAATCTGACAATTGGTGAGAGGACTTATTCATATTGGGATCTTATCGTCCAATGTAACTTGAACTTTTAATGAAATTGTAAAGCTTGGGCTTCAATCGAAAGTAATCATTTAACTTGGTAAGTCATTACTTTTTACTGGTTTCATTTTACCAGCTTCATTAAAGTGGTAAGTTAAAGCAACTAGCACTATGAATATATTCAAGATAAGGACAACCCATCACATCAGGGTTTGTTCACTAAACAGCAAAACACCATCATTTATATTTCCAACCAAATTTTAGAAATATCAATGCGTTCCTTTAGGGATGCACAGATAAGGGCATTATCGGCAAAACGCCGAAACAAAAAAAAAAACGGCTGAAAATAATCGTCCACAGGGGCTGGGCTGCTTATTTGTGCATTGGTCACACAGTGTGCGAGCAGGGTCTCTTGTACCGGCCAGGAAAAGCAGGAACTTAGCGGAGTCATGTGCCCCCAATAACAGGTTCTGCACTGACATTTTCAGAAATGATTAAGATGTGATCAACAAAAACATGCATGTTCTTTAGAGGTCCCTATTACCACAGGACCTTTAGGTATTCAACTACCTATGACCAGCAGGTGGTGCGAGAGTACAGACTGCTCAATAGAAGGTCTTCGTACATTACAGTAGCATATGCACTTCCATCAACTTTGCCTTGCAATTACTCCTTATAAATAACCTCTTGCAGAAATAAGCACTTGCAGAACACGGATAATTGCTTGACAACTTTTATTTCATGTGAGTGAATGATGACATTTTAGCTACTCTTCATATAGACATCACTGTTCAGAAACTATAGTTACCAGAATAGTTAAGGAAATAGAAAAAACCGTGTATTTCTACTCATGTTGTCAAATACTGAGGAAATGCAGAGTTTAGGTTAAGGCAGTGAACATTAGAATTAGGGAGCTTGAAATGCACATTTGGGTGGAAAGTACGTGTTCCTGAAGATCTTTACACAAGCTGTAGCATATGCCCTGAAACGCATGTTGTGCCAACATAACACACTGGTCCTTTTAACTCACATTACTTGGCAGGATTAAATTACTGGTTATGCATAAAACAAAAATAACAAATACAAAAACAGCACCAACAATGTGGTCCTAAGAAACTTCTTAAAATTGTATGCTTATCATAATGTTGTGTCTATGCAAATAACATGCTGTGAAGTATTGTGGGTAATGAAGCATTAGTATAGAGAACTGGTATTAGCTTTAGTACAGTTGTACAGGTATTGCCAAAAGGTAGGTCTCCTTTTCAGCAGAAACATTACTCATCATCACCACAGCAGAGTAAGAGGAGTGTATTCCTGTAGTCACCGGACGTATCGCCCTAGAAGGGAAGAACATGAAAAGTGAATTCAAAAGTTAAAAATATCATCCGGGGATGCCTAGCTCAGAACATTATGCTATTTCCCAAAATCCATTTATATTGGTTTTCACAGTAGTACTTTGCTCTGCGATATATAAACTGAACTAGTTACATATTAGGTTTGGAGGGTTTTTTTCCTCATTTACACAACTTTACGTTTAACCAGTTAATAAAAACATCAGGAACTGGAAGCTGTATAGAATCAGTATAGGAAACACTCTGCAGGTCTTCCTGGCTTTGCCAGTTTAACTAGATGGCATGCTACTGTGCCACTGCCTGTAATGGATCACAGGAGGGTAGAAGTCTGGTGCCTGAAGCTGGTAGCCCACAAAGACAGGCGACCAGTGTCCATTCTTGTAAAGTAAATTTGATGATGCTTCTCGTAACTAGGAGTTTCTGGTAAACTAAGTGGGGTTTAATCTGAACATATACTTAGCTTCATTGGTTGCTAGAAGTATTATAGATGCTCAAGGAAACATTACTTAGCCAGGTTGATGTTTTTTTTTTTTGTGTGTGCCTCAGGAACCATCCATAAGTTCTTGCTGTGTTTCATCATTCATTTAACAGTGTCCATTCCAAGCCCATTCACCAAAATGAAATGTGAGCAATGAAAGATTTTCTTTTTACCTTAATGGCTTGGTGGAGAGACTTCCCAAAGTTCTTACGGAACTCTTGTCTTACGTCAAGTAAATCTACTTCACTCCTGGAGACCATGACTCTGACCAGAGTGCAGTCATCAGTGCCAGCTCCCTGTGCAAGAATAAATTCAGATAAACATAAATCTTCTGCTTTAGGAAACAGACAATGCATTTATTTCCAAAACTCTGGTAGCGTGTAAAGTTTATCTGTACTGATAATATATTTCTTAGACCAACATAACAATAATCAGGCAGTAATTACATACAGCAATATTTATATATCAATGTATATATAGAAGATCTATATAATATGTAGTACAATTTAATTGATGTCTAGATATAAATCATAATGTCGGAGAAATTTAGCAAGGTTAGCCCTTCAAGAGGTTGGGAGCTGTTACTGTTTAACGTATAGGCCAAACTGCGCCGTGGCTTTAAGTAATTCTTCCCACATTATATTTGTATTATACAAGGCCAATAAAGCTGTTATTGCAGGGGTTTGCCCTTCATTATAAACTGTACAAATATGAAAATGTAAACGTGCAACAAACTCCCACAGCCTTCTGGCTTAGTGAATAAAACCCCCACTATCGAAGTTTTACCCATACTCAGAAGGCTGTTCTGCTTTCATCAAGTACGATTAGTAAGCCTACACTGTATTTTGGTGTATTAAAAAGCCATTTTTATCCTTTTTTTTTTTTTTTTTTAAATAAAAGTCTACTACCCTAAACACCCTCAGCAAACATGTACCGATTCCATCAGCAAACAGTTAGGACTTAACTATACTGTAGCGATGAAAAGCATGTACTCACCTTCACAGCATTGTATAGTGTTTCTGCAAAGTATCCAGGAACACTTCGGACACATTTCACTGATAAAACAAAAAGAGCAGACATTTTCATTTTATCGAACTTTGTTTTTTTTTTTTCTTTGAATCAGACCAATGTCAGTGTTGGCACTTAACACTCAAGTATGCAAATTGTATTATTGAACAGAAGATACTAAAATGTCTCATATTTGCTACTAAAATGGTTACATGTAAATAATAAGAAAAAAAATTCAGATAAACCTAATCCCCAATGTCACAAATGGGTATGTATATGTAATGTGTGTCACAACAGACATCAGCAGCCTACAAAAAACTAAGCCCTAAATATATATATATATATATATATATATATATATATACACACACACACACACACATCACAGACTTTCCATAGACCATGCAAAGTTTAAGCTTATTATGAATTAAATGTCATAATATAATGATAATATAATTATATATATATATATATATATATATATATATATATATATATATATATATATACACATATACATACACATATAAATAAAATATAATATATATGTGTATAGATGATTCATACCGTACATTTTGTACTGCTTTCACCCATTACAAATAGTACACAGCTAAACAAAAGAAAAAAAGGTAATTCTACCACCTTTTCATGCAGTAATTTTCCCGTCAACTTTTTATAGGGCATGTAGCCAAAATAAAAAAAGGATTTTTTATTTGTAACAACATGTGCTATTTTGCTTTTGAACAGAACAAGTGGCAATGCAAAAAAACAAAACCAATTTATGTTCAGCATGTTCAACAAGTGGTTTGCCTTTGCCTAGCGCTGTCCTTGCCAATGCTTGTTTTCTAATCATCAAGTATACTTATCAGCCATCATTAAAAACACTGATGTTTTATGACGAGTATGCTTATTATGCCCTGTTTATTATTAGCTAGCATTGTTTTTTGTCACCAGTAGAAAATATAAGACACTCAGAGCTTTACCAATAGCAAGCAGTAGCTTCTCCAAGTGCCCAGATGTTTCGCGGTCAATGCTTTCTTCAATCTGGTACCCAGAGATGGTCATGTACCTATCAAACACTAGAAGAAGAAGAGGAGGAGGAAAAAAAAAAAAACAAAAAAAAAAACACATATATCAGCCATATATTCTGTCTGACAAAAAAATTTCATTTTGAATAAAAGAAATAGCAAAAAACTAAAAGGGAACTTGCTTGGTCTCAGTAAAAGCACTTATTTTTTATGCTTGGCGATTAAAGTAACCAACCGGTACATATCAACTCCAGTTTGTTCTATTTACCAGTTGCTTACTTTAGTCGCCAAGCATAACAAATACCTGCTTTTACTGAGACCAAGGGAGCTCCTGTCCAGTTTCTTTCATTGCTAAGGGAGGAATAGTTGAGGTTCCCCGGTGGAGATGCTCCCTGGTCTGAAGTGGCTGGCAGACTGCGTATAAAAGAAAGAGGTCTGATCAATCTCCGGATGAGATTTTACGCAGATAGACTTATCGTGTTGATGAATGCAGATGGAGAATGACTAATGCACTCCAACCTCTCACTGTAATACAAATATTTTTAAACTCAGTTCCCTCTTACGAGTAACAAAAATAAATAGAAAGGCTCTTTCGTGTACCTAAACATCCCTTAGAACTCTTTCACCCTGGACATTCTACACATTTGCTAAAACCTAAAGCTTCAAAATCTAAGACCGAGAACTCTGATGGTGGAAAGCTGACAAAACCATACGAAGAAGAAACCATAATACTTCAGTCTAATTGCGCCAAACGGAAAACCTCATGTCTGAAACATTTTAATCCTTTCCATCTGTGAAATGACTAAGGATTTCCAAATTTTTCCAGAAGTAGTAGAATGAGCTCCCTGCTCTGGAAATCTGTGCTCAAAAGGGTTCTCTGCTAATTAAACAGTTTATATAAATATAAACAGCAGCCTGGTTTCATGTCTAGCAATTACCATGTCCTATCATAATGTCTTTTGGACACACCAGCCATCATTTTCACTAAAATACATATGATAGCCAAATACCTGCCTTTCAAATGTATGGTGAGATTTAGCAAAATAACCCCCAAGCTTTTCCTCTTACAAAGGGCAGGTGCTCCTGCTCTGAAGCTGCAGCTTACCCAAACGTTATTTTTTTTTTTCATTTTTAACAGCTAAAGAATGTTTATTTTAGTACTTACAAAATTCTTTAATATGTATTCTTCATTGGAGGGGATGCATATGAGCACCAGATTGCAAAAATAGCCATGATCTTACACACAGAAAATAAATCCCAGTCTGTTTGTATGAGTCAGACACTAAGTATTCATCTTCCAAACATTAGATGACTCAACAGGAGGGTCCCCTATCCTTATGCAAACTATTAATTGTGGTTTGGATGGTAAAATGGTAGTAAAGAATTATTTGCCGTTATGCTCACTTCCTCTGTATACACTCCGTGTAATATCAGCATATGCATTTCCATCAGGGGTAACCAGAATCTACCCATCCAATTCTTGAACTATAATTATCATCATTCAAAGGTTTTCATACTTCATTTCTAACTGTAAACTAAGCTTCTCCTTTGAATTGCTACCCCAATTATCTGTGTGCACAGGAGGGCTAAGCAGCTGCGATGAAGAAGGCACAGAAAGAGGTGATATCTTTAGGTAGATACGATGCATTTCCTCAAATTCCGTACAACATAGCAAAAAGATTCAACGTGGCAAAATGCATGTAGCCTCCTCGTGTTAAAGAGGTACCGAAAATTCTGGTCTACAATGTCTAACTTGAGTAAAGGTGTAACAGATCTCTACCTTTCCTTAAATGAGCAATGCTGCGAGTCCCCAAGATTGTGATGAACTTTTCTTCATCTGTTCCCCACTTCAGCTCCCCAGCTTTAAACAAATCCTGCCAGGATTCAAGCACAGAGATCATAAAATAAAATCATCTATGAGCAGACACTCATATCATTATGCAAAACAGAATTAAAAGACTTTGGGGTGGTTTCAATATTTAGAAAACCACTGTTAGTCACTGACCTGGGCATCTTGCTCAACAAGCGAGTCATTCACTTTAGAGTCGGGGTCTCTGTTAGCCTGAAAAGAAATCACAAGACATGCTTTGATTGACAAGACAAACACAATATAAGCACATGCTGATTATACATGGCCTACTTTCTTTCCATATGTCTGCATAGCAGATAGCTCTAGAAGTGTGGAAACAAAAGTAAATAAATACAGAAAAAAAAACATGTATTCAAATGTTTATATATATACACATTATGGAACTTGCTTTTTAGCAATCAGATTACATGTACTTAAACTTGTGTCAGGTTGTTTATAGCATCCTTTTCTTTGAACCTTTTTGAAATGACATTTTTGAGGGGGGGCAGGACTGAGGGAGGGGGGCCAGTAAAATGCCCAGTTCATCAAATATAAATACAAAATCTATAGCTCTGGAATTGTAAATACCGAAAGTGCCACTGTGATGAGTAAAAAAAAAAAAAAATTATTGGGATTTTTGTTTCTTTCTTTCTATGTTTAATGATTTCTATACGTGAAATGATTCATTATGAAGGATTTAGGATTTTTGTGTTGAAATTATAAGTAGTAGTAGTAGTAGGTAAAATAAATACAATTACCTGGACTAGGACAACCAGCATCCTCTGGAAGAATCCAGATGTATCTCCAGTAATGCTGTCTTCCAGTTCACATCCAAATTCTGAAACAAACCAATGTATTGTACTGTAGGTACATCTACCTTTCCAGCATAAGAGTTTATAGCTAGAGGCTAAAGCATACTGCACATTCACAATATTTGGGTTATAATCTTCTAAAACGGTAAGGAACCAAATGGCTCAAACTGCAGAGATGCAAATAGTCTGACTCAATCATGCCTATCAAAAAAATAGAGAAAAAACATGCTGTGCCCACATATAAAGCCAGCTGCGAGCGGTAGATAAAGATGTGGAATAAGCATCACACCAAGAACATTTATCACAGATACTGCCACATAATTTGAAGACGTAATGTATTTTTGCACTCTCCTGAGCACATACCTTTTTTGTAAACCTGCTTGATATGATTCAGTTCCGCTTGACTTCTAGAGGCAAGAATTTCAATCAATATATTCTCGCAAGTACCGGCTCCCTAGAAAACAAATATGTGACACTTGTTCAGTAGATAAGATGAGCTTTAGCTGAAGAGAGATAGATATGAACGCTTACAGACTAAGCACAGACCCTTATTTAAAATGCTGTGTTGGGTATAAAGA
The DNA here is from genome assembly GCF_027358695.1 of Spea bombifrons. Taxonomy (NCBI): domain Eukaryota; kingdom Metazoa; phylum Chordata; class Amphibia; order Anura; family Pelobatidae; genus Spea; species Spea bombifrons. The sequence continues at coordinate 42,664,401 of NC_071087.1, read as the reverse complement.
GTGAGAACAGTATGCATCAACTCAGACATTTGAAAAATCCCCAGATGCATTTACTAAATTCAGAGCAGAGGCACTTCATGTTTTCAGACTGTAGTGTAATGGACATTTCCCCTTTCCACTAAGAATGCAGTTATATTGTTATAACAGTATAACCCTTTGGCTTCAATCAGCACCCTATCCTAAAATGTATTTAGGTGCAGGTGTTAAATGTCATGTGGGGCAAGATGTAGTAGAGGTGACTATACGCGATGGAGAGGCAGGGTTTTGTCTCTCATTCAACTTCCAGTAACATGCAGAGTGGTGAAAGATACGGATGAATGCAAGAGAAGGTTCTGTGCGTGTTTATATATCTAAGTATTTGCTGGAAGGTGGAGGTTCATCACTGGTTGTAAAGTCCATTAAAAAAGGATCTCATAGCCCAGGGATTCACACATATTTGTACCCTTCTTTTGCAACAGTAAGTGACCTAGCCTAGAGAAACCGGTGTAAGCACACAGAATATAATAATAATAGTATAGTATAGTATTCTACCCACAGCCAAAGAAAATGTATAAAGCAAGAACTATTCAGAGATTTATTTTACACTATTTGACCAACGCCCTACCCCTACTAACATGACTGAGTAATCTGTGATTATTAGTCATGCATTTCACATATTTGTAGAGACAAGGGGCCTTATTCACTAATCAGGATTTGGGAGGGGACTGGCAGGAGAGTTGCAAAGTCTCATCCGGTTTGGTCCTTCATGATGTAAAGCAAACTCAAGGAGATGAACCTCTTTAGTGAATAAACCCTCAAACCTTATTTTTCTTGTATAAAAACAGCACTCTCACAGAAGACTATGATTGGACCCGTATCCAGTGAACTATATTCATGCTACTACATGATTATTAGATAAAGTCTATCCATCCACCATAATTCTAGAAAATATTCAGAAATTCCATTTTATTAACACTTTACACTGGAGCGTCAACACCCCCATACAAAATATATGTATCACGTTCACTTATTGAACAACTCAGCTGTCCTGTTGTACTGTAGCACTAGACCAATACAGATGTCAGATTGCATAAAATTTGAGTTCTTTTGTATCATCTTATTTACATAAGACATGTATTCAAACGTGCATCTTGACTCTCTCTCTATAAAGGATAGACTGTGGTATGCAAGACCATCATTGACCTATAGCCCAAATGCATGTATTTAGAAAGAAAAAGCTATATTAAACTTTAACATAAAATGTTTGTTAAATTATTATAACATGATGGCGTTTATTTTTTTTCCGTGAGAAGAAAAAAAAAAAAAAAAAGTATGTTTGGATTTGCTTCATCTACTACAAAAAAGAACAGAGTTAATGCCTTAAATCACATAAACCAGCAACCCATGCTATTAAGCTGTGCTAGAAAAAACATCTACACTGTGTGAGGGCCACGGGATAAAGACAGTCAGTTAAACGCAAGTCTAAATTTCCAGTCAGGTTACAGACTTTAAAAGGGTTGTGGTTCTACTTGACACCTCCTGATTTGCCTATCCAAACATATAGTATTTGAATATTGAAATATACCCTTTTTAATTTGTGCTTGCAGCGAGTTGGCAGCCAATTTTACCTGCAGTCAAGTTAGCAGTTGAGTTCATCTTAGTGCATAGATCGGCTGCTCTTCTTCAGCCAAATTATTTGAGGCAGTATGCCTCAGCAACTCGCCTGCTAACACAAGTTGGCTTAATTCCTTGTGTACAGACCCCCGATGTCTTTGGCCTACAAGACTGAAGTACGTATCTAGATAATTGTATGGATTTGGACAAATGCATGGCTAAAGTACCTTGATGGCGTGTCTCAGTTCATACGCATCATATAAAGAGGCTGGGGTCATCAGCGCCACAATCAGTTTCTCAAACTTGCCTGTGAGTTCTGATTTCAAGTCATCGACAAGATCCTGAAGATAAGACAGTTTGAGTTATATAGGATATCTTAAAACATGAATTCTGCTTCAATAAACTTTGTTATAGATTGCATCAAAACAGTAAGTGAATTTATTTGGGTATCTTGTTTTCATACAAAATGCTAAGCAAATCTTGTACTACCGAGCCAGATTTTATTCCTTACTTGTTATATGTAAATCAATGACACCTTTAAGGTTAATGGAATTTACAGCAGAATTGTATCAACGTCACTAGGCCTTGCCCTTACACTGGACAGTACCCAATTAAGTTTCATTTTGCCTTCTTTCCAGCCTATGGCCAACTGAAAACATCACAGAACAGGCTGGAATGCCTAGAACACCTGGCCATGTCTGCAGAGACCCAGACAAAGAAATAAGACAGAAGGACAAGAAGATGAAGGCCAGGAGACATTCATAGACCGTGAGAGTGAATAAGAGCGAGAACAGGAGTGAACAACCCAACAAAATCTGAACAAAAATTTTGAGCATTTTGCCTTGTTTTCATTTGTTTTGTGGGTTGTTTTTTTTTTTCCTTGTTTATGGAGATTCGTACAACTCTGAACGCACAGGTCTACACATTTTTTTTCTACACAGAAAGTAGCAAGGTTATTACCCTGCCAAACAAAGTCTTGAAGGCAGCCGCAATTTCTTGTCGTTGGGCATTGCTTCTGGATGTAAGGATTTTCAAGATGGCCTCTTCATCAGTACCTGGGAAATAAAACAAAGAAGAAGAAGAAATTAACAGGCATTCTATTTAACAGGTTGATACCACCAGGACCAGTCATAGTCCAAAAAGTCCCTCTATGTTGTTTGTTTATATTTTTAGAATGCTAATGTATGCATAGACATCTTGTGTGTACCCGCCACACATTGTACAGGCTTCTACTGCACCCATTTCAGATCCCAGACGAACCTCTACACATGGGGACAGTTTCTGCTATGACTGTAGCCACCTCCCTGATCCAGATACCCTGGGCAGCTGCCTGTTTCACTTGGTACTAAGACCAGCCCTGAATACCATGAACTCCCATGGGAAGGTATAAACATATTTTTAGAAATCTATGTAGAAATTGAGAAATAAATCTACTTACTAGCATGGATATAACAGGAGGACTATGCCTCTCTCATTAAATCACATAGATGATCTAGGAACTATGTGACTGTGTAATAAATTTATTGAAGAAAAAAAAAAATCTGGCTAGAGATAGTTCTTTCACACAATTCGTTGGCCTGTCTATAAAATACCAATCCTTACCTGCAGGTTTTAATTAGAGTAATATTTAAAGGAAATGAATATGTAAAGTACCAGGAAACATTATTGTAAAGCCTTAAATAAAACTTTGGAGAAGACAGGAAAAGTAGCAGAATTTGCATAAAAAAAAGAGAACATATATTTTGAAAATTAAGCAAGACTAAAACTACAATTTCATGGCATAGCATTTTCTTTCAGTTAATAAAGTTGCCGGTGACACCAAATTAATATTGCACTTCTGCCCAACACAACTTCCCCTTTATATCCCGATTCATGACCCACCCATGCCATCTTAAAACAGACACTCTCATCATTTTTTTTTTGCTAGTATCCGTTTTTAAAATATAGTATTATAGTCTTTTCGGTTTTTCAACATTTCAACATTTTTTGTATACTATAGTATATTCAGAGAGTTGTATATTAGCCATTCGTTCTGCTCTGTCATCATAGCTCAATCTGACTTTTTGTCATCCTGCCTGTAGTAAACAACAGACTGGCTCTATCAGCCGGACACACTGACTTAATAGCATCGCCATAAAGAATCTGCTCTGTGTGGTGTTTGAGAAGGTAAAGTCACCCAAAATATCACAACAATGGCAAGATTATTGGAAGAAAATTACATAGATATAAAAACAGGCTTTTGTCAGTGCTACATAACCATACAACTATATATTTTACACTGAAGGAGTTAGTTTTTAGGAGATTCAGATCTATGTTATATATAGATATAGATATATATAAATATATATACCCAGTATTTGCTTGATTATAAGACGACCCCCTAAAATCTGAATAGTATTTTAGGAAAAAAAGAAAAAGCCTGAATATAAGACGACCCTATAGGAAAAAAGTTTTACTAGTAAATATTCATTCATGTAAACTATTTTTTGTTTTTAATTTCCTTTTATTTACCAACCTGCCCCCAGTTATGCTCATCTGCCCCCAGTTATGCTCATCTGTACCCAGGCATGCCTTATACCCTCCTATTCAGGTTTGCAGCATTTGTTTGTGCACAGCTTTCTTAAGGCCTGCTACAGCGTTTCAGTTTGTGTCTAGTCTTTTCTTTTTCAGTCATTCTGAAGCATTCCTATGAAAGCAGTAAGGGTGCACTTAGTTTTTCACACATGGCTTCTCCATTTTGGCTTTATTTTGTTGAATAAACCATGACACGGTGTAATATGCCATGTGTTTTTCATCTGAGGTTGTATTTACCTATTTTTACATTGTTATGTCCAGATATGTAAAATTAAAACCTTTTCATTAACCCCTTAAGGACCATGGGTGTTTTAATTTTCTTGTTTGCACATCATATACACTTTATCAGGGGATGGGCTGTTACCTTCCGGCCAAGGGACCATTAAAGCTGAAAATTATATTTAGCAACAGGTACAAACAGAATATTGCATTGAAGCGTAAAACGGAATAAAATGTTTTATTGAAGAACATTTTTTTTTAAATTATGATGTGAAAAAAGGAAAGATGTAATAACGGAGGGAAAAATAATACCATACCCAATCCTTTCATTGCCTTGCGCAGTGCTTCTGCATCTTCATTGGCCTTGAAAGCTGGAAAATCCTTCACAGTTCCTCTTGTGGACTAGAAGAAGATGGAAAAAATACATAAATAGATAAAAGGTGTGTTGGAAATTCAACTTCTCCTGTTTTATAGTTAAAACATACAAAAATTTATTTAAACAGGGATACAGATTATGTATTGTATGTCTGTAAAATATAAGTGGCAATCAATGTTAATGAACCCCTCTGTTAGATGTAGAATGATTGAAGTATAACATAAAATAATATGTGTAAAAAAAGTGAGAAAAACCAGTATAGGGAATAGGATAGTGAATGGTAGGACTAATCAACCTTAATGACTTTCCTTGTGTATCTGGAACCACAGCTGCAACCCTTAAGCAACACTCTCCGGGTGTTGAAGTAATACAGCAAATTACACACAGGGCATTACACACTGTTTTACTCCTACTGTCACGGTCAGGACTACTTGCCAAGCCGTGACTGTGTGGAGGGCGTGGGCATGAAGGGGTTAATAGCACCAGGCCTCTGGATTTACTAACTTCACCCCTTAACAAGGCATAAGCTATACCAAATTAACCCCCAAATCCTGCCTGTATCCCCCCAGGTAGTCTGCCACCACTCACGATTTTGATACCGGATTCGTGAGAAATCCGAATTAGAACATTTATCTCTATATATATATATCAACCCACCCCGGGCAAGCAACATATATATATATATATATCCTGTAGAACTCAATAACAATACGGTAACGTGTTATCCTCTCTTAGGGTTTGTGGATATCGATACTAGAGCCCAAAGACAGACTTGGATTATGAATATTTTAATAACAAAAAGACAAAGATTACACAGTGCCAGAATTACAAAAAACAAGACATACAAAAGAAAAATAAAACGGCAAACAGTTCTTAAAAACAAAAGGGAGTTAAACACAGGACCCTCACTCACGAGTTTCTCCAATACGCAGGAGCCTCACTCACGAGTCTCTCCAATAAGTAGGCCTGTGGGAACTCCTTAAGTCCAGATGGTTTCTTATGATGTTGTTCCGATCAGAGTATATCATGGAGTTCTGCTTTTCGGACGCTGCATTGTCCCTAAATCACACTCTGTTTCAAGAAAACCCCCTCTGACCACATGACCGATTATATGACACCATCCCCAAGAATCGGGTCCCATCTTTGATGTGCCAATAAGTTATGGTGGGGTAAAGGTGATGGAAACCCCCCACTTAAGATAGGAATGGAATTCCTATAACTAAGGATCCTTATCTAGTAGGCCATGAATCACCACAGGGGTCCTTTGGGAAGATGACACCTCTAGCCAGAACAGATACAGAGGGCATGCACAAAGAAACACATTTAAATCAACCTCAGATTAACTCATTGAATGCTTAAACAAAGAAACTAACCATCTCTGCTGGGTTACCCTTCCATGCATCCACTACATTATATGAGTTAATCATGACACCTACACTATATATTTTTTCTCTGTTTTATTTTTCATTGAATGGAACACACGAGCGCCCCCTAGTGGACTTTTTGCTGTATAACATAAAATAAGCAAGAATGTTTTACTGGGGAAGGCCATCTTGCTTTTCATGTAAACTACAGCTGGAGTACAGTGAAAGCGGCTCATTTGTGTGATGAACGTGTTGCAAGCTCTAGAGGGTGATACTAACCACTGCATCATGTTCTTCTATAACATCCAAGTATTATAGTGCAGCTCTGAGACTAATACGATATGTGTAAATGCTTACCCTGATGGAATCTTAGATTGTGATCAGCCAGCAGATGGTCTCCTAGCTGATTCCACATATGGATACCAACTTGCAGATAACAGTGTAAAAGAAAAGGGGGGGGACCCCAACATCCCATTTTAAATAAAACATATACCAGGCAGTTGTATTAAAATAGTGAAGTGTAGGGTAATATGTAAGGGATGGATGTGGTCCTCTAGACCATAATAAAATATGTATGTGGGGTATTCCCGTTATTATGAAATGTTGCAACCTAAATTGGGTCATTATTTGGCAGAGGTACCTACTGTGTACAGAAGAAGAAATACAAAACCAAATTGCAAAAAGTTATGTATAAAAAACCTATGCTAAAACAAACACAGCGATCTATTTTTTTGTGTCTGTGCTGCTTTAAAATATGTGTGGGTAAAAACACAGAAAATGTGGGATCTTGAAAAAAAACCAACATATGGTGAAAATGGCAAAAAAATACAGCGTTTACAGGTACTAAAAATTAATTTACCTTGGAAAACTGGATCTTTTAAAAGCCTTTAAGACTTGACATGAGAAATTAGCCCTGAAGTACAGAAAACGCACTTCCTGCAAATGAGTCACTCTGCAAAACCAGTTTAAAATTCTGCGGAAATGTGAATGCTACAGTGACTACTCTGTGATCGGTGTTACGTGTAGTCATTTTCGCGTGGACTTTCATTCAGGAGACACTGGGTTTGTAGATGACAGAGACAATGGAAAGTCTCACTCAAGTGCTGAAGGGAAAAGGCAGAATCTCCGTCTGGTAACAAGGCACTGGCGGGTAGACAGCCAGTACGTGCACATACCCGGACAACATAAAATCTGCACGCTGTATGTAATGTGTAATCAGCCAAATTAAACTGACAGATCTGTAGAGGTCCACAGACACCTGAGAGGCCCTTTGGTGGTACCAATTCCACATTGGTCCAGGAAGGCAAAACAAGATTGATGTCTACAGTAAAGAAATCACTTTTTTCCCCCCTGGTAGAACTTGGAAGAAATAGCTAACGGTGTTTTGTTTTTTTTGCTTTGCTACACTATATTTTAGAAATTTCCAAGTCTATATTTGTAAAGCACAAATTATCATGATTGGTTTTTTTTTTTGTTTGTTTTTTTTTTTAAACACATCTACTACACATTTGCTCCCAAAGTTAAAATGGCATATCACTGAACTGCATTAAAAACATCTAAAATGTCACCAAAGATTGTGCTGCTTGGCATTGTGACGATCGTACGGGCTACATGTAACTGACACAGTACTTTGACAACGTTTTGTTACTGCGATTTACAATCTCCTTGCTATAAATTCAACCAATTTCACATTGTCCTGTTTTCATCATCTTTTCACTGGGGTTTACGTATTAAAAAAAAAAAAAAAAAAAATGATATTGTGCAACGTTTATAAAATGGTTTTATAAATATAGCAACCAACAGAATGTTCTTAGCAACTGGACCATTCCAATGGCTGCTATCGTAATGAGGCTATTATCAAATTGTGCCAGAATCAATTTTACATTACCCTCACTGACCTGTTAAACATGGGCTGCATTATTTTTTTAGCCAAAGAAGAATAGACTTGTTGATCCAGTGAGAAATCCGTTATGGCGTTACAGAAGCAAAAAGGTGATGTATTTGATTTGTCATGAGGGGTGAGGCAACAAAAAACCCATGGTAACATATACTGTAAATGGAAGAATGGGGCCCTGGGTTTATTTATTGTCACGGGTGACATATTTTGTCTGAAATAATTAACGTCGGACACTCTGAACACCAATGCCTGGTAAAACACGATACTCAATAACCAGAATTTTTCTCCCCCATGCAGCAATACGGTAAAAAGCGGATACAGTGCTAGAAAACATTTAAATAAATTAGCTTATTATTATAATACAGGTTTGACATTGTTCACCCTAAAGATGTGCTTCCAGAGGCAAGAATCCCGTTCTGCAAGTTAGCACGTACACTCTAATTTTATTCACAATTCTAAAAGACAACATATTTATTAATAAGGCGCTTTTGCTCTGTAAAACAACGACGGTGTCTCAAAAGGTTAGACTGAGTATGATTTCTGCAGACAGACCCTGAAGGGGTTACAAATTGTACCAAAATTAGGAAGAAGCTTAGAAAGATGTAGGCTGTTCCCTTCTCATATGACCGCTGACGGTGCTTTGACTCAGCCTCCCTTTGGTTGGTTTGGGTGGTTTCATTACAGAAAGAAAAAAAAAAACGCGTGGAAAAAAAAAAAAGTGTACACGTCAATAGTGTATTTTGTTCTCAGCGGGATAACCAGCATTTAGAAGGAAGTTGAGAGGTTTTGATAATACTTCTACAAAACACAAAGCTTGCACTCTGCATGCTAAAATATTCAGCACATACAACACAGGCCACCAAAACAAACACAAGTCGTGTATGTTCAAGAATTTAACCGTGTATGTACTAGATCCACGTAATGTGTGCACACAACTCCACTGATTATTTTTTTTTAATATGTGCATTTAACCATGTATGTACTAGATCCATGTGATCCACTGATTTTTGTTTTTATATATGTAACCATGACAGCGGGAGGTGAACTATATACCATAGATCTGCAGACTACATCAGCCTCCCTGGGTGCAAAAGTCTACCATTATGGAGAAATTATGTCTTTTTTTATATGTAAAATTATAAAAAGGAATTCATTTCATTGTAACAGAAGGATGGCTAAATGTATTTTGACTCACCTTTCCTTTGTATGCCATTGTAGCTCTGGAGTCTGTAAAATAATATATACAAGTTGTAATAATGCATGTATGATGTACACAGATGATGTCATACACTGTCATCTAGAGCTCACCATAGTAGTGTTCAGGGCAGGATGGGGATAAGGAGGCAACTCTGGCACTTTAGCACAGCCAACAGCTGGATAAGGCAGTATGTGGATCGGTTGGCCAGTGGCCCACCGGGCATTTGCCCTGTGTGCCAGATGGTCAATCCAGGTATTGATACAGAGCATGTTACTGCTGATTTTTTGTTTATTGTAGGTAAAGGGTCAGGTATAAAAAGGAATGCTGATAACAATGAAGCTCTGGTAGTTGTCTCCATATGCGTATAAAATAATTATGTTGTAGACCATGTCTAAAATATGATCTTTGTTGCGACGAAGTTTGGTTTTATTGCAAACAGTCAGAGCAAGATATACCGTATTTTGAGTAACTGCTAATAAGAGAGGATTCAATTGAATCATTCATTAGCCGCCCTGCCAAGCGGTTCACAGAGACTGAATAAGAAGTAGCGCGCAGGTCTCAACAAAGGCCACGTACATTGTTTTTAACTTTCCGGCTACAAGTTCTCCACTAAAAAAGAAGAACTATTTTTGTTCTTTTATAGCTATAAACAGGAAATATCATCGCTTGCCAGGGGTCTGATAAAGGGCGTCTATGTTACTTTTTTAACGGATAACTGGGTTTGTGGCTCACAGGTGATCTTTCTACAGTTCCACAGGAAAGAATCAGTTTACAGGTAATATGAACCTGTATATGTAATGCATCCTGAACCATGCAGGATAGGCAGTCACAAGGTCAAAAAGCAGAAGCGCAAACAATAAAGTTATATCAAATGGTATAAAAAAAAAAAGCTTAGGATGTCCATCATCAAGGGCCAAGTGATTACTGCAGGTGTAGTTATGGGGGTTCGCCAGCCAGCATATAGGTTTATGGGGTATCAATGGCTGCTGCTAAAGGATACTTCACTGCCAGAAATGTTCAGAAGCTAAAAAGTATAAATTCTAAATGTTATTTTATTTTTTGTCTGGGGCCTTTTCCATTATTTACAAACCTACTTTAGGTAAAAATGACATGCAAATGACCTAAATTAGTTCAATCAATCCTACAAGTTTAAGAGGCTACTTTATGAGACAAATTATCATTTATGAATAAAAGTATTTTATCCAGTACATTAATTTAACAATTAGACAAGCCTCCCTGTTCATATTACACAATGCAGCTATGCTTACACTTATTTCAATAAAGCTTTAAATAAAGGCCGACTTTTGCACACAAAAAGTATTGTAGTTGGTGAGAATACTTACTCTGAAATGAAAGACAGTGAAAAGTCTTCAGAGTAGGTAGGCGGATGCTCCCTGTGTCCCCGGGCTGTGGAAAGCAATGGAGAAATAGCAGAGACGGTAAAAAGTGAGAGGCTCCCTCCCTGCCCTGACACACCCTGGATCCGAACTGCCCTCATCCACCTCCTGCCACTCAGCGAGCGGATGTTTCCCCGCCTCCTCCTCCTTTACTCGTGAAAACTAACCGTTTCAGTGCCAGGGGCTGTACACAGCTCCATGTATCCATACTAGTCATATAGCTGTCTGTCTATACATTCATTTATAGTATAAATCTATCATCTATCTATCAATCAGTCTGTCTATCTATTTATCTATATCTATCTGTCCATCTACTTATCAGTCTGCCTATCTATCATCTATGTATTTTCTATCTGTCTGCCAAGTGATTGATCTATCTGTCTGTCTGCCTATCTATATATCTTTCATCTATCTATCTATCTATCTATCCATCCATCTGCTACAAAAAGAGTGTTTAAGAACTTGAACATCATATGTGCTGTGGATAAAAACAACCCCATCCATCATGCTCAGGTTAAGTATATATCAGACACAGGCTACTTTTATCGGCGCTCACACAGCCGTTCAGGTAGTTGAATGTGCGGCTGCGGGTATCCAGCCTGCGCCGCTTTTTCTCCCCTAATTCAGTCCTGATGGTAATGATAATTGCTTATAAAAGACCAGACCATTGAGCTTCTCCTGCAACAAGAGCTGAGCTGCCCCTGAATTATGCATAGTGAAATCAGAGCGATTGTTTAGAAAGTCATCGTAATGATTTGCCTGTGCTTTGCATGCTTACCACATTTCTGCCATCAAAAACAATCTTGCATACGCTGAAAAAAGCAGGCAACTTGTATATTAATTATGGTAACCTCCAAGTTACCTGTGAGCCGCACTTAGCTCCGAATCACAAAATTCACCTCGCAATCCAGCTCCATAAACATTTAAATATGTTAAATATTTTTTTTTAAGAAATGAGGGTCCCCAGACCCTGTATTAACTAATGGGGCAACAATTGCTGCCCTCTTTCCCCGTGCCATGTACAGTGGCACTGGAGATAACTAAGTAAAGCAAGAGGGGTAATTTTATGTATATACCAACCTCAACCTAACAGGGAGTTAAATATAATTTTAAAAACTCTAGGAGAACCAAGGATTCTAAGCCATGCCTCCCCCGTCAGCCTCCATCCTCTTTTTGATGTGGGTGGGGTTAAAATTAAAAAGTACCCTTTTGGGTCATCCTTGCCCCCTCAATGCCTAATAGGGTAAGGGGTATAAACAAGTCCCACTTTGGAGGAGGACAGATCCCATCTATACCAAGCGTCGGCTGGAGTGGCGTAAAGTACTCTGGAGAAGTGGAAATGTGTCCTCTGGATAGTTGAATCACACTTCACTATCTAGCAACCTGATGGACCAATCTGGGTTTGACAGATGCCAGGAGAAGTTTACGTACTAGAATGCCTAGTGCCTACTTTAAAGCTTAGTGGAGGAAGGAAGTATAATGCTCTGGGACTGTTTTTCAGGGTTTGGGTCCCTTAATTCCAGAGAATATAGCATATACATTTTAGACAATTATATGCTTTCAACCTTGTGGCATGTGATTGTGAGCCAAACCTTCTCACAACTCACAAATGCTCAAGTCCCACAGACACGCTCCAGAATCTTGTGGAAAGTCTTCCAGACGAGTGGAGGCTGTTACAGCCCATATCTGGAGTCTCAGAGAGAAGCACCATTTCTCCAGGTTGGCACTGGAGAACTCTGGGTCCCACTCCTGGCCCTATTCCCAGTTAAACGTGTCCCGCTACATAAGTGTAACCGTCCCCTGACATCAGCGGTAACACCTGCAAGATCAGCAGGGCCACTCACAACATCAGCATAACCGTCCAATCACATCAGTGGGAGATCACCTGACTGCATACCGCAAGGGAGGGCTCTGGGTAGCCATAAAGATCCCAGGTATGGTTATAGCCACAAAGGGGCAGGCTGGGCAACTCTATGTTAATGCCCATGGTTTTTGAATGTCCAACAAGCTCATACAGGTGTCCACATACATTTGATCATATAGTGTAGATAAATGCCAGATATTAAATTGGAGTGATTGCAAGCAGTGGTGTATTTACCTTGGTTACTGCCCTAGGTCTGACCCAGGGCAGGAGCAGCAGCCACCCGTAATAATAATAAAGTTAAACAAGGTTATTAGGTATGGAGTAGCCATGGTGATGAATTTATACAGTGTATTTTCCATACCAGTCCCCAAGAGTGGCAGGGTAAATACGGTATGGAAAGAGTGAAAATACATAGGACAGGAAATATGAGTCAACGCTGCAGTTGACAACAGCTTGCAGATGAGAATAAAATAAGACAGATTGAAGGAGGAAACCAAAAGGGAAAAAGAAGTAAAATTGTCCACACACCAAAGCATCTTTATTTTAATTTTATTTATGCAACAACCATGTCACTTAGATGAGAAAAGATTGAATCTGCATATTTGCTGTGTGCTATATTTAACGAGTTTCACAAACCATGCCTTTGTCATATTTCTTTTTAATTTATTGGAGATTTATTGAGTCATACATTAAATAATGAAATGCGTTACATGCACTGAAACTACAAAAGTAAACATGCTACATAACATCAATTCTACTTCCAAGTGTTCCTATTTAGAGGCAACAGTCCCAAACCCCTATTCTCTTTTTCCTCCCCTGAAGTCCCTCTTTTCATGAACCTTAGAGTGTGTAGTGTAAGATTCTTCAAACGTGGGGTAAGGATCACAAGATACCCATGATTCTACCCTCACTGTACTGAACTAGGTTGACTAAACGTTTCCGGGGACAGACCCCGGATCGAGGACACTGTCCCCGGACAAATAATGTCCCCGGACATGTCCCCGGATGCAGGGCTGGATTAACGTAAGGGCTGATGGAGCTTTAGCTCCAGGCCCCTACCTGGAATTCCCTTCAATGGAGTCTTCAATGCTCCGTTCCTGCTTCCCTTGGGCAGTACAAGAGAAGTTGCTCGCACACAGAGGGAAGTCTGCGACCGGCACAGAGAGATCTGCAGTTCAGGTAAGGGGGTGGGGTTGGGTGTATGAACGAGTATGCCTTATTGAGAGAATGAATGAGTATCTGTAAGCGAGTATATGCATGAGTGAATTCATGTTTGTGAATAAATTAATAAATTAGTAAATTAATAAATGTGTGTGATAGCATGGATGTGTAAGGGGGGAGCATGGCAGAGGGAGGCTGTTTGAGGCTAGGGTGCCACATGCAGGCTGTTTGGGGGCAAAGATGGCAAGTCCTATGCTTCCAATCTGGGTGTTGGGCAGGTCCTGTGGATGCAATCTGGGGCCAGGGCTGACATGATACTAAAGAGGGGGTGCAATATGCAAGGGTGTGGGGGCATTAATTCACAAGGGGGTGCCAGCTGGGGACATCACATAAATCAATTCTAAAGGTGGAGGCTGGGTGGTGGGATAAATATACAATGTGGGGCTAGCTGGGGGCAATTCACAAGGCTGTGGGGGCATTAGGGTCATGTTTTTTTACAGGACACATATAACACATGTAACATATTGCTGACCAGCCCAGGTAAAATGGTGACCTGCAGTATGGGGATGTATGGACTCATGGAAGGGAACCAATTACTCAGATATACATCCCCCAATATTCTGTCTATTTTGTTTATTTCCATAAAAAAGCACTGCCCAAAAGATTCTAAGAGGTCTTTTTTTATCTCAATGACAAAATTTGAGAAATAACATATATATATATATCATACAATCAAACTGATGTCCGTAGGCCAGAGCACAACCGCTCAGTATGGGAATCAAACATGGAAGGGTGCTAGCGGTTAAGGAGACATTCATATAAACTTCTAGATTATACTACAAATTTAGATTATACTTTGGTTATTCAATTTATATTTTCAGTTCTGTCTAGCATCCTCAGGACAGGTTTCTCAAGAATATTTATAGAAAAAAACAGGTTCCGAATCAAGACTTTAATTTATATCTAACTTTGTCTCTTTATTTACCTCTGTAAATATGAATTTTCATTTATTTTTATTGATTGTATATATTTATAATTTGGGGGAGATTTGGAACGTACATGGCATTTGATTTATGCTTTTGTTTATGCTAAGGAGATTGACTAATTTAGGTAATTGAATTATGAATTGATTATCTTTACCTATTTTTGTACAAAGAATGCATTATTACTGTACATAGGAGTTACCATGGCAACCCAAGGATTTATGTAAACAATTGTCTGTGTATTTTGCAATGTTTATTTATAATCAATGTACAGAATCATTGTATGCTTAAAATCATTGTTTATGTAAATATGGAGTTTATTATGCAAATTCTATACCAATAGGAAGTTCCCTGATGATGTTTATGTTATCCACTGTCCCCTAAGGGTAGGGTGACCAGACGTCCCCGGTTTCCGGGGACAGTCCCCGAATTGAGGACACTGCCCCCGGACAAATTATGTCCCCGGACATATGCCCGGATGCAGGGCAGATTGTTCGCTCCGTTCCTGCTTTCACTGAGAGGGCGAGAGAAGTTGTTCACACAGATCTGCAGTTCAGGTAAGAGGTTGGGAGGGTGTATGAACGAGTATGCATGATTGAGAGAATGAATCTGTGAATCTGTGAATTATTAGTGTCTGTGAATGAATGAATGAGTGTGTGTATGATAGCATGGATGTGTAAGTGGGGGGCATGGCACAGCGGGCATGGCGCAGAGAGGCTGTAAGTGATGTGCATGTATTGGCTGCTTGTGCATGATAGGATTGTGATTGCTGTATTAAATATACTGTATTGGCTCGATTATAGGCCGCACACGAGTATAGGTCGCATTTGTCATGCGAATTGCGCATTCCTGGGCTAAACCCCGAATATAGGCTGCACCCCGACTTTAAAGACTTAAAGTGGGGGGGAAAAGTGCGGCCTATATTCAGGCAAATACGATATATGATTGTTAACAGCAATGACATAATTGCCCAGAATCCAGCATGTACTGGCTGACTTGGCATGATAGGAGTGTGATTGCCAAGAGCAATGCCCAGGTTCTAGCATGTACTGGCTGACTTGGCATGATAGCAGTGTGATTGCTGTTAACAATCATATATATATATATATATATATATATATATATATATATATATTAATATTGTTATTTAATTTTTTGTCCAATTTTGGCGTGTTACTTGCTTTTAATAAGTGTGGCTAACACACCAAAATTGGACAAAAAATGCAATAACAATTTTAATATACCGTATTTGCTCTGAAAAATACCCCTCGTCTTATAATCGGGGTCGTCTTCTAATCAGACCTCAAATAGAGGTCTGATTAGGAGACTAAGATCCAGATCCCCCGCACCGCTGCAGGGGACCTGGATCCTCCTATCGTCGCCCCCCCCGCACGCACGCACGCACGCACTTACCGGTGCTTCCGGAGGTGAAGTTGGCAGCGGGGGTTTGTATGCGTCCGTCGCAAATACCTTCCCCGACTGTCAGAGATCAGAGTTCCAGAGTTCCTGATCGCTGACAGCCGGGGAAGGTATTTGCGACGGACGCATACAAACCCCCGCTGCCAACTCCACCTCCTTCCGGCTGCCGCGGAATGAGACGTCAACCCGCTGCCCCGGCAATACAGCAGGAAATTGGAAGCACCGGTAAGTAAGTGTGTGTGTGTGTGTGTGTGTGTGTGTGTGTGTAGGACATTTCTGGAATGCCTTACACCCCTATATGCCACTCTGGCACTTAGGGGGTTAAAAGGCATATTATGGGGCAGAGTGGCATATAGGGAGGTATAAGGCATTTCAGGAGGCAGAGTGGCGTTAAGGGGGCATTT
This sequence comes from Spea bombifrons, assembly GCF_027358695.1. Lineage (NCBI taxonomy): Eukaryota > Metazoa > Chordata > Amphibia > Anura > Pelobatidae > Spea > Spea bombifrons. The sequence goes on along the minus strand of NC_071087.1, from coordinate 42,647,952 downwards.
AATAGAGCACTCTGCCTCCTGAAATGCCTTATACCTCCCTATATGCCACTCTGCCCCATAATATGCCTTTTAACCCCCTAAATGCCAGAGTGGCATATAGGGGTATAAGGCATTTCTGGAGGCAGAGTGCTCTATATAATGCCTTTTAACTCCCTTAATGCCACTCTGCCTCCTGGAATGCCTTATACCTCCCTATATGCCACTCTGCCCCATAATATGCATTTTAACCCCCTAAATGCCAGAATGGGATACAGGGGTATAAGGCATTTCTGGAGGCAGAGTGGCACATAGGGGGTCAAAAGGCATACCATGGGGCACAGTGGCATATAGAGGGTTAAAAGGCATATCATGGGCCACAGTGCCATATTGGTGTGGCAAGCCTGGGGGCAGATGTGCGTAACTGGGGGCAGGTTGGAAAATACAAGGAAATAAAAACAAAAAAAATATTTTTCTCAATCATAGCTTTTATTAAAAAAAAATAGTTTACATGAATTAACATTTACTGGTAAAACTTTTTTCCTTTAGGGTCGTCTTATATTCAGGCTTTTTCTTTTTTTCCTAAGTTAATATTCAGATTTTGGGGGGTCGTCTTATAATCAGGGTCGTCTTATAATCGAGAAAATACGGTATATACAACAATCACACTCCTATCATGCCCAGACATACCCAGATCCCAGCATGTACTGGCTGACTTGGCATGATAGGAGTGTGATTGCTATATTTAATATATGATTGCTAACAGCAATCACACTCCTATCATGCCCAGGAATACCCAGATTCCCGCATGTACTGGTTGTCTGGGCATGATAGGAGTGTGATTGCAAAAGCCTGTTCTTATGTGTGTGTGTGTGTTTGGGTGTCAGTGTGGCAGGGCCTGTCCTGGTGTGTGTTTGGGTGTCTGTGTGTGCAGTACCTGTCCTGGTGTGTGTGTGTTTGGGTGTCAGTGTGGTAGTGCCTGCCCTGGTGTATGTGTGTCGTGTGGCAGAGCCTGTCCTGGTGTGTGTGTCTGGGTGTTGGTGTGACAGAGCCTGTCCTGGTATGTGCGTTTTGGTTTTCCGTGCGGCAGAGCCTGTCCTGGTGTGTCTGGGTGTAAGTGTGGCAGTGCCTGCCCTGGTGTATGTGTGTTTGATGTTATCTAAATTTTCTTCACATGAGTGAAGTAAACTTTTTTTTTATTTTCACTCATTATGCATACCAGCGTTAAGACAATTTAGAGGCTCTGGGGGCCACATATAATAGTGGTTTGTTTTTGTGTGCTAATAAATAATCTGGTGTTATACTACTACTGGCCATGTAACAGTAACTACACTACACAGGATACTGTAACCAGCAATGGGTTCATGTTGCATGTGTGTGCAGGCACCTATGGTACCCAGAGGGTCTTAATCTAGCACAGACAGTGTATAAATTTAAATAACTTATCTTATAAACCATATACAGGTATCTACTACCCTTTCTTTATAGCTGATTTTTTTCAGGACTACTGTTTCTAGCTATGGTATTTTTAATAAATGGATTTAATGGGGCCAAAAGCTGTAATCATGCTAAAAGTTACTGTTGAGCAATACATAGATGCTTAATATATAAGGGCACAGAAGGAAAGTCCTAAGAACAGCTGTCAGCCACTGAATTTTACCTGAGGCCTTTGCACCTTCTGCTCATGCTGGGGTCAGTCCAGAGCATAGTAGCTGGCAAGTCTGACTCAGTTCATGCTAAAAAACAGGCAACTTTCTCTTCTCTGGTAAACCTTTGCACCTACACCTACACTTGTTAAACTGAAGGGTGTTATGTGTAACTCTAATAAATGAAAAACTGTGAAAGAATAGTGTTCCAAACACTCGGTAAAAAAACAGACCCTAGTGGACAACAGATCCCAAATTGCTCTCTGCCACCTACTCCTCTCCACCCTGATTAAAAACCGGACAAGAGTCAGATCTTCTTAGTTTTCTCCAAGAATAAAAGGCATAAACAACCGAGGGAGATGGCAGCCAGAAGGACAGTACCTACTTCACCCACTACAAAGCTGGATCTATTTTAAGATAGCATTATATTTTCTCACAAATATTGTGCTTTTACAGAGTTTCATTTATAAACATGTTTTCTATGTTTTAGTCAAGCATTATTGTAAATTTTAGGGCTGTTGCCAATGTAGATACACTCATAACTAGCAAAGATTGAAAACTCTTTGAAAGGAGAGGTGTCAGGGAAGGACAAAAGGAGCATAGGGTTTTAGTTTTGAATTGGGTGATCAGCCCCTAGTTAAGAAGCCAAGGGGTTGCCACCACTTTGGACCAACATTCCTTGGAGGAATACACCATTGCCTGGTACATCCCTGATTCAAGCAACCCAGACATGTGCACTGGATGCCTGTACTAGCACCAGTCTTGGACACAGCTACTGTGGCTTTGTAGTGCATCTTCTGCACCCCAAAGACACAATACATAAATTGACTGTTACAGGTGCATTGCAGGGCAAAAACAAAGAGATTAAAAAAAAGTATAACTGAAGTGTCTTTTTACTATGCATGTATCCATGTAAATTCCACCACCAGGTTAGCTGTGGGAGTATGAAAGGGAAAGGGCACAGGTAGATGGGAAAAGGGTCGATAGAGGTAAGTAGGCAGTAAAGCAAAGTCATCTCTGAATTGTGTTGCCTGGAAAATAAACAGTGTTTTTATTTTCCGTCAGTTGTGCTCGCCTGTTCAATGACAGTTACTTTATTCTTGTATGTACCGTATTACGAAAGATTTGTGGTATAATGGTAAAGCGAGCAGAACTACAGTAAGAATGCAGATAAGAGGATGAAAGGATCTACTACTTGGGTGGGTCATCTCATATATGAGAAAAATGTAAAGAATTTTTAGTGAACCATCATATGAGAAAAAAACACGTTTACTCATACCTAAAAAAGTAGAGTTACTGAGAAAAACTCTGTAAAGGCTCCTCTTTATGTAAAGCATGACAAGCTTTTGTCACTAGGATTATGGTTAGAGCATTAACTAAAGTAAAATACTAAACAGCAGCTCGCATGTTATATATATATAATATTTGCAGTATTTTTGGTACAACTGGAAGTAGTTAGTAAGCGCCCTTCGGAGAAGAGCATGCAAGAAAGATTTCTGTGATTCAGTGTGTACCTACTAAGATACAAATATGTAGTTGGAACGCCCTCGCTTACTCCTTACAATCGTGAGCCTAGATGTGATCAGCTCTACTTTTGTGATGCTATATAGTCTAACATTTTCAAGATATTTTATATACTAAACTATGATGATTTCTTTCTATATTTAAAGTACCATGTGGTAATCAAGAAGATTGAATGATAGGTGTTGATTTTACACTTGTATGCACCAACACTTTTTCACTTTATTACTGAAGGCAGATTTATGTACCCGCACTCTCCATGTTTTATGATCTTTATGTTTAAAATAACTTTTTATGATTTTTTTTTATCTCTTCCAGTAGACACCGTATTTACTGCACATTCTTTTCACCATGTCTCACAGAGCAGTGTGGATAATTGTTATAAATATCATCTACTTATCTGTTTACTAACACCTTCTATGTGAAGAATAATGGATTATTATTTTCACAATTTAAGAAACATAGAATTTGAAGGTAGATAAGAACAATTCGGCCCATCTAGTTTGCCAGTTTATTTTCTAAACACATGTCTTGCTGTTTACATCTACATCATTATGTTACCCTCACAGCTACTAAGGATTCTGAGCCCCTAGAAAAAGGAGTTCTAAACAGTGACACTTGGCAGCTATGACATGCTAGTGTAATGGTGAAGCGCCACTTCTCCCGTTCTCTAGGTCATGGTTCTCTGTGTCTGGGGCGCAGGAGCAGTGTTTAGGAATGTGCACTCCTTATGCTATTCCCCTCCCGCTCCCATACAAATTTAAGTTATTATGGTTTAGCCCCATTCTCATAGGTGGTAAGGCCCTCCATCTCCATGGCTAGCTTCAACCACATATGTGATTAACCCTCATTAAGCCACTCCATCCAAAGTGGGAGGAAAGTTCCACAGTATGCATAAGAGCAGTGGCAGTGTTAAGTACTAGCTATTCATATTTACATATATACCATATTTGGCTCACTTTTTTTAAATAAATATATAGTGTACAATGGAAGGTAGTTGGTGCTAGAGAGCCAAGGCAAGGCATTAAAGAATCGAGAATACTGCCTTTACTGCTTCTCATAGTTGGGCAAGGCTATATATTGAGCATGGTAGCATAGGGCTGGCACCTTCTGGCCCCTGCAGAATACCAATACACTATACTCTTGTATTCTTGCAGTGTGTATCCAGGCAGTGGCCCCACAATGAAGGCCACTGGTCCATCAGGCCTGCCCTCCCCCACACACAAACACATCCACTCTGAAACCATACTTTAACACACACATTCTAACACTATACATTGACACACAACCACTCAAACACCACCAAATTTCTTAGGATATTACTTCAAAGTGCTTCACACAACTACAGGGTAACATAATGTCCCTTTATGTGACCCTACTGAGTACTTCAATTACAGGGGTGGCTGGGAGAACCAGCCACATCCACTTCAGCACACCCCTGGACAGCAATTTAGATAAGTGAGCTTTTAGGTCTTGTCTCTGCTTAACAAATAGCGTGAAGATAGTGTGAAAGGTCAGGAGGCTGGGGTGGCACTTTATAGGGCAAAGCCGTTCACAAAGTCTTACCAATTCCCCAAGAACCATACTGATTAGGTAGAATAAGGTGGTAATGTGAGTGGGGATAGGCAGTGTGGGAGTAGAAATGCAAACTTGGGATATATTTGGTAATTAGGTATGAAATGGGGTATAGTTATGAAGATCAAACGAACCAGAAGTTTATATTGAATTGTAAAACATGTAGGGAGTCAGAGATTCAGAGCTTAAATAGAGGTCATACTCTAGAAGTCAGTGGATAAAAGAAGAAAAAGATTAATGCAACAGAAATGGCAGTAAGCATGATTTGTTGTCAAATGTATCCTTTTAACACAATGTGATCCTTAACCCCTTAATGACAAAACCCGTACATATATGGGCTCAAAATGCATTGTTTTCAATGGGTTTAGGGACCGCCCATTGTCCTTAAGGGGTTAAAAAAATATGACATTTTTACAATAACAGATTCACTAAAAGTTTATTAAACAGGACAAGCTTACCTTTACGGTATACTGGACTGCTATCACACTGTTCATTCACCATGAGATTTTTGTAGTCCTTTTGGACCTTTTCATTATGGGCCCATAAAAATAAGTTGTATTTGTAAACTAAGTCAATGCCATTCCAATAATTTTAAACAATCCAGTAATTGTATACATTTGCAGACTGTCATTACATGTAAGTTTCCCAATCAATCCATGCATGAATAAGAAATTGCAAAGCAATCCTAGTGTATTTTACAGGCTAGGTTGGTACTCTTGGCCTGGGTATAATAACAAGCTCAGATGTCCTGTTGTATGTGGAATGTGTAGGTTGAAGCATCACATTGAACAATGAGCCCTTCAACTGGCGGATCAAGGCAAATACCAGCAAGAGTAAGAGGAAGAGCAAGAGAAAAAAGAGGCCCACGTAGAGCAAAAGATTCATATCCCAGGCTGGGGTTACCATATCTCATTAAAGGCTGATTGTCCTTGGTGGTACTGCAGAGCTTAATTAGCTAGTAGACAAGAGCAAGTTTTTAAAACATAAATATCTTCTTCATCTCATAAGAAATGTGGTCCGTCAGATATTCCGTACTGCTCATAATGTCGGCTTCACTCACATTCCATATTGGTAGTGTTGGGTCACAAGCTGAAGATCAAAATCTTATACACATTAAAGTGCTGGATGTACTATATGTTTTAATTATTTATTTGTATTTTTTATTAGGATATGCATTGGCAGACACTATGAAATACCCACAGGCAGGATTCTGCAAGGACACTTTGCTGTTTCTTATTATATGGAATGATGAGACATCTGTCAGCAGCAGCTGCTGCCACTCACATAGCCACAGACTCTGAGCATTTTGATCACAGAATGTGTCCCCTAATATTATTCATTAATTTCCCAGTCATCGGTACTCAGAGAATGGACATCTCTATCTAGGAACTGAAACACTGAGATAATATTTTGTGCCAGACTCTTTCAAGGTCCTTGAAAAAATGTATTTTCACTGCATTCCAGTGCAATATTTTAAAGTACTTTTTTTATTTTAAAGGAGTTAACAATGTTTGTATCCTTGCTGCTGCTGAGCAGGGTCTGGAGAGACTCTCCTGAGGATTCTTTTCAACTTCATTGTTTTTTTTCAAGGGCACCGCCATCTTGCGAGTGGCAAAATCACTCGTAGTGGCGGTTATGACCGCTCTCCGGAGCAGTCACAACGCATCCTGGGGTGGGTGTTTGGTGTCGCTGAAATCTGGCTGAATCTGGCTCCACTTGCAGTTTGAATACAGGTACTGTATTCAACCATGCAAGTCAATGGAGCCCAACTTTCTAATCAAAATGTGATTAGTAAAATATTCCAAAAATAATAAAAGAAAATACGAGAAAAAAAAGGTAAAAAAAGAAAAAAAAGTGCTAACATTTAAAAATAATTATGCAGTGATGTCACCAGAGGAACCATCCAGTACCAGCAAAATGTAAAAAAAAAAAAAAAAAAAAAAAAAAAGAATAAAATAAAAATAAAGTTTATTATTTTGAGCAATATAAAAAGGACCCCAAGGGGTGTCTAAATTAATAAAAAATGAATGGTTTGATGGGGTAAATTGGAGTGGCCAGGCTCAAAGATAGGGCATAGGCAAAAACTGACCAAAATTGAGAAAAAAAGTGAACTTCCCAAACAAACCGAAAAACCCATGAATGTGGGGGTTTACTGCACTCGGGAGATGTTGCTGAACACATATTGGGGTGTTGTTTGATAGTGATGCATACCAGGAGCTATGAATTCACAATTTTTGTGAAAGAAAAAAAATTATAATAATATCACAAACTTTGGTAAAGGCAGGTGGTAGAATCTCATGCATAAAATGGTTAAAATACCAGCATTTGAAATAGTTTGGGGTGTCTAGTTTTCCAAAAATGGGGTAAATTGGGGGTTGATGGGGTAAATTAAAGTAGCCGGCTTCAAAGATGTTCCAAAGAGGAGATGGAGGCAGAATGACCAAATGACCACCTGAATTACGCATGTCCTTTACCAGCCAAGCAATCTGATAAACCCATGCATGGCGAGTATTACCATACTCAGGAGATGTTGCTGAACACATATTGGGGTGTTGTTTGACAGTGACATATACCAAGACCTTTATATTTATAACTAAATTACAATTTGTGAGATTTTTTTTTTTTTAAATACTATTACAAAGTTTGACAAAGTGTGGTTGTATAATTAGTGCATGGAAAGGGTTAAAATACCAGCATTTGAAATACCCTGGGGCGTCTAGTTTTCAAAAATATATGGTATGATGGGGATACATTGAATGAGCCAGCTTCAAAGATGTTCCAAAGAGGTGATGGAGGCAGAATGACAAGATTTGGAAAAAAAAAAGGTTTGGAAATCATAAAACGCTACTTTTTTTTCAAAGAAAAGTCATAAAAGGTGTTTTTTTATAGTAAATAAGATGATATGATCAAAATAATGGTATCTGAAGAAAGCCCATTTTGTCCTAAAAAAAACAATATATAACGTGTGTGGGTACACTAAATGGGTGAGGAGAAAATTACAGCTGAACACGAGCAAAAGTGTTTAAACAGCCTCGGTCCCAAAGAGTACAAAAATAAAAATTATGCCCGGTCCTTAAGGGGTTAACAGGGGTGTATAGATTTTTTTATTGTTTACAGGTATAAGTAGATGTAAACAACACATGGCCACATTAAAATACACTACGTTACCATATTTCTTGATTATAAGACAAGTTTTTTCTCCAGAAAAAAAAAATCTGAAAAAACGACCTCATTTTATAATCAAGGTCGTCTTTTATTCAGACCTCAGATCTGTGGCACAGCCAACTTAGCCTAGGGGCTTACCACTCACCCTCACGCTCTCACTTAAAGTGCAGAGAAGGAGACAGGGACACGAAAGTGGTCGGCGGAGAAGGTAGGGAGACATTGACAGTGAGTGTGAAAGAGAGTGAATGAGTATGTGAGAGTAAGAATGAGAAAAATGTGAGAATGCAGTGTGAGGGAGAGTCAAAGAGTCAAAGAGCAGCAAAAACAGTGGTTTAGATTTTTTCCAATAGGGACATCTTATATTCGGGCCTTTTTTTCTTTCTTTCATTGAGATCCAAAGTTTGGAGGGTCATCTTATAATCAGGGTAATCTTATAATGGAGCACATATGGTATATAAATTGAACTTTATCTGCTACTTTTTTCTCCTTCATTATAGTTTACTCAGAAATGTAAAGTTGCTAAACTATGACAGCACCATCAAAAAAGTACAATAACACATACATCAAACAATGTGTACCTGTAAGTTTGTAATTGCAAAGAATATGTTACTACAAACAGTTAAACCCGTGATTGCTGTACTACTTCATGATATAATTTGCTGCAACTGTTATCCTTGCATGACTTGAACCACATTTCAGACAAACATGAACTGCCTGCGTGACCATGCTGAGAGCAGAGCTATTAGACTTAATGATGTCTTTAGTATTCTAGAAATGTGAAGCTGCTACAAATAACTGAAATAATGGAACATGTTTTCATTTTAAGATTTATTGAAACAACATTGTAATATATCGGGACTGAAATATAAAAAATGGAATAAATATAATTAAGATGATGGTGTTATAGGTAATTTATAATAGTTCATACAGTGCAAAGTGCCTATCGTATTCTGCTAGAGTGACATATTTTCCACTTGCTAACTTAACATGATGATGTAATAATAGAATACTAGAATACTAATAAATGACTTGTCATGAAATTATATTTCCATCTTGTGAATGACTGGGTTGCTGAGTTAGATTTGGAGGTAGATATAGTAACTAAGTATCTACTGCAAAAATCCAATGATAACATTTTTTAAAGGTATTACGCTTTTAAATGGACAATAAAATCCTAATATTAGATTGACTTTGATCAAGAGCAATGTAGCGACTATAAAAATGCCTAATGAGTCAATGCCCAATGGCACAAGCCGCTTAGCTTTACTGCAGCTTCTGTGGCAGATCTGGTGCTTTAATGCTTGTTTGCGAGCTGGATATATGGATAACAGATAAGGTTGATGCCTTAAGGTTAACTTTAAGTATACTGATTTCTTTATAATGTCTATAAATATATATACTGAAATTAAATAAGCTTTGTACTATTTTGAACGACAAACAGAATGTTAGTTTTCAGAACAGTTTTGCAATGTAACATTATTATAACATAGATAAATATGCATTAAATACTGTGGCAGGTACATCACAAAATACTATGGCTTACACTTCAATTTGAAAAAAACCAATGTAATATAAAAACGTGAAAGCAATTTGACATAGCAAGATCTCACATTTGTTTACATTTTGTAGGTTTCTGGTTTTAAGCGCTCTAGCAAATTAATTTTAGGAAACCTGTCATGGTATGCTTTCCTCTAAATACTCACATAAAGCATTGAAGACGCTGTTTCAGTTTCTATGGCAATGCACTAGTAGTGTATCTAGAAAGTGTGGAATGTGGTTTGAGGCATAGCTAGAGGGCTGGGCTTTTACTTAGCCTTTTATGTGACTTTGTGACCTATTGAGAGCTGAGTAAGAGATATAGAATATAAATAATGAATTACACAATTTAATTTGGAAACACATTTCTGCTGCTATATATGTACATCACAAAGTGCCAGTACCTTCAGAACACTAACTGCACCAACTTACTGACACCATTCTCTGCTCCAAGAAAAGGACATACTGGATGGACTGAGGGACAGAGGGATTCGGATACCAAAAAGGGACTGTCCCTTCTAAAGAGTGACACTTGGGATGGATGAGTTTCTTTATAAAATTAGGCTGAATTTGCAGAGACTCTTGGAAGTGAGATGTCCTTTTAGAAGATTTGAAATTGAGTTGCATTGAGGTGAAGCCCAATACCTAATACCTGGCCTGATGTTTCATAGCCAGCTCTCTCATTGAAATCAAGCATTATTCATTTAACAAAGAGTAAAGAGACATACGATGAAACATCAGCAAACATGAAATAATCATACTACTGCCCACAGCACACATATGAACACAGAGCTTTAGACATGGGATCATGGTAAAGAGTGTTTAGATTACTAGATATCATTGCTACACATGTATGTATAATTGAGTGATTATCATTCACTTTTTTGGAAGTTGTGCCCTTGGATTTAAATTGCTTAGTTTTGTATATGATTTCCTCACAAGAGCTTCTGAAAAATTGCAGATTTTAGACAGGTCATCAAATCAAGCCAAGAGATTCTCCTTCTTAAAAAAAGAAAATCATTAGAAAATATAATTTAAAGGGATCCCTGAGACATCATCAAGGTTCCCTCTAGATACAAGAGCAATCCCTGGGGTCTACCCTCAACAAGTCATCTAGTCATACACAACACCTCTCTAATAAAGAGCAGTGCAAATACCTTAGGTTACCTGCTTCTCTGAAACACATGCTTTTGAAATCTGTTAGAGATGTTAAGGTTACAATAATGACCAAATCTGAAACATAAAAGTGAAGCACACTTTTGTTTCCTAAATTCCATAGTACAGCACTGTAGACTAAGATGGTGCCTTATAAATATATCAATAAATAATAATAACTTGCCTACAACTGCCTAGGACAGAAGAAAATCCCAGGCATATGACATTCTTCCAAACTGAAAATAAGTTAATTAAAAGTATAAGGACCGCCTTGTCCTGGATTGTTTGTTTAGGTAACCTAAATGTGTTAAAAATGTTACAGCTGAACGAAGACATAGCAAAAGGGCTGAACAATGATTGCATCTTTAAGCTTACAAAGAGACAAAGACAGCTTTTGTCCTTAAGGCATTACATTTGTAAGTATCTTAACGACCAATGAGGTGTCAAGCATGTCATGGATTTAAATGAGGTTAGAAAGCAATCACCAATCCCAATGGTGTTGCTGCAATGCCTTGATATTGAGGCATTCAGCAACATCAAAATAAGTTGCAGGGGCCCCGTGTGATCGTCTCTCTCAGAAGCAGTCATTACCCATATTCAATATGGCGACAGCCAGCTGCTTAAAAAGAGCTTAGCGGAAAAAAGACTGTTCAGAACCTCCTGAGAATTCTGAACTCCCCCTGCAGGTTGACTACAGGTATTGTAACCCACCATGCACCATGTCAGTGGAGCCCAGCTTAGTAATGACTAAAGTAAGCAGTAAAATTAAATATAATTTAAAAATAAAAGTATGAAATATTAAGTTATTAAAATAAAAACATGGGGTGTCTTATTTTCAAGAATATATGGTTTGATGGAATAAATTGAATTGGCTGACATCAAAGATGTTCTAAATGGAACACAGGCCCAGGATCATCAGATTTGAAAAAATATGGTTTTGAAATAGCAAAACACTTCCGATAACTGTCATGTTCCTGCTTCCTCAGAGAAGGAGGAGTCCTCTCTGCTGATTCCTATCAGCCACATCCACCACTGCAGAGATGGAGAGACCTCTTGCCAGCTCCTATCAGCCACCGCTGTGGAGATTGGGAAGACCACCTTCCAGATCCCAGCAGCCGCAGCAGCCACCACAAAGGAGAGGGAGACCCCATCCAGCACGCAGCAGCCGCCACAGAGAATAACTTTTGGCACCATACCTGTAATTGGCTCCAATTACAAAGACACTCCATAAATACCCCCAGCAGCTACCTAGACTTTGCCCTCTGATCGTTGCGCCTGTTTTATAGAGCTTCCGCCTCAGTGTGTGGACTGTTGTTCCAGTTTATCCTGCTTCTCGACCTCGGCTTCAACTTCGTTGCTCCTGAACTCTGGCTCTCTGACTTTCACTTGTCTTACCTCTACACTGCAGCCTGTTTTCTGTTGCCCTGCCTTGTATAATAACTTGCAAAAAAAACCCAAAAACATAAAAACATTGGGTATTTCTAAACTCAGGAAATATATTAAATGTATTTAGCAGGTTTTTTCATTGGCTTTTGTAGATCAGTAAAAACAATTTCAAATAAAAATCAGAAAAAGTGGATGGGGGAGGGTTTAATTTTTAACAATATTTTTTTTTATAGTACATTAGATGATAAGATTAAAATAATGGTATCTAGAGAAAGCCCTTCATGTCCTGAAAAAAATTACTTGTGTGGGTACAGTAAATGAAAAAGAAGAAAATTACAGCTAAACAGGAGCACCGCAGCAATGTTAAAAAGGGTAGAAAATGACAAAACAAGTACACTGACTTCATAGTTTAATTGTTTAGGTCATTTCAATAAATGCATTTAGGCTACAAAAGGGTGAAAGCGATAATTTCCCTCCAAAATGTCCTAGAGGTACAGATAACAGTAGATGTCACCCAGGACGCGGTGACAACTCATCTGCTCCACTGACACTCACAGCCTGCCCCACCCTACAGCTGTCAAGCAAGCCGCGCATGCGTACTGCGGCTCCCGAGTGCCGCTGACAGCTTGAGAGGAAGAGTTAACCGAGCTCTGCGCGCTCCGATGACGTCTATAGACATCGACGCTCAAACAGTCCGCATGTGAGCCTTTCTGATGAACGGAGCTATTTGTTATTTGCCTGACGTTCGTAAACATGAGGGAGACTCCGCTCTCAAATTGTGAAAGGGCTTTTCTGCTGCAGGCTATCACGGAAAAAAAGGTGCGAGGAGGGTTATGTGTGTATAAACCAAATCCCAAGTCTTGCAGTTAGAGATCACATGCTTTTGAAACTTCTCTGTGTTTGTTTCCTTATATTATTTCCTTATGTGCTTTAATTCATAAATTGAGAGTAGTTTATTTGTGTGAATACGTCGCTTATCGTCATGGCCCCCCTCCATGACATCAAACCAGTATAATTCTGCTATGTTTAAGTTATCAATCTAGTTTTTTGTTTGGTTAACATTGTTATAACCAGAGAAAATCATGTGTGAGAAGGCAGAAGCAGCTTTTGCTTAAGAAATGATATCTGCGTCAAATGCAGACTGCCTACTCTTTGCATCGTGCCTCTTTCTTATTATTTATTTATACTCGTACCCCTATAATGTGGAAGGGATCCCCAAAGATGGCAACAAAGATCCCCCAAAGTGACACACCAGATCGCATTACAACAATACAGATAGGCTATGAAAATAAAGAGGGTTGTGAACCATCATGGTTAGTGGTCAGAAAACTGATCATCTGGATAAAGTGCTTGAAATAGATTGTAAACGCTGTTGCAGGGTTGAATCGCAACATAGGGCTCATTGGTGTATAGACTTACCTGTATAGTTATACTGATGTATGCCTATTATTGTATAGATATGTTTTAAATACCTTGCGTATTAACAAAGTGATTTGTGTATAAATTTGGATTGATGGTTCTTTTTTTGCAGCGTCTTGATGGAAGGCAGACCTATGACTACAGGAATATTAAAATTACATTTGGAACAGAGTATGGCTGCTGCATTGTGGAACTTGGAAAAACCAGGTAAAGGGCATACTGATTAAGATTTTTTTTTTTTAGAAAAAAAACTTCTAAAACGCCTAATAAACATTGGACGATACTTATAAAACTGTGGTTTTGGTATGAGTTTGAATATAAAAAGAAATAATTGCCAAAGTAACAAATGTAAGCATGCAATAGTGGTAAGGACTTATTTTTGTTTATTGAGATTATTAACATAATCGCTGAAATTATAACGTTGCTGGTGTTCAATTGCAGTTATAGGACTCAATACAGTTATTCACCACATTGCAATGTAACTACTTTATATTAACTAGATGTTATGCATTTTGCCAGAGTTCTCAGTCAAGTATCGTGTGAGCTTGTTGCTCCCAAGATGAATAGACCTACAGAAGGAATTCTTTTCTTTAATCTGGAACTGACACCCATGGCATCTCCTGCTTTTGAGCCTGGGAGGTAAGATATATCTGTTATACCTGTTTAGTATGAACCACATGAGGACAAGGCTGCCAACTATAACCTTGGTTTCCACTTAATTTTAAAAGGTGCCTTTTGTAATATATACTTTGCGAGAAGTATATATTGAACAGGTACCGGAATCTGTTTTGCTGGTAAAGCAGGGATCAGAGACAGCTCTTGCTCATGGCCTGCAGCATGTTCCATACGTCACTTCTATTCACTTTGAAGCTCTGCCTGCGTTGCTGCAAGCTACAAAAATGATTTTGTTAATCGGTTTCACACATAATGACCAATCAATGGTGAAAGTCTGGCTGACCTTCATTCTATTAATTTTAACGCTTACTTCCATTTGAATACCAATTGACAGCCTCATCTGTTTACTTTGGTTTATTGTTCCAAATATAATCGATCACATAGCTTACCTATAGAGCATGTGTGTTTTGATATATTTTTAACAAGCAAAAAGCTTCTATATTATAAGAAATACAATATTGTTTCATTAGAGCAGGACACAAAAACTTTTAGTACATTGCATCCTGCAGAACAGTTTTTTTTCATAGTTTTCTGACCAAATCATCTTCTGTTCTAATATAATTACAAAAAGGGTTTTCTGCACATTTGCCCCACAGACTTAGCTGTACTCTTAAACACTGATTAGCTTATCCTGCAGAAAATGCTGAATCAGCCCTGAATTATCCAAAAAAAAGTTGTTCATACAATTTTGTGAGAGTAATTGTTTTAGCTCGCTGCAACGTACTTCATAAAAATCAAAATAATTGTTTGTTTTTTACTTCAGGCCTTCAGAGTTGGTTGTAAAGCTCAACAGACTGTTGGAGAGATGTCTGAGGAACTCCAAATGCATAGATACAGAATCCCTTTGTGTTGCTGCTGGGGAGAAGGTAAACAGAACAACTACAGACAATTTGTTAATTAAAAAGATAATTTTGTATCTGTCTATCAAAATAAAAAATGTTCTGAAAATGTAATACACTTATAACTAAAAAATATGTTTTTACATAGGAATGCACATTTTCTATGATACCAATCAATTCTAACGCAACCAACATTATTCAGGAATTACATCATCAATTGCTCATATATGGATTTCAGCTAAATGCCACATGGTTAGCTATGCCGGTGTCTGGCAGGACCCAGAGTTTGTCAGAAATCGTATTTGAACAAACAGCATACTGAAGACAATGAAACTAAGTTCTGCTAAAGCTCAAATTTTGGCTGTAATACAGTGACAAAATGTTAACATTTTCTGATCCAACAAGGGATCCATCATTGACAAATAGAAGGAATATGATAAAACAGCCCGTAGAGGCCACTCAGAACTTAGTGACCGGGTGAGGAGAGTATTGAGGCAAATGAAGAGATCCACAAGTGACTTTAGATAAACTCTACTTGGTTTAACTTAGCAAGGCTTAAGAAAAGCAAACCTTTAGTGAATTTGATTAAATGTTCGTGGGATGAGATCAAAACTTAAGTTTAAGGCCTTTGCACAAACCTCTGTTTGTAGTATCCTCCAAATATCATCCTACTCGGAAAAATCAAAACCTTGAACCTCTTAAAAAGCCCAGACCCCCATGTATAGTGAAGAATAGTGGCACGATTTCAAAATTGCTATTGAGCACCCAATGTGACATCCTGAGAAATTGTGCGTTTGTAGAACGGCAAGCAACATGTATTTAAAAAAAAAAAAAAATTTTGAATCCATTTTACTTCTAGGTCCTAAAACAAAAATGTAGATTTTTGAGTACACTAATTATTTTTTGTAACCTCATCTTTTTTTAATTGTTAATGGTGCCCAATGTGTACCCATTTAAAGAAAATTTACTGGAACAAAATGAAAAAAAACACTTCTTCAATGATAAACTAGTTTACCGTATACAGCAATGTATTAAATGATCAAACGGAAATGATTTTCCACGCCGCTTCCTCTTTTTAATAGTTGTAGAATTGGAAATCAGATTTGGACACTACAAACTAGCTTTATGATGCCAGGCCTGTATTCAAGCCCAAACAGAAGATACATTTTAATCCTACTATGATTATATGACTTTGAGAGGAATTAGTTACTCCTTGGGCATAATTAGCTGATTCTTCGCAGTCAATACATTTGGCAAGCACTGAAACATGGATGTGCGTTTTTAGGCATAAAAAACCTAACTACATCCAAATCTATATTACCGAAGACCAACAATGTAGCCAGTGCAACAATGTAGGCCTGTTCAATTTTGGTTTACATTATTTTGAGAAGACCCATTGCCCAGTTTAAAAACATGGGGCCCATTGTTGCTTTAGGCACCTTTTACAAAAAAAATAATAAAGCTATTCACATATATAATCTATATATTTTGCATGTTCTAGCACTTGACACTGTGAAATGTATGTATTTACAGGTATGGCAGATTCGTGTTGACATCCATTTGTTAAATCATGAAGGGAACATTATTGACGCTGCAAGCATCGCAGCCATTGCAGCACTGTGTCACTTCAGGAGGCCAGATGTGTCTGTTCAAGGTGAAGAGGTCACTGTGGTGGGTTTCAAATTCTACATTTAATTTGACCGTTAGGCGGGCATGTACTTGCTATTTAATATGTGCAATTGGCTGGACTTTTTATTGTGGCATCTTGTCACAAGAATACTTTGTGGCCAATTGGCCTTAAAGATCCCGTGGAGCCTGTGGTAAAAGGAATTCTCATTGCCAACTTTATCATTTGATTTAAATAGTCCACAGCCTTCTGTTTGTCTTTCTACAGATGATTTCTACAAATTATCATTTAACTGGCTGTTCATCATTCCCTGCTTAAAGTTAAGCTATTTGTTTGCGTATTGCCGTAATGCATTCAGACCTTGAATTGCTAGACACTGTCCATTGTCTGGAATAGTCTCCTCGTTTTATTATTTTCTTGGATTAATTATTGGTTCTATTTTGGTTTTGTTTAGTACACTCCTGAAGAACGGGACCCTGTTCCTCTCAGCATCCATCACATGCCAATTTGTGTTAGCTTTGCGTTCTTTCAACAGGGGTATGTAAAAAACAAATTCGGTATGCCTAGATCATAATGTGTTAGGGTTTTATTTACACACTAGTCATTTGCGGAGACTTCATTTCACAAGCGTCACTGTGCATTATGAAGTACCACCACTGGTATTTCTCATGCAAGAAGGGCCAGCTTGTCTCTGTTTTATGCAAAGTTTGAATAGCGAGATGAAATATATCTCCAAGAGGGTCTCGGGTTTATGTATGAGTACGACTTTCATGCAACACTGCTACTGCTTAAACAGGGTTTGCATTGTATATACCAGGATTCCCTAAATGCACTACTACTGTAGGGTCAAATGTCACAATGAGTGACCCGACTTCCTGGCAGCAGTAGGAAGGAAGAGCCAACTCCTGGACACACAAGTGGGCTCTGTGTTAAGCAGGAGCCCTGGACACCAGAACGCAATTCGTAGTCATTATGGCAATCTGACACATGGGTTTTCTTGAGCCTGACATACACAACCATCCAGAGACAGAGCAACTAAGGAAATTTAACCAAATGCATCTGTTCAGTCCGGTCTGCTGATGACCACCTTTCAGGTTTAAAAAACCTTATGTGGCATTTAATACTTGTTTTTTTTTCATTTCTTTAATGCTCCCGTTTCATTTTCCCACATGTGGCATTAGAACATACTTGTTGGTGGATCCCAGTGAACGGGAAGAGCGGGTTATGGATGGGCTGCTTGTCATTGCTATGAATAAACACAGAGAAATTTGCACTATTCAATCAAGTGGAGGCATCATGCTGCTAAAGGACCAGGTAATGTTTCAAGAATGAGTACTACAGACGGCCAGCTGCTACAAAAAAGTGAACCTTACTAAGCCCAAGGATATTGTGTTCAAAGATTTAACTAAGAAAAATGAGGGACCAGCTCGATTCTTCTTGGTTCAGCCCTTCATAATGTAGTTAGATGAAATGTTCAATTCTTACAAACTTTTGTTGTACATAGATGTGAACATATGTATTTCTGTGTAGCTGTATGGCCGTGTATATAGATATATTTTAGCAATATACATTCCTAATTTATAATAAGATCTAAGTGTACCCTGCAGCTGTGTTCTCTCACATTCCTTTTTCATGTTTTAATTTATTTTTTGCATCCTATAAAATGCGGTTTTTTGTTTTTATTTTGAAAAAGTGCTTATTAATATACAGATCTGGGGTAAGTTGTTACTGGTTAAAACTTTCTAGAGCCTGTGTGACAAATTCTGTATCTGTTAGATTTTGAGGTGCAGCAAGGTGGCGGGAGTAAAGGTTGGAGAAATAACTGAGCTAATTCAGAAAGCTCTGGAGAATGACAAGACAGTCAGGTGAGCTCTGGTTCAAGTAATAGCTCCAAATGTGTGTTTCAGATGGCAAAAAAATGTTATTTAATGCAAATAAATTGCTGGGATTTGTTTTTGAGTGCAGGAAGGAAGGTGGCAAATTTGGTTTTGCAGAATCCATACAAGAACATCGAATAACCGCCCTAAAGGTTGAGAGAGAGCCTCTTGACACATCAGAAGTGGAAGAGAAAGCTGAAGAAATAATTTCTAAATCAGACCCCCCATCGAATGTGTATCCTTGTTTAAAAAAACAAAATATATATATTTAATATATTAACATATTTTTAAATACTTTGTTGTATGTTATCCTCTTGTAGGGAATGAAGGATGATGGCTGCATGTTATATTGCTGCACTAAGTACAAAAACCATTGTTTTCATGTTCCCATTGCCCTGTTGCTAACCTCTAGCGTTCTGGCACTGCTAAAACAGCTAATCCGAAATGTGTTCATTTGATTCAGTACAGCCATGATCTGTATTTTTATATATTGGCAAATAACTATTCATAATTCTCTGTAGCCTTAATGATAAACAGTGTAGTGTTATTCCCTTGTATGCTCTCAAATTAAATATGATCACGGGATAGACAATATTTTAGAGAGATCCTTCTGGCTAAAGTTTTTCCATTTCTGGGAGACCCTAATAACACTCGAGTCCAATCCAAATTAAATGTGTTTTCTTCTTTATATGAAAATTACTTTTTTTTTTTTATTATTTTTATTTTAAACTAAAGTAAAACATCTTCAAGATGATAATTGGATTCTCCCGGATCAGATTTGTTTTTGTAACTTTATATATATATATATATATATATATATATATATATATATATATATATATATATATATATATATATATATATATATATATATATATATATATATATATATATATATATATATATATACTTTTTTGTGCTAAACCTCAGTTGCGTCTGTTGTAGAAGATTTGTTAAGTACGTGTTGCAGACGTTTCCTTGACTGACTGTCTTCAGTATTTCAAAACCAGTGGTGTGGGCAGCAGGTACTGCCCAGATTGGAGAGGGTCTTGGCAATGCTTGGGGGGAGCTGGATCAGTCAGAAGAGGAAGATGAAGATGATGACGATGAAGAAGAATACAGTGAAACAGCCCAATTACCGCAGGATCTTCCTAAATCAGCACAGTCTTCAAAGAAGAAAACCTCAAATGGCAAGTACTTGTTTTATGGTGGCATATTTATTAAGGACTGAGACTTGCAAAATTCCTCGGCGTAACTTTCATGTTAACAAGCAGGCCATAACTGCTTAATGTCCTCCAAAGGTGTGTGCATATTTTTAGCACACCTTTTATTGAGCTTTTTAAAAACAATATTTGCATGCATACTCTGCAGGCGATGTTATAATGCTGTCTGACAGCGAGGAGGAGGATGTTGTGATACTGCAACCGGATACACCATCGCAACCCAGGTAATTCACGTTTTTATTTTTTTTTACTGAATCTCCTGATCTGCTCAAGTGTTTGAAGAAAACATTAAACTTTCCAAGTTATAACAACTGTGTGTTTTATTTAGTAGTATGTCTAATTATTCACTTTTTTTTATAGAAAACAAGCTTCAGTCACAGAGAAACAATCCATACCAAAGACATCTGGTAGTAACAAGAAAAAGAAGTCCAGTCGCTAAGATTGTCTGTCTTTTTTTGTGCAAATTAAGACACTTTGCTAATTATCAACTCTTCTTTGTGAAGTCAGCCAAAATAAGAAACTGTTTTTCAATTTAATAACTTAAAAGGACAATTGATAATTTCTAAGGGTTTGCTTTGAGTGTAATAACTTAAAACAGACAACTGTACAGGATTCTTGTACAAAAGACTATAACCTGAATCAGAAGACATTGTATTTTGTAGAAAGTTGACTTTTATACTGTGTTTATTTGGTAAACTGCTAAATCTTATGGTGCATTAAAGAAGGGAATGCACCGAGAGAACTTTATACATTTCTTTCTGAAATTAAATTTCTTTTAATATTGTTCCAGTTCTTATACAAAACCCTTCTATTACCAAAATAAACAGGGCCCCCTGGTCTCTTTGTACTATGAAAGCACTAGATAGATCGCTGCTGCCCTGTTCAGTCCATGGATTTCTTACATTTAATTTATAGAACATCGGCAGATTCTAGAGTTGTTACAAAGAGGTAATACACAATAACCAATGTTATCATTAACACTAATATGAACAAGCATGTTTTTAAAAGTAATAAGGGAAAAATCCTAGACATGTGAGAAAAAGGTGATAGGATGAAGGTAGAGCATTGGGGAAATAAGATCAAATATATAGGGACTGTAGAGTTGTTAAGAGCACTGTAGTAGGGTCAGGAGTTAAAATGTATTCTTGTTGGTATTCAGATCGACGCAGTGGGACAGCAGATGAAGAACAGATGGATTACTAGATTAGTTCGGCAGATGTATTCAGTGTCGATGGGAGTGGTAAAAAGACAGGAGGGCGTTTTATTGCACAATGATAGCACGTGACATGTTTTTATAAAATACCCTAAATGACCCTGGAATTATGACAAAGCTATGTGAACACTACTCAGAATTATTGAGTTTAGGTGTTTCAACCACATTCATTGCTAACAGGTGTTTAAATCACATCTCGATAGGCAAACATTAGCAATGGAATGGATTATACTTAAATGTGGTAATGTTGAAAGATGCCAGCATTGCCACAAGTCAGTTTGTGAAATTTCTGCCCTTCTAGCTGTGCCACTGTAAGTAATGTGGAAGTAATAACTGGTCAACCACAAAGTGGTGAAGTGTGCTGAAGTGTATAGTGCGTATAAATCTTGTCCTCTGTGGCATTACTTATTACAGAGTTCCAAACTACCTCTGGAAGCTACATCAGCACAAGCATTGAGCATCTGCTTCATGAAATGGGTTTCTATAGCCAAACAGCTGCATACAAACCGAAGGTCTCTATGTATGTCGGCTGGAGTGGTGGAAAGCACACCGCCGCTGGACTCTGGAGCAGTGGAACTGTGTTCTCTGGATGAATCTGGAAGTCTGAGGGACAATCTGGGTTTGATGGACACCAGGAGAATGCTACCTGCTAAAATGCATAGTGGCTACTGTAAAGTTTAGTGGAGCAGGGATAGTGGTCTGTGACTTTCCCAGGGTTTGTGGTGGGGCCCTTAGTTCCAGTAAAGGTGTTATGTAAATGCTACAGCATACAAAGACATTTCGGAGAATTGTAGCATCAGTTTGAGGAAGGGCATAACTGTTCCAGTATGGCTGTGCCCCTGTGCACAAAGCAAGGTCCATAAAGCCATGGTTTGCTGTGCAGGAACTCAAGTTGCCAGAACAGAGCCCTGACCTTAAAATGAAATCTGTCCCAAATGAATGGCCTTTGGGATGGATTTCAATCCGTTGCACACCTTTGGGATGAATTGAAACACTGATTGTGAGCCAGGACTTATCGTCCAACATCAGGGCATGGCCTCATAAATGCTCTACTGGATGAATGGGCACGAATTCCCACAGACACATTCCAAAGTCTTGTGGAAATCCTTCCCAGAAGAGTGGAGGGGCCAGTTTCATATTAATGCCCATGTGATGGTCAGGTGTCCTCATACATTTGGTCACATAGTGTACATTCTTATACAGGTATGCTTGTAAAACCACATTCCTTTTTATACAGACATCCCCACGTAGTCATAGACACACCTGCACAGAAACTGCCACAAATACAGATGCAAATTCCTGCCTGCAGATTCTCTTCCTGTAGCTTCCTGGTAAAGGAACTCCAAATCTTGACTTTTTCTTACAAGCAGGGAGCCATACAGCTTCCATTCCCCCTGACTACAAAAGGTGCTCCTTACTCGCAGTCCCTGTCACATGGTCTAGAACTAGGAACCTCATACTGCCATCACTGATCATACTCCCATAATGTGGTCTGTGTTCCTGCAAATGCCCTTGCCCCATTATTAATCTCCCCCTGGCCTTATATAAAGCTCATTCAGAAGCACTGGCTTAACTAGAGGGGCTGCAGCTGCGTCCGTGCCTCTAGGGCACCAGGTGCAACTCCTGCGGCCCCTTCTTTCTGTCTCCTCGTACCGGTTCAAAATAGTTGTTTAGAAAGGGCCCTTCCGACCTGGTCCGCACCGATTCAGATCAGAAGGGCTCTTTCTAATTTTGAACCAGCACGGGGAGACAGGAACGTATTAGGGAAAGCTGCAGGAGCAATGAGAGGTAAGTGGGGGCAGAATATATCCATATGTGTTTGTGTGTGAACATGCATGTGTAATTGTGTAAGCGGGGTACACTGTGTATGTGCATGGATGTGTAATTGTGTAGTGGGGTGAGATGGTGTGTGCGTTAGTGAGTATGAGTGTGTGTTATTTGTGTAAGTGCTTTTACATATGTTGTATGTTGGAAGGTAGTGCAAGGGGCAAAGAAGGCACAGACCAGTTATTGAAGTTGGGGGGCCCGGGCAAGTTTTTGCACCAGAGCCCTGTGGTTTCTAGTTACGCGGCTGTCCAAAAGAGCAGGGAGTTTTCATCAGGGACATAATTGTTTTACAAGTTATTGTCAAGGCAAGTTTACTGTCCATGGTGGCCTCACATAAAAGGAGGGCATGTTAAGGCACTTTGCTAGTACTTGGAAAAACATGCATTTTGTAGAAGCTGCAACTCCCCACCTCCTCTGTGTTCTGGTAAACTCACTCCACTGAGCGATTACAGTTATTGGGTGTGTATGCAGCGGAGTCTTGTTAAAACACATCTCCTGCCCAGAAAATGGTTGAAAGGCAAACAAAGGAGCAAATGCATTTGTAAGATGGACACAATGTACATTTCTAGTACATTGCACAATCCAGCAGACTAGTGTGCAAATACCATATTTGCTCGATTATAAGACGACCCTGATTATAAGACAACCTCCCAAAATCTGAATATTAAATAAGGGGGGGGGGGAAAGCCTGAATAACCCTATAGGAAAAGTTTTACTAGTAAATATTAATTGTAATACATGTGAACTATTTTTTATAAAAGCTCATCATTTAATCCCTTCAGTTTGTTTTTTATATTAGAAACTAGAGGAGAACATTAAAACATTTTATACACTAGTTACATTGACAATACCCCCAAAACAAAATAATTCGAGTGTCCCCTCTTTAGAAATACTTATTTTTTTGTAGACTGTCTGTAGTTGTTTCCATATATGTACTTTTTCAGAGTTGTATTCATTTGGTCTGTTGGGATTGTAACTGGAATATTGAACAAAAACCCATAGCACCCACATTGTATATACACTATTGGAAGAAAGAATCAGGACACCTGATGATTGCAGAAACAGGGACTTTTATGACATTGCATTCTGAAGTTCCATTGCAGTTATAACAGCTTCCACTCTCCTTGGAAGGTTTTCCACAAGGTTTTGGAGTGTTTGTGGGCATTTTTGCTCATTGATCCAGTAGAGCATTTGTGAGGTCAGACACCGATGTTGGACAGGAAGGCCGGACTCACAATCTCAGTTCATTCCAAAAACATTTAATGGGATTAAGGTCAGGGCTCCGTGTGGGCCAGTCAAGTTCTTCCACACCAAGCCACGTATGAGGCACTTTGTCTCATTTGAGACTGTTTATCAGCCCCCAGTTGGAATTCCCCCCCCCCAAAAAAAAAGAAAGTTAGTTGTGGTTAAGTCTCTGCACTTTCAGCTGCTGAAAGCATGTCAACCAACTGAAACATGTCTGTATATTGGCTTTGGATGTATTACTAGGCCTATGTAGCATTTGCAGCAGTTTAGAACACAGAATTTGCCATGTTTATCATACCCACATTTCTTCCCCTGTAGAAGCAATCCATCTATTTGGAACCACAAAACAAAAAATATCAGAAGGGCCACAACAGCCATCACTTGATTTCTACCCATTATAGGTAGATTACCTGATCTACACCTTTAGTGTTGAACAACCATGTATTAGGAGGAAACTGGGTACAGTCTCTATATCTTGAGGTTGTGGTTCAATACTGTGAAAGTCCAGGAAAGCCACTCCTGAACAATAGTACTTAAACACCAATTGCCATTGCAAAGAACCTCTGCAGTAATGAAACAGATACGTGATCAAAGACCTAATACTGTTTATCACCAGGCCACTCGGCTGGTCTTGTCCTTGGCCAGAAGTTACCAGTCTTCGACTAAGCACACATGCTATGTATTTTGTACTGGGTCAGGAAAGTAGGGTTGTATGAACTGTCACCATTTTTAGTCTTCCTTTGGAACCGACTATCTAGATGCTTCTAGGAGCCTTTAATGCCAGTATATGAGAAAGTTTAATAAAGGTCCAGAGTATGTTGTACAGGACATTTAGTAATTCTGATAATTTAAAGTAAGACTCATGTTCATTCATATTGCTGTTTTAACATTTATTGTGAAATATAGGAGGCATACAAAACAACCTTTAAAGCATGGTTAACAGCCCACAAACAGCTTTATAAAAACATAGCTAAGCTAGTATATATCTAACATTTCACATACATAAAAATTTACAAAAATGTAAAAATTATAAAAAGGCTAATAAAAATAACTTTGTTTCATAATTCTGTTAAGTAATCTTTCACTGAAGTTTGATTGAGTTACAAAAACAAAGTCTTCCCATCATTGTAAGAACTGTACATCATGTGCTTTAAATCAATATACATTAAAAACAAAGTCCATTTCTTGGAAGTTATAAGAATATAGACAGCGTCTCAGGAGGATCCATAACAGATACACCATGATACCTGGAACATACAAGAATGAGTAATCAGATTAACTATGACTTAGGCATGACATGCATTAAAATATTAACCAATCCCAAGCAGCCTGTCACATAGTAAGTGACCCCATTTTCAGAGGGTATTGTCAGATGGCCATCAGTCGAGATCAGTTTTACAGCTTATGAGTTGGACCCTTTCCCCTTAAAAATTTCAGGGACCAAGGTCTATCAAATAGAGTTTACCGGCTCTTTAAAGCAAATTAAAGATGTATATATCAATAGAGCAATAGCTTTGATACAATCATTTAGCGTTATATATGTAGAAGATATTTTAGATTCTGTAGCTCCATTAAAAAACACAGGAGTGTGAGCATTAAACATTGATATTTAGAAAGTTGCCACATGTTAAGGCTAAGTAGCACAAGACAGGCCTGCTTGTTAGCATGTGAAATAAGTGCACAAGTTATCTAGTGTTAGTGATCTATTTTGATTACATCATAGGATTTATTGGATGCTTATTATCCACTACTGCCAACTCTCCCATGCACCCATCTGGCATTGCCAATCACACCATGCTCCATGCTGTCACAATGGCTGAAACAAACTAGACTTTACATTTCCAAGTAACCAGCAAAGCCATTTACCGCTCAAAAGCATTGACTGTCACCAGAACCAAGGAAGCAGACTATAAAAGCAAGAGAAGCGGGCATAAAGAGAATTTTTAGTTGCATCCCATTTTCATTAAATGTAGCCACTATTAAGACTTTGAGAAGCAACACTTACTTTGAATGCTTGTATTTCTCTCGAACAGCCTGCTGTTGGTGGTTTGCTGCAGAAACGTAGCTCTTGTAGAGATCCAAAATACAAGGCTTAAGGCTTTCCAGAGTGTAGCTTGTTAACTCAACCAGTGATTCCGGCTAATAATTAGAGGGAGCAGTTAGCGTCCAAAATGTTATCAAGAACTGTTAGATAACCTAAATCCTTGAACAGAATTCATGCCATGTACAGTGCAGATGCCAGCAGAACACTTCCATACTGGACACCACCACTGCCATGCACCTAGTCATCAGGCAATATAAAACAGGCAGGTTGTCAATGTATACATACCCAAGTTTCATAGTTGATTGTGTAATTTGCTATAACAAAGGCTGAAGCAGCAATAACCGATGGCAGGTACCGGAGGAAAGGATCAGAATCAATCAAGCTTAGCTCACCCAGGTACTAAAATGGAAGAAGGTGATAAGCACGTCATTTAACACTAGATACATGAAATCTCTAAACAGGCGTTTACAGTACTGTAAAGTTGACATTCAAAATATGATAGCTTTATGTACTGTATAGAGTCACTTAAAACCAATCCAGCACTTAAATATTGCTGCTAAAATGCTTTGTTTTATTTCAAGGGTCTATTGGTAACCAAGATAGTTGCTCCTTAAGATAGGAGCTTCAACATAATGTTCGCAGCAGTTCTTGCACCATGTGAAATATATGTTTTTGGGTGGTGGCTGTGCAATAATTATTCCAATGGAATGGAGCCTTTAACTGAAATGAGAGTATGAACTCTCATGCAATATGAGCTACTTTACCAGTCATATTGGAGAGAGAAAGACCCTGGCAAGAAAGAACACTCATTCCCAATGAAGTCTTACCATGCATAAGCTTTCTGTTTTTTGAGACACTGGATGAGATTGGAAGTAATGGTTGAGGTATTGTAAGATTGTTGGAGCAGCAAGGTCAAAGGAAAGAACTTTCAGCACCAAGTGTTCCATTTTTAGAACCTGCTTCTTGGTATACGTATCATCTGTGATGTAAACAAACTCTGCCACTTCGGGTGGGTAGATCTCTTCAAATTTGCTACATAAAACAAAAGTTGGTTAGGACTAGCGAACATGTGAAGTTACCATTACATATAGCAAGCAACACTGCTAAGAAAAGCCACACCTGATATTCAACTACTGAGGTACCAGTAGCATTTGAGATATTAATTGGTGACCTGGGCATCTAGATCAGCTTTGATGAGCCTTGGGCCATAGGCATTAAGTAGGATTTGATACAAAAGGGGATTTTAGGCACATGTAATTAAGGCAGGCCTTCATATAAGGCAAGGCAACTTCACGAAACACTGTTCCTGGAAGACTAAAGTAAGATTACAATTAGCAGCAATGACAATTGACAGTGGACTTAGTCAGGGCATATGTAATAGAGGGAGAAACATTAAGATTAAACTTGTTTTCATTTGAAAGGCAATGCAGATTGTTGTTGCTGTGAATGGAATAAGCTCTGCTTCATTGTGGCCACCTCTATCCAAGCTGCGTTTCAGCAGTAGACACTGCTCTGTTTTTCAGTGCATAGTGTTATTTAACAGAGGCACACCAGGTACGGGTAATGCAGTCGACCGAACCCATAATACAATTCAGGCACTGCAAGACAGGCCAATATACGCAAACTGGGAGAGGGCCCCAAGAAGCTACCTATATAGCATTTATAAAATCGCTGAAGTTTCTCGTTAGTTGTACAACTTTTAGTGTTTCTTAAAAGTGCAGAGTTTCATACTTACGAAGCTAGTAGCATAGCTGCTGTACCGACTAGCTGGAGCTTCCCTCTAAGAACAGACATTGAGGAAAGAAACCTATCGATGTAGTTTACAGCCAGATACAGGGTTTCATTCTGTAGCTTATACTCTTCACCAACTTCAACCAGCCAGTCAACAAGGATTGCCCTCATGTTATTTGTTATGTCAGGTTGTTTGAGCATGTAGCCTGATTTGGGTTTACATTTGACCTAGAAGAGACAAGGCATACCATTAGCAATTTCAGACAGTATTTGATGCGACAAGATAGCAATCCATTTAGCCCTACCATACAGACTAGACCTGGGCATGCTTTTGCCGGGTCAACACACATCTGCCCCACTCCATGCTAATATGCAGAGACCCTTCTATGTCTGGCAGGTAGATCTAGCCCATCTACAAACTACACTCTACTATCAATACCGTTGTGTTTCTTTGCTAGATCTCCTACACCGATCTTGACCATGTGGTTATATTGCATGTGATTTCGAACATAGAACATACATAAGTTCTGCAGTTGTGTCACAGGAAAAAAGTGTTTGCTTAAAGTTACTCTCATGAAAGCAAAGGTCCTCTGTCCAACCATTCAACACAAGATAGAATTAGAATATTTAAGAGGACCAAATGAGGAGAGAATCCACAGGATCCAGTGATTATAATACATTGCTCCATTAAAGTTACCATATTATATTGATGTGAAAGGAGTACGGATGCCCTGGTGGAAAAGCTCTGCATTAAAGGCTATTCCAGGGAACCAAGATTCCCTATTCTCAAACAGTTTTATTTGCTTTAACCACATTGGTGTTAAATACTACTTCACTGGCCCACCAGAAATAGTTTAATAAAGGCATACCCAAGCATTTTGGCCTTACCTCCATTTCTCTAAGATAAGTATGAATTTCAGTGGTGTAGTCAGGAAATGCCTTGGGTCCTGTTGATTTCTCTTCATCCACAATTGACATGTCCATAGGAGAATCTGTAATGTATCAAGTACATATTTAAGCACAGATTGTGGTTATGTAGTGTCAAGATATCCAGGTGTATATGGTTGGGTGAGGTATAATCACAGCAACACTACTGCTTAAAAAAAAGTGCATGGCAGAGAGCATGTCCTAGAGGAACATGCACAGCCTCAGACACACCATGTTCCAACAGGGCACTTTGCAAGGCCAAATGGCCACCGCAGCAAGCTTTCTTTACAATGTGGCAACTTGGGAGCGAGTTGCATGTAACATACACAATACTGTATCAAACAATTGTAAAATTCAGACAATTACATGATTAAGTAACATACCAAAGCTTGTTTCCATTGAGAGCTGTAGTGGCGCCAATGGCTGTCTAGTTCCTAGAGACATTACCACAGAGTTAAGGGGACAGAGGCTTTCACCCAGATCAGCTTTTCTGGTGACCGGTTTCTTTCGGTTGGCACAGTCTGGCTCATCAACGTGTATGGCGAATGATGGCTGCTTGTTTTGCACTTTGCCAGCTGGGACATTGCCATAGTTTTCATCGTTGATACCCAGGTGATTGTGCACAGAGAGAACCTAAAATAAAAAACATAATTAGCGTCGTATCCCCACCTTAATATTGAGAACCACCAAGTCTGTCCGTGTGGTGTTCATGTCCAAGTATAAAAAAAAAAACCCAAGACAAAAGATGGGAGGAACGGAGGGGTCCAGCAAAAGCAGCATCAATACATAGACCTTCACAGCCCCAAAGTAGGTCATTTTGGCCAGCAATGGCCTGTAACTGGGAAGTGTTTAGCAACAGCATTATTTCATAGAAGAGGGCAAGCAGCACTGGTATACGATAGGGGAGGGAAAAAAAGGGGACTGTTACATTAAGCACATAGCATCCACAAAGGAACATACTGGCACAAGCAGTCAAGACCTCATTTTGGTGGGCATTTCTGGCTGTCTAGCGGAGTCCGTGAGATCCATACCTCAGTTGGCGGAGCCCTCCTGGTCAAATCAACTCACTACTGGCTTATATCACCCAATGCTTGCTACTAGTACGCAGAACACACACACACACCTTTTGCCCCCCTGCCACACACCCAGGCTTACTTGTGGCAAGCAAGGGGATCTGATCTCCAATTGACCCAGTGTCCTAGACTTGGGGAGAAGGGTTCCCATCAGCATAATGGATGGGCCAAACAAAACAACCATTTAAAGATCAAGCATTATTAGAGCAAACATGGAGTTTAACACACCTACAGCATGGTCTGTATAACATGATTAAATAGTGGAACTGGATACACACTCCCCATGTTGTGGCACCCCTGATAAGGGCTGCTTTGTTACACAATGCATGGCATGATGCCATAACTTAGCAGGTGCCAATTAATATTTGCTGGAGCCTCCATGTCAGCGTGACGAGCCCCGAAACATGCACAGGACAAAGCAGGCGGGCGAGCCGAGAGCCCCCACTCACGCAGGATTTAATGAAGCAGCTTTGTGTTAATGAGCCCATCGCCAGGGACACCGGAGGCAGACGCCGACCTGCAGGTCACAGCTCATCTGCATTTTCCTGAAATGGCGGACTAGGAACAAATGCAACCCAACAAGCCATGGAGGAATTTAACGTTACATCAGAGACGATAGCGTCTGATACCGTGCCGCACATTCATTAATCCGCCCACGGTGAGCGACGGGAGGCTGGGGCGCTTTGTTAGATCCCTACGATGACACATGACAGGTTTAAGGGTATCCGCAGGGAGTGTAAAAATACAGACTAAAAGGATTTGCAATGTGCATCGATCGCATGATATGGTATCAATACTTAATATTGGAAGTTCAATTGGCGGGATTGATCATTGGGACATCCTGCACTCCTCCCTCCACCCAGGAGTACAGGCCAGAGGCTTTAACCCACTGAATGCCACATATCCGTAAAGGCGGTGCAGCCTCAGAAAACTGACAGCAGATCCGACATTAAAGATACAGGATATTTATAATCCACATCATGCACAGTATACAAGGCAGCTGGATACAGCAATCAAACCAGGGCACAGCCCCGTCTGCCTACAGAGCCACCGTACCCATGATGTATATACCTGAGATGGCTGAAGCCCAATGCTTTTGGTCACCTTCGGTTGCACACGGGCACGCTGGTTACCCTGCAGCACCCCCAACACGGTGCGGCCTTTCGGCGGAACATGTTGAACACCTCCAGGTTTCCGGGGCTGCATATTCTCCTGGTTTTCGTGCCGCAACAAATTATCCGCCATAATGCAGGTATAGACTGGTCAATGTGTGATCAAGCAAGGGAGCAACCGAGAAAGGGCTAGGGCGCGCGGGAGGGTGCGTGTGATTGCGCGCCCCCCTGTGCTCCCTTGCAACCTAGGTTAAAATGTTTTACGAAAATAAAATAAAAAATAAGTACGAGCAGGTCTGCGCAGGCGAGTCCGTGGTGCCTACAAATCCAATCCCGTACGAAAACGACAAGGCCTTCCTGTCCGCATCGGTACACGCAGTCCGCCTACGTCCTCTAATATCTTGGCGCTACACCGAACACAGCTTTCCCAGTTCAAGTAGCCCGCGACTATTGAAATCAGCCAATCACAGCTCAGCGCGGGGATACGTCAGAAGCAATACGGCGGCCTGGAGGGAACAGCGGGGAGCGATCAGCTGTCTCGTGACGTCTGTGGCAGCCAGCTCGGAGTGGCGGTGGCTCATTTAGCTGCTGTTGCACCATGCGTCCGTGTCGGCTTTGTGTGGTCTTTAAAATGCCTCCAGAATGGCTTTGTTTAAAAAAATAGGCAAAGTGCAGACAGGACAAAGCTGTATTTCCAGCTGTAAATATATACTATGATTCTAACATTAATCATAATATTTTATTGTACAAAAGAAGCCACGTTTTATGATTTATGCTACTATGGAGGTATATTTATTGTTCTCGAGTGAGGTCATCAGTTTTTGAAAATAATGACGTGGTATAAAATCAACAGCAATGCAAAATATTATTATATGTATACAATATTAATGTATATATATATATAATTGAAATACATTTTTTAAACAAAGCTTTACATTTTGTTAACCCTAGAAGTGTCTTAAGGATGTCACTGTTACATTTTACAACACATAATAGTTATTTCTCACCCGCACATTAAAAGTGCTGCCGTAAAGAAGGCAAAATACAGTTAATAGGAGGTTGCCGTTTAATTGGCAAAGACTAGTGTTGAGCATGTGGGTCTAGGCTGCCTGCACTCCATTTTGATGAGCCGGGCCACGCGAGGCTCCCACACATCTGCTCACCCAGATTCCCTCTTTTCTACGATCTAGGATTAATCTTACATAGAAACATAGACTTTGACAATAGGTGAGAACCATTCAGCCCATCTAGACTGCTCCTTTTTTTCCTGATGTACAGACAGACTTTGATCAGTCCGGTATCATCTTGGATCCTGGATGGCTTCATGCCATGTATGCTTAAATTCCCTCACTGTTTTAGCCTACAGAACCTCTGCTGGGAGACAATTCCACTTATCTACCACCCTCTCAGGAAAGTAAACCTTCATTATCTCTGACCCTCTGGTTTTAGATAACGACCATTTGCTCTAACATTTCTCTTCCTTTGAAATGTACTCAATGTCACTCTTGTACTTTAAGTTAAATCCCTTGAAGTATTTTTATTATTATTTATTGTTTTATATAGCGCCATCAAATTCCGTAGCGCTGTACAATTAGATGTTTCTACCACATCTCCCCTCTCTTCTTTCCTCCAGGCTATACATTTTATGTCCCCCTAGTCTTTCCTGATATGTTGTATCCTGCAAGTCACCATTTTTGTAGTCCTCCTCTGAACTCACTTCAATGTGTCCATATCTTCTTGAGGTGGGTTCTCCAGAACTATACACAATTCTCTAGGTGATGTGTGATCAGAGATCTGTAAAGTGGCAGAACCACCTCCCTCTTCCTGCTGCTAATGCCTCTCGCTACACAACCCAGCACCCTGCTTGCTTTTTCACACTTTATTGCATTGCCTGTCTATGTTTGTGTCTCACCTTGTTTCATTTTATAATGTAAGTGTTTACTTGGCTCCACTACAATCGGCAACATGTAATACCCAACCAGATTCCAAGCACCTTTCACGGTTGTACATTTGTTGTCAGATAAGGCCTCATTGAAGTTGGAGGAGGTTGCTGGTGTACTGGAACTGTGGACGGAGGTACAAATTATTTTTGGCATTAAGGGTATTTATACCTATGTCCGTTAACAATGGGGGCTTTTGGAGAAGAAGAAGGTCAGCTTTTTAACATGAAGGAGGGCACCTTTGGTGATTGAACTGAAAAACAGAATTGCCTACAACAAGCTGGTGGTACAAATTCTGTAATTGTGGTATTTCAGGGGCAATTTAGCTCAACTATCAACTTACTCTGGTAATGGATTACTTTTAGGACTCCATGGTCCTAAATCTAGATAAAGGAGGGAATACCAAACTTTTAAGTACAGCAAACTGTCATTTTTCATAGTTATTTATGACAAAGGTTGTAATGCACAGCATACTTCTCTCGCTGCACCAACGTTGAGTTTTAGAGCTTAGATTTGTGATATAGCGGAGGAGATATGAAGTTGGAAATTGAAGAACAGAGAATCGAAGGAGCTTAAAAATATGTATTTTACAATTATATGCATATAGCACTTACATGTGCAGGGTAGAAGGGCCACGACAACCTGTCATTTCTTCTTTATTGCCAAAACCCAATGAAGTTGTTATAACCCACATCATATATACTCTATTGTTTCTTTCCTGTGAAGTATCCCCCCCCAATGTATTTGCATCTTTTCCCATCCCCCAGCCTGTAGGAGATGTGTTAAGTCAAAACACATCTCATTCTTACCAGTGCACAGACGTTATCCTACCAGCCAGGCTGGGAGCAGCGTTGGTTCGCGCAAGAGTTTCAGGGGAAATGCTAGGACCCTCCACATGCAAAAGGCTCCTATTGCTTTCAGTGAGCATTTTCTTGCCAGTGACTGTCTGCTTCAAGCTAGACACCAGAATGCCATTTTAAAATAGAAATGCAACGTTGTTTTAATTTCTTTTTATTATGCTTATCCTTTAGTTACTGTGTATGGAAATCAGTGTCTTAATCCATTGACTGATGAGAATGGTTTGATGTACAATACGAAAATAAGATTTACTGGAGCCTGAAACTTTGAGTTTTTATTCCAAATACACGATAATCAGAAATTTTAGGCAAATGTCTACTAAGATGTCTCATGGATACCTGAAATGTATCCCTTCTAAAAAAAATATAGCTGTGCCTTGAACCATTATAATTGGCATAGTCCAGCTTCCTGCATACCATGGATAACACCATTACGGCTCTGTTTTACATTCCACTGGTTTCTGCTTTTGGACTAGAGGGCTTAAACAAGTTTGAGCAAAGGCACAGGAAGCTGGTTTTGGATAGAATAATCAGATACATGTATAAGAAGCAGATCAATAGTCCTCCAAGCTGTTTCTTACAGGTGTGTATTGAGTGCTAACGGTAGTTATGGAGAACTGATCTTTAATAGGGAGCCAGCTGTGCCATGGTAAGGCTTGTTGTAGCAACTAAAAACTCCTGGGTCACAGATAGCAGTCATCAGGGAAAATACAGGGACTCTGACATCTCATTAAAACACATGGAGCTAGACTAGGGAGAGGGATTGTCTTGTAATTTCTGCTCTGGTTAATAATCCTTTAAATTACACATAGAAAACAAGCACTTTCTAAAACCAACTGTCAATATTGGGTTCCGTAACATGAGAGGTGGAAGGAAATAGAAGAGGTCTATAGGGTTAAACTTAGCTTCTACTTAGATTGAAATTTGCAAGAAAATTAGACTCCCCTACAGACATATTTAAAATGCACCTTCTAGCTACACCCTTATTTGTAAGTCAAATAGGTCAATATCTTTTGTTGTAGTCAAACTAGAGTGAACTGCAAACCTGTGAACATTTTTAACACATTTGAAATTCATCATTCTGTTTATCAAACGTGCAGTAAACATCAACAACATTATGAATTCTATAGCTAATATTAAAGCTCACATTTAAAGCATTAAAGGGATACGTAACAAAAAGGATGGTCTAATTTGCAAAGCATGTGGGTCATGGAAGATATAAAAAAAGAAGTGGATTGTTTTATGGGCAGAGCAACCTATGATGTTAAACCAATTATGTCTCCCAATTAATATTGACACCAAAACACATGTATTAAACGGGAGTTCAGTATGTGACACACTAACTAGTGTCCTGGTCTAGGTGTAGAAAAGTGCCTGTAACATGAAAATATTTTTAGTACAGAAGATAATTTTATCTTTTTCATTGGAGAAATTTTTCCTGAGAGCCAAGGTTTTATTGAGTTACCCACTAGTAGAGAAACCATATGAGCGAGAGAGCATGAATAAGAATAAATGAGGGCGGGAGACAATCTTAGAGTGTGAGTGAGTGAGAACGTGAATGAGTGAGAATGAGAGAGTGTGAAAATATAAGTGAGTGAGAATGTAAAAGAGTGAGAGTGAGTGAAAGTGTGAGCAAGAAAAAAGCAACAAAACGCAAATGAAAATGATAATTGGCGATGGTACAACATAACTCCCATGTCTGCCTCAGTATATAGTGATGGGAGTTATGTTACACATTCATAAGTGCCTTGTTGTGTATATACTGATGAGAGTTATGGTGTACCACTGTAAGTGTCTGGCTTGCTATAAGATGTGTCTAACTCAGTATATAGTGATGGGAATTATGATGTGCCACCGTCAATGTCTGGCTCAGGATATAGTGATGGGAGTTATACTATAACACTATCTGTTTCTGGCTCATTTTATTATGATAGGATTTATACTCCTATAATAATAGGAGTCATGCTGTACCACATTGTCTGGCTCAATATATAATGATGGGAATTATGCAGTACAACCATCAGTGTGGGCTATGCTATAACAGCTGCACATCCACAAAGGGGATTATAGTACACAACCCCTAGAGTGCCAAAGCTTTCCATTTTCAACCTGTGCTGCAAGTGTTTTTTTCCAAATGTTGGCTACTATGGCCTACGCATATCCCAAATGTTTTTTTGTTTTTTTTTTACAACTTCTTTATTAATCGGGAAGGTGTCATATGACATCAAACAATATTACAATTCGGTACAAGCCATGAATTGAAAGCGAGCGCATGACATCAGAATCATATCAGCCACAAAAATATAATGAAACGCTCCAGAGTTGGACTCCCCTGGGCCGTCAGAGAAATCCCCGTCACTTCTCCATCATCCCTGGAACCCTGGCATGGGTCGTTGACCCTTCAGGACTTGGAGGCACTACCATTGGGTAGAGTTGAAGGCTAAGAAAATGGAGCTCTGGGTGGATCTATCTAGGGTCGCTATGTATGGCGACCACCGTTGAAAAAACCTCTTAACCTTACTTTCCTTGTGTAGAATGGTCCCAAATGTTTTTAATAAGCAATCATACAATTTTTT
Source organism: Spea bombifrons (assembly GCF_027358695.1). Classification (NCBI taxonomy): domain Eukaryota; kingdom Metazoa; phylum Chordata; class Amphibia; order Anura; family Pelobatidae; genus Spea; species Spea bombifrons. The sequence goes on along the minus strand of NC_071087.1, from coordinate 42,611,787 downwards.
TCTTTTCAGAGATCAGTGACTGATAAGAGTATGTAGTAAGGCAAGGTTTGTAATTAAACAAAGTGTAAGGAACACTTAGTGATAGCTCAAAACTGGGCAACCTTGCACATTTCGTCTGAAAATGTCACCCTGCTATGTTGAATGTGTTTATATATACACATATAAAAATAAAAAATAGATAATGAGTAGTTGTTCTGCCCTTTATATCCACAAGAAATCTGACATTTTAGAGAAAGCAGGTAATAAGGTTGGCAGTTAAGTGCAAGAAGAAATCATAGTTATGTATGATCCCAGGTTGAAGCCCAGTAGGTTGAAATGTGTAGCATGTCTAATTTGGGCACTGCAACATTTTTGATATTTTGAATGTTTTCTACTTCTTCGATTTTTGTATATTTTTTATGTCTTTGGCTCTTTGCTTGTGGATGCAAGAGGCTGCAATGTAAAATATTTTATATGAGAATTATATTTGCTGATTTTTCCTATCTATATCCTTTGGCGTGCCAGCCTTGGGGGAAGAATAAGAAGACACCTTTTGATGAGCCTGCTTATCTCTATACATATGTGAGTGCATTACCATAAAGCTCTATAACTTTATAAATCTTACAGTATAATGCTGTGGATAATTTTTGCTCTCTCTTTTATCTCTATATTAATTGGAATTTTGGAAGCCTGACTGCATCATCCAAATATATTATTGAAGGTTGTAAGATGTCTCAAGTAGTTGTTCTGTCCTCTTCCACAAGACACTTGATATTGTAGTGAAGACAGGTAATGAAGTTGGCAGCGAAGTGCAAGAAGAAAGCTTTATATATACATAGATATATAGATATTTATATATTGTGACAAACCCTGTAGCATGAGGGCCATAAAGGTCACAGTTAAGGGTCTTAAGCACAGTCCCCTAGGGCAATCAGTCAGGAACACCAGCTTGTAGCAAAACACTGCTTTATTATTAACTGTTTAACTGTTTTAACTGTTTAATGCCCAGCACTTGTGCTGGATGCAGGTCCCATAGTAACCCCCGACCGGATTTTCCACTGAACGGGGGAAATGGAGCATTGGGCCACCCTGCTCTCCAGTTGCCCCACCCCAGGGACCCATATTTATGACCTATACCCAAATGACAACTAATTATCTCCCTGGGGTTTACAGCGTCACAATAAATCTATCTATCTATCTATCTATCTATCTATCTATCTATCTATCTATATATATATACACACACACACACACACACACACACACACTCACTGGCCACTTTATTAGATACACCTGTCCAATTGCTTGATATCAAAAAACTAATCAGCCAATCACATGGCAGCAACTCGATGGATTTAGGCATGTAGACGTGGTCAAGACAATTTGGTAAACTTCACACTGAGCACCATAATAAGGAAGAAATGGGATTTAAGCGACTTTGAACAAAGCATGGTTGTTGGTGCCAGACGAGCTGGTCTGAGTATTTTAGAAACTTCTGATCTACTAGAATTTTTACACACAACCATCTCTAGGGTTTAAAAATAACGATCCAAAAAAGAGAAAATATCCAGTGAGCAGCAGTTGTGCGGACGAAAATGCATTGTTGATGTCAGAGGTCACAGGAGAATGGGCAGACTGGTTTGAGATGACAGAAAGGCCACAGTAACTCAAATAACCACCCATTACCAAGCTATGCAGAATACCATCTCTGAACGCACTTCACAACGAACCTTGAAGCAGATGGGCTACAGCAGCAAAAGACCACACCGGGTGCCACTCCTGTCAGCTGAGAATAGGAAACAGAGGCTACAATTCGCACAGGCTCACCAAAATTGGACAATGGAAGACTGGAAGAAAACAATATGAAAGCATAGATCCATCCTGCCTTGTATCAATGGTTCAAGCTAGTGGTGTAATGGTGTGAGGGACATTTTCTTGGCACACTTTGGGCCCCTTAGTACCAATTGTCCATCACTTTATGACCACAGTGTACCCATCTTCTGATGGCTGCTTCCAGCAGGAGAATGCACCATGTCACAAAGCTCACTGCTTTCTTGAACATGACAATGAGTTCACTGTACTCCAATGGCATCCACAGTCACCAGGCTCAATCCAATAGAGCACCTTTGGGATGTGGCTGCAACTGTGTGATGCCATCATGTCTATATGAACCAAAATCCCTGAGGAATGTTTCCAGCACCTTGTAGAAAGTATGCCACAAAGAATGAAGGCAAAAGGGGGTGCAACCCTGTACTAGCAAGGTGAACCTAATACAGTGGCCGGTGAGTGTGTGTGTATATATATATATATATATATATATATATATATACACACACACATACATACATACACACACACACACCAAACCAGTGGGTGTGATATATTAGGCAGCATGTGAACTTTTTGATGGATGTGTATATATTTTATTGTTTAAACTTGAATAAAATAAATTACATTTAACAAGTTTGTTGTTCTGTTTCACTTTCCCTGCTGGTTTGCCTGTTATCTGTCTGTTATGCACATGACAGGTGCTATACTTGCCAGGGTATCCCACTACCTCTGATTAAAGCTATAATTTTAGGATCAATTGCTACCTGCCCAGGAAGGATAACCTAACAGCAACTACTCTGATCCCTTTCTGAATTGTACCCTGTCGATTACACACCTTACATTACTTAAAACATCTATATTATAGTTGTAACAGAATTCCGTTTGGTGACTTTTTGGTTAATACATTATTTATTGGTCACCATATAAATGTAATTTAATCTGGACTTGGCCCTTTGCCGGACACCTGAGCTACTGTGATTATACTGTGGGTATATTATCAGTTTTCCATCGGCAGGTGCAAAACTCCCAGCTCATTATACAGAACTTTCATGTGAAATAGCCTGTGTGATTCTGCACGGCTCCTAAAGCATACCCTAACTAGCCCATTGTATTGAAATTGCTTTAAATTAGCTACTCCTCCCCAGATTTGATAGTCATTATTTCCTGTTTGTTTGAGAAACTCAGTAGTTTCCTTGGCAGCAACTGATGTTCTTTCATGCAACTTCCTGTTCCATGCAACTTCTTGGACTTAAATAAACCGATGCTGTGGAAACAAGACGTTTCCCACTTCAACATATCCTACACTGTTTATCAAATACGCACATTAGTAGTGGAAGGCACCTTCATTTTATAGGACATACAAACGCTGTGAATTACATCCACAAATCACAGCGTTTGTCCTAAGCGTGTGTGTGTGTATATCTATATATATATATATATAGATATATATATATAAATCTATATGTAATATATAAGACTTATTGTACATAGTGCTATGCTTTTTGTCATTTTTCTTAGAAATCAATTAGAAATCCATTTAAATGTAATTAACAAATTTAAAAACAAATGTTGATTTGCAATGTATTACACAGTTCATATAGAAACTGTATGTCCAAACCAACTATATAACATAGTAATATGAATGTTGCTACATTAATTATTGCTGCTAGTACTCAGTTTGTAGAACATGTTCCTTCAAGCAAATCTCTATTTTATTTTATTTTTTTAAATTACTTTTTAATACACTAGCGTAACCTAAATCTAGCGCTAGAGGTAGTAGAAATGGTATGGTTTGTATTCAATTCTCTGACTAAACCCCATATAACTATCAAGGATTCTAGACCGTGACAGCTAAGCATATATTAAGGTACATGAGAAAAAAGTTACTCTAAAAAGCAGGGAGAAGAAAGTTAGATGAACTAGTGTTTTTTTCTGGCTTGGGGAGAGAAAGTTCTGTGCCTAGGTTCCTAGGGTAACCAATGTATTCATTAACCAGGAACATTTACAGAAATTGTATATTGCAAAAATTGCTTAATAAAAATCATTGCTTCTGTTTTTTTTGTTTTAGTTTTTTTTTTTTTTTTTTACACAGGCAATGGAGTTAAAGTCATCCGTTTATCCTACTACATAGTGCTTTTAATTGAAAATGTAGCAGTCATGTGACACTCAAGAGGGATTTCACCTCTTTCCCTCAAAAAAGTCAGAATACAATGCACAATTATCTGGTTTTCAATGAAATAAAGGATACAAATCAAGCCAACGACTTTAAGCAGTAAAGGAATAATTGAAGAGATCCTGAAAACAAGAAGATGGCTTGACCCATGGTATAGATTTTTATATATATATATATATATGTATATATATGTTGCTTAGTTTAATCTGGAATTTAAACACAGAAAATGATTGTCATTACTAGAGGCAGGTAAGCTGGGCATGGTGGATATTAGCTAAGCCATGCTGGACTCACCCTTCATATACAAAGTTATTACGGGTGTCCTTCTAGACATGTACAGGTTTTTTCCACTTTCCTTTCACTTCAGCTAGTCCACGTCTGGTTGTTACCTATTCAGGTTATTTAGTTACATTATGCTCTCTCTGAAAGCGGTTGGTATAAATATAAATACAAAATTCAAACATTAAAAACATATTTTATGTGAAAGATGATTACATACATTAACAAATAAATTAGAATTATGTCTTTTAAATTCTCTTGCTACTGAAGCATTGAGTGCTCCCAGAAGCCTGTGCCTTCCACACCTAAGACACAGACCAGTTTATTTAAACTCTCACAATTTTTTTTGCTAATTTGATTTCATTGCTACTATAAGTCAACAAAAGCCTATGCGATTCTCCTAACGTAGGAAATACATTATTTAAAAAGGCATCATATTCCAGGAAGGAATAACTAACAGAGGGATAAACAACTCTGACTACCACTCATACTACCTTTAGCCAGCAACAAGCAACATGTGTTCCGAAGGCTGCTTACCCTTGAAATAAGACATCAAATATGTAAAAATATGGTACAGTTTGCGAATCTGCACTTTGGCTAAGATCTACTGAGAGAGAGGGAAAAAGGCTGAGAGGGCTTCATGAAGCCCGGGGTATGATTTCTAGAGCTCTCTGGCTTGCTCCGCCAGGGCACTCACCACATGTTTATGTGTTTGTGTGGGGGCACTTACACAAGTTTGATTTAATAAGTGCACTAGAATCCACCTGGGCCCTTCATAGCTTGCACTTTTTTGTTTATCGCTTACTTAAATCTGCCCTGTCCTACGGCTGGTGGTGGGCCAGATACAGCACACCAATCACACCAATCATGAGCACTTTTTTGTGCATGTGTGGAATTCAGTTATCGTCACAGTTTTTAGTGGCCTGTTTGAAAATGTCACAGTGGAGTTGGGTCCTTTTTTGGTGGCAGGGATGGTTGAGCCTTTTGGCCACCATCCCTCATTGAAGACTTCAGGGGGTCTTCTCTTCGTGGAGAATCTAGAAGATCCAGCCCTACCTTGACTTGAGTATGAGAGTACTACGTGCAGCCACAGATTAAGGGGCCTCCTTTACCTGTGGCCTTAATCTACTCTTAGCACCTGTATTCACAGTGTCGCTGGACGCACAAATTACCCCGGGCTTCAGAGGAAAAAAAGAAAAAAGGTCAGAATACAGGACTTACTCAAACTGAGCTGATCATAATAACATTACACATTTTAGAGTAGGTCAGATGAGTATTTTCAGCGCATCCAAATTATTTTCAGCCTATCACTGAGGATGACCTATACGTGGGGGGGCAAAGTGCTAATTCTTTAAGCAGTATCAAAAAATGTCATCAGGGCATTCTGGTCATAATTGTCCAAAATTTCCAGTAAAAGAGGGACTTTAGTTTTCACATTGGTGCCTTTGAATTTGAATTTGTCAATGAAGAGGTCTGTTATCATGCCTGCAAAACAATAGGAAAAAACATCAGTGAGTATGAAAACACTGAAAGAAAATACTTATCCCATTAACATGTAGTTTATTTTGCAAGGGAGTCTTTGTATAAATTTGATTGTATGCAAAACAGTCTTCTTGCTAAATAAACCAGTCATAAGAAGTAATCTACACAGATCTGGGAATGAAACAGCTTTTTATTTTAACCCAAAAATGCTGAATTGGTAACCTTTTAAACATGGATACCTGCACATGTGTACAGCCCAAAAACACTCACAAAATCAAATAAAATTACATCACACACATGCCTAATATGCAAATAATGTTCACAGGGAGCTCTCACCATACAGTCTTTCAAGGTGGGCAGGCTGCTTCTTATACTCTTCCTGGAGCTTTTCAGCCTCTTGTAAAATAGAACGGTATTCTGGGATCAGAAAATCTGTGTTTCCCTCGTGGACCTGAAGCTCCTTGGAGAGAAATGGGACACATTTTTACTTGTAGAAGTGGAACGGTATATTTTTATCCATCAAGCAGTGGTGGCCATTGAGTATCTGCATTTGCTTACTAAACAGCAAGTGAAATAAAAAAAACGTAACTCCATTTCTACAGGCCGGCTCTATCCTGTTTCTCCTTCACGGGCTAAGATGGCTGAACTTAATACATACAAATACTCAACTGAGGCTTGCCTCCCACCGAACAAAAACAACAAAGCTAAAAACTTCAGTAAAAAGCTAGGAAAATAAAATCAAAACCCTCCACAAAGCTTGAGGTCCTACTGGGGACAGCTGGATGTCACGTCAACCAAATCCACCTCAAGCTATGATGGTGAAGAGCTTAGCTGTGTAAGGCTATTCTAAGTCTGTGATTGCCATGAGAAAGGTTTTAAATATTTAGAAGGATCATCTGTGGATTTGTCAGAAATCATCTGAATTATTATAATAATAATAAATTATACACCTACTTTGAGGGCATCAATTAAATGGACCTTTTTGGCCAAGAGCAGCTGATATTCAAGCTTTGGGTGAATCATTTTCAGAGTGTGGCCGACAGACTCCTCCTTTATGTCTGCTCAGGTACAAGGAGAAAAAAAAGACAAATGCCAACATGAAATACTAAATTTATTCCTACTTTGTGATGACAAAGTTAGTTAGGTTGTGGCCAAAGCATTCTCTAACTTCATTGACATGACTGTGATTTTTTTTCTTATTGTTAATCATTCTTGCCTGTCTGCATTTACACCCATTACACCCCCCTCTCATTTTAGGCCATGGCAAGGCATGTGGATGATACCCTAACTGCTAATGAGACCCAAACATAGCATGTTGACTTGGCATGTGATAATGCTTGAGCATTCACTAAAATCCACCCAGGCCAAACTAAGCCCCATTAGCCAGCTTAACTTTGAAGGAGACCTGCCACTGGTAAGGCACGCTGAGCAGCTGTAGTCGGCAGGGTTCCACCAGCAGAGTTAAATTCTTCCCAGGTCGTGCTTAAGGAACCAATGCCTTCTGAAGTTTATGGAAGGCTATAAAATGCTTGATGATAACAGAATTAGTAAACAGCCACGTTGGCCTAAGTGCATCCACGCTGGACTGTAGCGAAATGGAGTCTTAATAAGTAACTTACGCATATGAAATTTAGTGCAGAAATTATCTTAAAAGATTAAGTCCTCTCCTTCTTCAATACCAGTGTGTCTTAACATGTGCCACTGTTAATTATGTATACTGTCAATATTATTTGGTTAATGTTGTGTTCATCCTAAATGAAATAGTATTATGGAATCTGCTGGCGTTCTATAAATAAAACATAAGGAATGTAAAATGTGATTGACATGAAACGAGAGAGATGGGAAATATTGTTACCATAAGAGATGTTCAGATTAATCTTTCTTTTAGTAGCTTCTTTTGAGAGTACGTCTTTCAAGATAGAGATAGTGGAGATATTGTCAGATTTAAAAACGCCTTCTCCTTTTCTGCAGGAAAATATAAGTAAAATTGAAAATGTAATTTAAGGTATCATCTATTCTACTACACTCATATTCTTTTTTTTTTCAATCAACTACAATATTATAGTGGTAATCTGTGCAAAACATTATTTTACGTATGAATGAGCAGCTTTAGCCTGACTATCTCTTCCTGAAATTAGAGGTTCACTTTATGAATGTGTTCCTCGGGGAAGCAGGGTTTCGTTGACACATAGCCCCAGTGCATCTGTTCAGAGCTGAACCCAAGGCAATGTAGCAGCCAAGAAGAGATGCGTTCATAGAGATCAGTATAAGGCCGAAGAAATACATTTTACCAACTGGAACATAAAATAGTTCTATGCTATGCATTAACGTCTTCAGCAGAGAGGCTTTACGAATTAAACACCATGTTTACCTGTATGAGCACTCAAGTTGAGTGTCCAGAAATGTGTTTTGAAAGTAGAAAGTGATATTCTCCCCTACTGGAGTTTTCTCAGGAACTTCAGGCAGACAAAACACTACCCATGAATGTATTTCGGCAAAGCTGAACTGGCCTGTCAGACTCAAAGTGTTCATAGGTCTGAAGTGACAGAAAGCCAAACAGAAACATTAACATAAACTCATCGGTGTTTTGCATGCAAGCTGATCTACAAAAAACTGACAGAAGTTAAAGGAACCAGGAAAGGTGATTGGCCAGCATAGGTATGAGATTCAAAAAATGAATGCATGCACCGTATTCTACATTCGTAACCAAAAGATTATTGGGCTATGTCAAATTAAAGGGGGCAGCAATGTCGAACTATAAATTGAGGAGGTCAGAAAAGCCATCAGTGTGTGTGTATATGTAAACTGTAGTGTCAGAGACAGTGTGTATATGTATAATATGTATAGTCTGTGAGTGTGTGTATACTGTAGTATCAATGTGTATATGTATAGTGTTAGAGTCTGTGTGTGTACAGTGCCAGTATGTCTACTGTATTGTAGTACCAGATTCATTGTGTATGCGTCCATAGTTGCACTGTATGTAATATATGTATATATTATATATATATATATATATATATATATATATATATAGAGTGTTAGCCAGTATGCATGTGTATAAGAGTGTGGTGCTAGCGTGTATGGTGTTGTTTATGTTACAGTAAGGCATTAGCATGAATGTGTGTCAGCATATAATGTTAGAGTGTGTGTGTATTAGTGCATGGTGTTAGCATGTTTGTACATAAGCGTGAAATGTTAGAGTGTGTGTGTTGCTGTAAGGTGTCAGTGTTTGTGAGCATAAGATGTTAGCATCTGTCTTTTGCTGTATGGCTTTGGAGTGTGTAAATGTATGGCGACAGGAAAATAAAAACTTGATTGGGGAACTTTTGTTGTCTGGCTCATGGATCCAAACCAAATTTGTCGACCTCTGCGTTAAGGAGCATTGATTAGACAAAGCTGTGAATACAGAAACTAGATTGGCAGGATTGAGGACAAGCAGAAATTACTTTTACAGAGTGTAACATTTTAGTTCAATATTTTTGCATTAAATGCATTGACGATGAGGCCATGAGTTGTAAGTTTAGTTAAATGTTGAACCTGTGGGCAAAACGCATTTAGCCACATTATCACTGCCAACTAAAATGCCACAATAATGTTGATAAAGTACACTGTATGCATCTATTATTGCATTTAGCTTATCTTTCCGGCCAGACAAAGTACCTGTTTTCATCAATAGCATGAGTCCTCTGATGTAAAGAGAGAGGTTTAATCTGGTACTGGCGGACTTGGCATGTTTTTGGTTGAATTCGGGGGGTTATATAGGCTTGTAGGGTTCCATACTGGCCCTCTATTGAGCGAATCTGCATAAATAAAGATCAAATTGTATGTCACATTCTCTAGATATCACTTTCAGCACACACAAAGAAGCAATGTACATTTTGTATTGTTGTCCTCTGCTCTGATGTTTGTATAGTGTTAGACTGATAAACTAATGGAAAGTAGCAAGCGGCAGCTACTTTTCAATGCAGTGTAACTTTTATATCACAGTGACCATAGTGTTACATAGACTACAGGCTCAGAAGCAAATTTGGCACCCAGTCCATGGCCCTCCACATCTTCTGAAGCGTCATCCCCATGTAAAAAAAATTAAAAAAATAAAAAAGATGGAGCGAGTACACCAGCGTTGCCCTCCTAGATGGCTGCCCTGGCATGGGGATTAATGAGGACAACTAACACTAATTCAAATTAATGTACACACAATTGCACACTATAAAAGTTTGTTTCTTTATACTTACCTTCAGTTCTAGTCGCGTTGTGTTCGCCTGGCAGCGATACGTAGCAAGAAGGAAATTGCCATTTGGCTGCAAATAAAAAGTAATGACCGTATATACATGAAAAAGGAATAATAATAATAATAATGGTGATAATTTATGTAATCTTCTCCAAGAGTGGTGCTCCATGTTAACACGTAATGAAACAATTAACAATGCTCAGTGTTATGGACCAGAATGTAGAATGAATGCCTGACCGTGCATCGGGGGTACAATTACTAGACTTGGAAAGACAGGGTTGCTTCCCCCGCATGTGCAGCTGATCAGCAATTCCAAGCTGGTTCTGTACACAACAAACACAAGGTGGGGAAAAGTACACTTACAAGAAAGACAGCTTTACCTCTTTCCTTGGGAAAAACTGGGAAAGCCCTCTAGTCACACATAGATTACTATATATATATATATATATATATATATACATACATGCCTAATATGTATGCTTAATATGTCCTTTGGTACTCACTACATTATTAAATTGAGATAATTAGAAATAATAATGTATACATTTTGCAAATAACTATAGGCCATAGTAAAAACAAATATGACTTAAATAAATATCAAAGGTAATATCGTGCTCTTGGTGCCGATAAAAGATCTTTCTCCAACTCAGCCAATGCTTTCTTAGCAAGAGGCATATTAGGGGACATATACATTACCAGACACGTCACCAAGCCTTCATCAAACTATCTCCAGAATTACCGCTCCCCTTCCTCCCAATCAACACCAGTTAACTCGCATACATCTATGAAGACACTGCATCGGGAACTGGGCCCTCGGGGAGTGAAGGAGTCGGCGTTAAACAAATGCACATATGGGGATTTGCTCATACACATTAAGCAATCAACACTTCACTTTGCATATGTATGCGAGTACTGGGGGTCAAGGTGAGGCAGGGAAGCAAATGCATCTTTTCTAGAGATTTAAAAGAAAGCAAAAAAAGAAATTTGTGATATTAGAAGTGCATGACAATGGGCGGACTAGTCAGAATGTTTTTTTGTTTTGTTTTTTACACTGGGGCGCTGTGTATTATCACTACAGATAAGCGCTAACCTCTGTATCACAGCCACTAAAGCTGACAACAGCTGAATTCTTATCCACATCCAACAGGTCCACGGGAACATCGCTCTGTAAATATAAAGACCATGAAATCGGCTAAAGAAACAGGCAAACGATGATACACAGCATGGGTCTAACTTCATTACCAGCAAAGCTATATCCCTGTGTACCTTTCTTAGAAGAAAATACATATATAAAAGGCTTAATGGTAATACTAAGATAGACACAACATTGCTTATGATTGCACCTGGGTGGAAAGACAAACTTAAGAGCCTTACATTTTCTAAAAATGTCAGAGTCATTTATCCTGTAAACATTTTATATGCAGTTATTCTATTTGGTATCAGTTATTTTTTTATAATATTTTTTATATTACAAGCTTGGCACTTACCTCTAAAAATGTATGTTACTTAATAATCACATGCAAATAATCCTGCATCTTGATAATTACCGGATCCGATCAGTAAAGGATTTACACCAGCAACAATGACAATGCAGAAGTGGAACACAAATCTATATCTGTGTAACCAGTTTAGAACCAACCTGCATCAATACATTGTCAATGGCCATCTGCACTTCCAGGATAAGGCTGTAGCTGGCATCCTCGCGGTTTAGGGTAAACTTGTCATTGACGCTGAACACTGGAACAGCAGAGACAGCAGTGCTGGACTGAGAAGAGTGCTGGTACCTCTCACGTTCCTGAAGGACCTTGTACTGAAGCTGATCCAATTCGGATCTAACAAGAGAAGACAATTGCCCATCTACAGCATCTTTCACAGTGATTGGGGTATAGAGCTAAATGTTACCTGGTCTTGCACCAACCGATGTAGTTTTGAGTAGCACTGTTTCATGAATACACAAACACACAGTGGCAATATGTTTTATCAGAAGGTATTGTTCCTTTGTGAGAAACCGTGGAAAGCTTGTATCATGAGAACCACACACATGCAATGGTACTATGCTAATACCTATCCTATACCATTAAAAAAAAAATATATATATATATATATATAATTAATGTTAGCACACTAGTAATGTAAAAATACATTAAACATTATTCGTTTGGTACCGTGGCACTGTGAGCAATGTACTTCTCAGGTCATAGGCAGAGCAGATAGTCAAGTATGTTTTTTTTAAAGGGAATGCCCACAATTTATTTTTTTTTTAAATCTGTTATCTTCAGACACTGTCTAACAAGTAGTAGGCTTTAGGAATCACTTGTGTTGTGTTTTTGTGTTCTTCTTTCTTAGCTAAGAACATATTAAACCAGTGTGTTATTACGGCTTTTTGGCAATTCCATTGAGATGCATGACTTCTAAAGAAAATGTAGCGCAAATGAAATAAACTATTCATAGAGTCTGGGATTTGTATCCACAGTGGCTGTTTGGATTTATTCAGAATCACAAAAAGAAGATATAATCATGTATAAGCCAACCTGAGGGAAGCTATCTTGTTCTGCATTTCTTGGCTTATTTTTATCTCTTCACCAGGGCCAGCCTCCTTATGCAAGGGCTCTGTGGTAAGTCCAGTGATCCACCCTAAATAAAATGTGAAACAAATAAAAAATAAATAAGAAGAAAACATTTATATATATATACATACATACATAAATACACACACACAGACAGGGAAAAAAGAGATTTATAGCTGTGCTAATGTAATTGCAAAAGGGTTTTCTAATGAACAATTAGCCTTTTAAACTCTAATTAGCGAACCAAGTTTCTGATAAAGGGCCTCTGTATGCCTTTGAAGACATTCAATTACAATTCAGCTACAATAGTCATTAACAATGTCTATGCTGTATTTCTGATCCCTTTTATGTTATTTTAATTGATCAAGTATGCATTTCTTTCAAAAACAAATAAATTTCTAAGTGACCCCAAACTGGCAGTAGATCCATCTATATACTTCATATATAGGCAGTACATATTGTAGCCGTTTTTCTCGTACGCGAAAATATTTCCTCAATCTTGGTTTGTTGAATTGGTCATATCAATCCTTGTTGACAGCCCATAGGTTTTCAATGGGATTAACCCCTTAATACAGCTATTAATATATGAGATTGGTGGGTAGTAAAGTGTATCATACATACAGTGTTATTTTACACAAAAGCCTGGTATGCTCAATCACATGTGAGACCTCTAATGAGGCAACGAAGAATACGGCTTTTTCTTGACTGGTCTTCTTGCTGTTCTTCCTACATCGAGTAGTCAATGCCACGCTGTGGAGCAATAAATAAAAACCTCTCCAGCTGCCAGATCCATATGGAGAGCCTTTCTGAGGATTACTTTCCCACCCCATGTTTTTCAGTTCATGGGATTGTTTTCATTGTTGACCATGCTTTCTTTTGTGCTTTGAAAGGAATCCTTGTTTTATTGTGTGTTTGGATGATCTTGGAAGTGCTTAGCTTCCCCATACCAACAGCCCTAGCAATACTTTTAAGAGTCAAAGACATATCCTCGTTCAGAACTACAGACTCAATAATAACACTCAATAACGTCCAAACACCCATGATCACTGCTGTGGCAAAATGAAGCTATGTTTCCGAAACCTACCGGAATACGTAGCTAGTACTATTTCGTCATAGCCTTCTCTCCCAACACAGCCCCCTTGTATCGATGTTATGCTTTCTGTCAAGGTCTGAAAAAAAATACTTATTGTTATAGTTATCATGAATGTGCTTTTGCAAGAATAGAGACAATCTCAAATAAGCTTCTGATTGCTAGGCATTTAATATTAGAAGGCTAAGTATCCAGCTGTGCCTCTTATTGTGATTCCAAATAGGTGATTAAACCAGGGTCCCCATGCCTCCAATCTTTATTAGCATCATAGTGAGAATACGTGGCCCTATTTCCACTTTAAAGTTATTTAAAGTTGATATTTTGCAACTTTTCATTGGCTTTAGCAGATCCCCTAAGTAAGGACTGCATTGGCATAATGGGATCCTTCCTGGACAATTTTTACACATAACTACGAACAAGGCTGGCACAGTTCTTCTGTACAAAACCTAAAGTTAGAATGAGATGAGCTGCGACATTCAGCACAAATAATAGATGTAGATCTTTATGTTACATGATCGAAAAGGAAAAGAAACTTGTTTCAAGAGTTCTAGAGGTGTAAGGACTAGGGTCTGTGTAGGTGCCAGGTGTTCAGTATATAACTCCTTGTGGGAGTACCCTTGCTCACAATGAAATGAGCTTAAAGGGATGTTGTAATTAATCATTTACCTAATCCAGGTATCCCATATATCCGTGAAATATCACTTTATTCCCTGTGATTGTTTACAGGCGCTGTTAACTGTGGAGGGGCTTTTTGAATGGCATTTAACGACCTTTAAGACCACAGTCTACTCTCTTTTAAAGCTATGGTGCGAGCATATGTGGACAATTCGTGGTTGTTATGGAACTGTATAAAGCTCTGCATTACTATACAAACAGTATAAAGCTCTGGCAGATTTACAATCTATGTTCGCTTACTGTTATGTATGACATTTATTTAGAGCAGCAACAGATTCTGTGTATATATGCATTAGATCTTTTAAAGATGCTGTTCCGTCTAAGCGGAGTAAAAAAAATATCATTAGATAAGAACTGGTTTACGTGAAGGGAAGAAAGAAAAATGGATCTTATTTTTATTTTTCTCATCAGTTCTCACTGTTACCTGAAAACTGCAATTGAAGGTTTAATAGGACGCTGGCCTTGCTTGGCAAGAGAGCCCTGCCGTTTTGCAATTATAACACAATTGTTAATATGCAAGTATACCAGTAATATAAAGTGTTTCTGTACAATAACAAACAGCAACAATACTCTCTGTACTTTACTTTTCTATCATTTTGCTTAAATCCATTGTAGTGATGAAAGAAGATCTGAAGATACCATTGAAAATACACTGAAAACCATCATATTTTCCATTTTAGCCTGGCTGCTGGATTATTACAGTATGTGTAAAGGAAAAGGGATTAACTGAACAAATAATGCATACAAATATTATTAGTGCTTAACTTTATTGTCCCGATGTCTGCTACAGAAAACATTCAAAACATTACAGGAAGAGGGTGTAATCAAACATTGGTAAGTACTCTGAGTACGTCCGTAAAAAAGGCGGAGCCACAATTACAGCCTCTGACCCGTTCCTCCAATCAGTGGAGAGGGTGTGCTTTTACAGAAGTGCTTCGGGAGGTCTAGTTCAAAAGAAACAAAGAAAGAAGAACAAGAAAAGGCAAGAGAAGAAGTGGAGCTGTTAAGGAAACATTGACAGAGAAAGTGAGTGAATGAGAGTGTGAGAAAGTGTGAGAGTGAGTAAGAGAGCGTGAGCGAGAGCAATGAAAGCAAAAGAAGTGGGTTAGATATATTTAGCCCTTTTCTTTCATTAAGATCCAAAGCTTGGGGGGTCATCTTATAATCAGGTTTGTCTTATAATCGAATTAATTTATTTACAATGAGAGACAAAATTAGCGGAAAAGTGGAACAGCACCTTTACACTTTATACAATTATACAGTTATATACTTACATGCTCAAAGCGGAGGACAGGCTCGCTTGCACTGTCAAGTCCATACACTTCCACAGATCCATCATCTCGGCCAACTAGTAAATCCTTAACACCATCTCCCAAAATGTCAAAGTTATCAAGGCATAAGATTCCTAGCAACAAAAATAATAATCCATGTTTTAAGAAATCTACCAAATTCCCCTGCAAACATCTAGACAAATGTATAACCACGTACACTATTGTGAGGCATAATGCCTGCTAATTTATTTAAAAAATCATAAAAAATGACTACTCTATATCTGTTGGAGCCACAAGCAACGGACTAATACTTTTGCAAATAAACTGACCAATAACTTTACGATAAGGCCACAGGACATATTGCTCTCTGTACACTATACCTATATAGATCTATTGATATATATGCCCTCTCGTATGCCTTGTGAAGAATACAAACCTCCTCTTTTTTTCTCGTTGAATATTTCCCACTTGGGCACCGGGGAACTCCTTGTAATCTGAATTAATCCTAATTTTCCATCAGATGTCCCGTACAAAACCTCTTCTCCACTGTCACCTTCCAGGGAAGATAAATAATGTTGCTGTAAAATGTTTACCATGTGACTTTTTATACAGATTGGCACTTATACTATAAAATATAAATATATCTTATAATTTCATGAATCACACTCATTTATATCGGTGCAAGTCGATTTTGTTGGGTAATACAATGAAATGGCCTTTAAGAGGAAAACACTTTTTATGAAGCTTTAATTAATTTGCTAAATTGCTGCTGGGTAAAACAGCAGCAATTTTATAAATAATATGTCCATCACTGTGCAGAATGCAGGCTCACAAAACAATTAGTTTAGCAAATTGGACTATATTGCACATTTGATGCGGACCGGATATCCACAGTATTGTAAATCAAAAAAATATTATTAATACATGGGATAGAGAAGAACAAATACTCCAAAAAAGATTTGATTAACTTGTCATGTGGCACAAAGTTGCCCCACTGCATAATTACCTCAGTTATAACACTACGTTTCTGCATTCTTGGTTACTGCAACTATTTTTTGGCAATGGGGCAAATGATTGCAATAATTATTAATAACTCCTTTACACCAAAAAATAAACCCATTATTTGTATTATTAGGAACTTAGAAATACATAAAATGCATAGGGAAACGGTAAACTATGTTTGGTGTTGGACAGCATGGAAAAAGCAACAGAACATCTTGTTTTCTTTCAGCACACCATTCAGAGGAAGATGAATAGACAATTTAACACTTACCGCCATTCCCACCATTCAAAGTCAAAACGGAGGGCGGGCCAGGAACTTCAATTTCATACACCAAATCCGAGCCCTGGAAGTTCATTAACACTTATCCATTAGTAAAAAGAAAAAAACAAACACTTACAATGCAGTCATGTTAAACATGAAACCCTACGATAATAGAAACATCTCCAGGGAAAGAGATCTCCAAATCCTGAGAAGCTCATTGCCATTGGAACAATTTCCGGTTTATGTTAGCATAAGGCTACTGTAAGGGAGATTAGTCCTGAAATACTGTTTCAATACTTATCAATAACCACAGAAACAACCATACAAACATTTAACAACACATAAGAGCTACTCTGACTCTGGCCTTAAAGTGCTAAAGCCTCCTACTCATCCCCTGTCCAGTCATGTTTACAAGGCAGCTACTGCCCCATTTTTCTATGGTCATCTCCATTATACCCGAGACATTAAAAGGGAACTTGCCAAGTGCATCACTTTCCATTGGTGCATCATTAACAGAGAAAAGAAAAAATACCACCAATGGGTACAGCAAATAATTTTCCAGATCCTCATTAAACCTCTCCCACAGCTGACTCATGTTATAAGATGTGCTTGGATGAACACATCTTCTGCATGGAAAATAGCTATGGGGCGGGCAAAGGCATATAGATCTATTCTGCAGAATCTAACCATGCATTTGCAAATGTGTCACCACGTAAATTTAAAGGGTACTCTCAGCTATCATATGCGTTAAAATGCAAATGGTCGATGGAGTGTCCCTCTAATGCACACAATATAAAATCAGACGTATTCTCGGTTGGGTTGTTCTCTTGGGATCTACACAGAGTATAAAGGATAGTCCAGACGTGGATCTCCTTGCTAACTTGTGCCTAGATGGATACCAACTGCACCCTACTGACAAGGCCCATGAAGGCTGAAACGTACATCTGGGGTTGCTTGTTTACTCGCGCAAAGGATATTTGCCTAGCATGTATTTCTGGATGTTGATGGAGATTGTTCCTCTGTAATGGCAAAAGTGAGCTAAACCATGAGATGCTCTTGACAGAGGAAGCTCCTTAGGGCAGACTATTAAGTGGCTGAGTTGTTCTCAAACCCTTTTTGTATGTAAAACCATTGTCAAAAACCCAGTTTTCCTCCTTTTGTTCCAAGGACGCTGCCATTGTTGTTAGTCATGTGATATTTTGGGTGACTTTCCCTTCTATGACAACACACTTAGCTGATTATGGCAATGTTAATGAAGTCCTTGCCTCCAAAGACTTTCATCAATCAGAATGTCCTGCTTGGCGATTAACAACAAGCCATTCTATTGTTTGCTACAGGCAGCACTGGGTGCTAAACAGAGCATATAAACAGAGCATATAAACACATATGAATGGCTAATACACAATGACCGAAACATTACGCAAAAGTTAAAAATTGTTTTAAAAAAGAAAACAGAACAATATTTTTAATCTGATGCTATTGATTAAAATGGAAAGGAAGGCTGGTTGGTCCCATTAATCATAACTATTTATGATGGGTCAACATATTACATAATACTGTAGAAAAATGGGCACACGCACTGAATAATAATAATAATAATAATAAAAATATTAATAAAATGACAAATACCTCTAGAATCCGAAGCACTCGATCTTGACATGCCAGGATAGGAGTGATGCGCTCTAATTTCTCCACAGGCAAACAGAGAACATCACTGATTTTGTCCCCTGACAAGTAATAGTGTTGGTCTTTACAGTCGCAGTAATGATTGTAGATATAACTGGCACATAGGAAGAGATCTGAGCCAGAGATATGCCTAAAGAATAATGCACACATTTCATTCTAAAATAATTTAATGAACAAGCTGAGTGTTAAAAACACAGCAGAATTAAAAAAAAAAAACTTAAAATTTACTTTAACATGTCACCTTCCTATTTTACCGACATAAGGTACAAGAACCCAAACAAAATATTTCTCAAACTAGGTATAATTCCCTAAAAAAGTTTTACTAGTAAATATTAATTCATATGTAAACATTTTTTTCCATATTTAATAAAAAACTATGATTGAAAAAAAAATGCATTTCTTGTTTTTATTTCCTTTTATTTTCCTACCCCCCCCCAGTTATGCACATCTGACCCCAGGCTTGCCACTCTGCCCCCCAGATATGGCTTATACCCTTAGATATGCCAATCCGCCCCCAGGGATATGCCTTATACCCCCTAGCTATGCCTTATGCCCCCTATATGCCACTCTGTCCCCCTGATATGCCTTATATCACATAGACAAACCTCTTTTGCTAGCCGGCACTTTTGCTGGAGATTCTATGACTGAGCACTGGAAGGTCATGTGACACTGGTGCTCCATTATAAAAGCCCAAGAGAAAATGAAGGGCAGTAGCAGAGGTAGTCTGCACGCATCATGCAGACATTCACCGGCTGCCAGAGTGGAGGATCCAGGTCTCATGCAGCGCTGCAGGGGATCCTCCTCTCTGGCAGCCGGTGAACGTATGCACAGACAGTGCAGATCTTCGCTGCTGCCCTTCACTTCCGCTGGGGCTTCTTTGACTGAGCACCAGAAGGCCAAGTCACGCCGGTACTCCATCATAGAAGCCCCAGCGTAAGAGGAGGGCAGCAGCGGTGGATGTCTGTGCGCATCACACAGACGCCCACCGGCTGCCAGAGAGGAGGATCCAGGTCTCCTGCAGCGCTGCAGGAGATCTGGATCTCAGTGTTGTGCTCTGAAAAACCCTCATTTTATATTTCGATAAAATCGATTCAATTAATCCATAATGAAAATCTTTAACAACAATTTTCATTATCGATTATTATCGATTTTATCGATTAGTTGTTGCAGCCCTACTCATAAAACAAGCTGCAACTTCTAATATCTGATCCCGACTGTTGGCTAGAAACACAACCACGTAAGAAGCTTCACTGCTTCTGCACATTTGATTTACAGATCTCATGATTTCCAAATTAGATTTTTTATCAACAAAAATTAACATAATAATATAGATTTCTATTGATAATGCGGTTCCTCAACTTCTCATACGTTTACAAAGCAAAAAATTGTCAGATCCACAGTGTGCAGTGTAATTCAATTCATATAGCTTACATAGCTTTGATGCTTTCAGTAAGGTTGGTTTCAAAAGACAGAAACTGTTTTCCTCTCTTGGTGAAGCCTCGAACTTCAGATCCGGCGGCAGCAAATATCTTCTCCTGGACTGTGCCAAGAGCCCCTCCAAGTTCCAGCCTCGAGATCTTTTGCCCTGGCAGGGTCTTGAAAACCGGCTGCAAATGAAAGAATGTAAAATCTAAAAAAAGGGGTCTCTGCTGATCTGAAAAGAAGCGAGAAGCGTACAACCTTTCCACCTAACACTCACAGCCACCATCCTAATCAAGCCACCTGAACAAACAACAACCTGTACAGATCGCCCCGACATGATGAACTCATCCCCATCCAAGCAGTCCTCTCCTACTGTTTCACTACTCCCTCAACTACTGACTAGATTGTAAGCTCACAAGAGGAGGGCCCTCTTCTCCTTTTGTACCAGCGTGCTATTGTTTGTGATTTTAAAATATTCTACTGATTGTAACAGCGCTACGGAATCTGCTGGCGCTATATAAATAAATGTAATATAATGTAAGGGCGGTATAGTAGAAGAGATACAAAGAAAGCCAGTTCAAATACCCGTACTTACACAAGAAACATTACACGATGAATGAAGTGAATGCATAGCATTTTTATTACCCTACCCAATTATTCCACAGTCCAGCGTCTCAGCCGCTGTGATGTTCTGTACTGATTGAGCAATTGCTAAAGTGTTTGAATGCAATGAAATCTTACCACGGCTTCATTTTTCTTGATTCCAAAACATGTAATAATACCATCTTGGTCCCCGACGACTACCTAAAAGAAATGGAAAAAAGAACCACATGTTGAAGAAGTATGAGCCCGAGATTGATCTTCAGCAGACATCCATTCTTATTAGTATTGATTTACACAGTGCCATCATATTTCACAGTGCTGTACAACGGGTAAACAGGACACGTGCATCGCATGACAACTTGAGCTTAGACAAACCAAAAGTGAGAGGGACCATGCTCAAAGAAACATACACTTCGTCTACTCATATGCAGTACTATTATTCCATATTTACCCAGGAGATCATGCAAAATAACCATACATTTGAGTAGCCAGATGTACTTACACTTCTCTCGACCATATTTGATAAGAAGGCTGAATATAGAATTCATATGTTACTTGTTACACTAGAAACTATATACAGAAAATTCTATTTTTACTTGCAGTAGCCATACTTGTAAAATACGATATCATTAATATTTTATGGTTTCAATTTCCTAAAATTATTTTTTTTTTTACGAAGAAAGGTCATTACTGGAAAGTTTTTCCAGCAGTGAGGGCTGAGCAGGCCCCGCATAATTTATAATTCAATTGTTAACCTATCCATTATACAGGGACAGCCATACTCTTCTGCAGCAGAAGCTCATTGAGGTTGGCCTTTCATAATGTAGCGAAGGCGAGGAGGTGAAACTGCAACTCTCCTGTCACCGTTGCCTTTAGTGAACAGATGTAGAAATGCTACCCAATAATTTTAAAACTCTCCAAAGTCATTTGTTGAGGTTATTTGACAGAAGCACAGTAAGAAGTTAAAAGTTGTACTTCATGGCTTTATCCACTAGGGGGAGCACACGTTAAAAGAGGGAGCGAAGAAGACCCAAAGGAATATGTGTTTTGTTATTAATTATGTGTTCCCTTCCGCTCCATCTGCTCTTAATAAGATGGAATATTAAAAGCAACTAAGTAAAATAATAATTTAGGATTAGAAGTCATCACTACTACGCTTTGATTTTAGCCATGACTTATTAGTCAGTTCATTAATTAACTTGCTTATCAGTCTATGAAATTTTTGTACTGATGCAATTTGTGATAGCTAAATTAGATTAATATAGACCAAACTTCTTCCTTCAAGTATACAAGTTCAGCAAATTAAAGGGAAAGTGCCATCTCCACAGCGCTTAGCATTTACTTATTTATTAAAATTACCTATAGTTCGTGATTTTTTTTTTTGAAGCAGTATATGGCGCTTGGCTTTAAATTAAAAGGGGGAATATTTTACATTATGGGATCTAAAATCTGTTGAAACGGTGGCAAAACATGCATATTAAATAGTTTATGGGGGCAAGTCTGTTACCACCAAAGGGAAGCAGTGACAAAAGGGCAAGGAATATATTACTTATACTTTTATTTGTAACTGTTAGAGAATGTGGTACATCTGCCTTCAAGGAATATGCATTCATTTTCTTTCCTGCAGTTTTCTGGGACTGATTTTGTTTTAACCCCAGAACTACTGTAAACTATTCACTACATCTGTCAAAACCAGTTAACCTTAAAAGAACCTTTTGGCTAAGACTGTTTGTTTATTTCTAACAGAACCTCTCATCTCCTCCTGATCACAAAGTACTACTCCGTAGAGCTGCTGCTATAGGCTTCATGGTATATTGGCAGGTGAGCAGGCCAGCGGCCAGGAGCTGGTACAGAGAATAAGCAGTACGGAAGTCATTTAAAGGGACACAGCCATCATACGCACTTCAATGTTCCAAAGCCAAGGGCCTTTCTTCGAGAAGGTTCAAGAAAAACTGTCATCCCATTTTACAGCGCTGCGGAATATGAAGGCACTATATAAAATAATAATGAAAATAATTTGACATCTTTAGCTAAGCAAAAGGATATGTGCTTCTGCGTGTAAGTATGAGGGAGGTGGATTTGCAACTAATTGAAACTTAATTCCGTCCTTTTATATGGAGAGAGTGAACCTAACAGCATCTCCAGCTAGTTTACTAGCTACTGATAAACCATGTTAAACACAACACTTGAGATTTTATGCCATGGTCCGTTTAAACTAATATAACAACGGAAAATGTACCCTGTCTCTTTAAAAAGTCTCCTTGGTTCTATGATATAAGCGATAGGTCACAGTCACCTGGCTGTTCTAGAATCTTTCTTTATGTCATAGCTAGGTTATGAGGCCAAGTCTTCACTTGCATTGCTAACGTTGAAGCGGTAGACAAGGTGCCAGAAACACGGGCTTTATTAAAAAGTCAAAGACTCTATTAGCAGCATTTACAGTTTATGCACTTGGAAGACGGACACCATCCAGAGCTGTCTACATAAATTATTTAAATAATTTTTTTTAAACACAGATACTGGTCTGCCATTCATTATTAAAAATGTAGTTCATCAATCTCCATAGGTGTAAATCTGTATTTCCCTGAACCACTTATAGTTTAATATTAACATGTTAATCCCATTAGTTTCCTTTACCAATAGATGTCTATGACACCGCCACTGAGTCCCCGACAAGCCCCAAAGAGCCTAAAGCAGGTTTACGGATCCTATTGGTATTGCTGGGGTTTATTAAGGAAAAGGAGGGATGGCAGGAGAGTTGGGGTTTCAATTCTGTCATTATACTGATTATTATGAAGATCCAGCACTAGGAGGCTTCCCCAGCAAGAAGGCCTGAGCTGACCTTATATAATGCATATGACTATACCTTCATAACGTATAGAGAAGTCAAGGACGTCAAACCACAACTCTCTTTTTATTAAATAAACCTAATTTAATCTATATGAGGTTTATGAGAAAAAACCCCATTATAGTTTCACATCCCAAAGAGAGACAAACCAATGAACACACATGTCATACTTCTCCATAACTATACCCATCGGTCCCCAGAGTTTAGAAAAGTTCAATTGAGAAATGCATCAAACCTTTAAAATCCCAGTACCTTTTGAGTTGCACGTCGTCCGGACGCAGGGAGCAGTTTCATTGTTTTCTGTGACGTAACTCCCACCTACAGAACAGAACCGGCACAAAGCATACGTTTCAGGTAACAAAATACCAGACAACATCCCATAAAAATTACAACCGATAGTAAATGATGCGCACGTACAGGCATCTCTGATTGATTTGTAGTTTCCCGGCTGTAACACAAGAGATGATTATAATTTCAAAAAAAATAATAATTCATATATTCAAGTGTGCTAAGGAAATAAACCATATACCTGTCATTATTTTTTTACTTAATTACAAAACTAACACATTTACTTCCAGTTCCTAAGGCAACAACCCATCAGTACAGCTTTCTGACAAATTGTTACTACATATAATCTAATACATACATATATATATATATATATATATATATATAGTGATTGGAATCCCGAATTTCGAATAGATCCAACAGGAACAGAAACTTTAATTATATAGTGAGCTCATCATAAATTGCACCTTTCTGATCACCGATGACACCTCATTGATCAGTGACGAGCAGCTATGCATCTGCTCATGTGGAAGCCCCACCAATGTGCACAGAAAGAGTTAATATGAATAGGAAGGATTAGATCAAGCTATACCTGGAGGTAATCCGCACGGTTTAATTGGAGCTCCATGGTGCTGGCCCTCGTTCTTCTGTATGAATATATATATATCCCACTTCGTTTAGTACATTTCTTCCTATGTCAATCGAAAGAAAAACGAAAGTGATGGTTACTTAAAAAGCATATAATAATGCAGGTGCCCTCTCGCTACACGATGCTCTGTTTATTAGGATCTTATCCTGGGAAGAGAATGTATTTCCTTTCATCCCAACAGCCTGTCACTGACGTTTTTTAGATGCGACAAATCCCAGCCTAGCAACTCCTAGGAAACCTAAACATGGCAACCGGAGCGTCTCGGTAGGGGAATGTCGCGATGACGTCACTCGTCACTTGTTTCTAGTTAGCGAAACCTGTGCGTGTGTTCCGTTTAAGCCCTCGGTGCACGTTTATTAGGGATTTCTGTGGCGGACAGGGATCCGGAAAACGTGCGCCTTATTTATTATGGCAGTTGTTTTGCATTGGGAAGCATCTGTAATGAAGGCTGCATTGGATGCAGTAATCGCGCAGTCCTGCTTGTAGCTCTTTAGTCATGCTGATCAGCACCTCATCCAGCCTTTACTTTACTTAGGACTAGCTGAGAGTAATAGGACATGTGCTGTGTGGCCCTCATTGACTATTTTGGCTTATTCTAATGTGATGCCCAAAAACTAAGTTTTAATTGTCACCAGAATTAATTAGTCCACTTGCTAGTGATCGGGGAAATCCAGCAGCTAAGGCGAGCATTGTGATATTTGTTTTATCATATACACAACACATTTTAGCATGTTTTATTGAGTAATTCCATTAGGGTACACTATATTATCACACGCCATACCTTTTTATTTTTGTCCTTTTATTTATTTTTTTTTAACTTTTTTTGGAACTGGAAGGCTCCCCTGATGGTGACATCAGTGGAAAATTAGTTTTACATGTTACCATTTTTTTTATTTTTTTTTAGCACCCTTTTAAAGCCATGACGGTCCTGGAACGTCAATTGTCGCTAACTGAATGTTTGTGCATGACGTGCCCGGACCGTCAATTGTCATCAAGGGGTTAAAGTATGAATCAATTATGAACTGTTTTATGGTGCTGTCTCGCTGGCATTTCACGGCTGCACCACATGTTCCCAACACACTTTTCACTCTGCTTCAGAGGCTGTGATGATGAAGGGACCGAGGGCCGGACTCTGCCGGGGGCAGGGGGGCAATTGCCGCCCTGAATCCCGGGTGGCCGGCAGACGAACATTCATGGCAGCCGCAAAGTTAAAAAATAAGCGGCTGCCACCGGGACTGTCCGCCGTGCCTGGAGTGCCGCTCACTGAGGGGTGCCGGCACGCCTCCAAAAATGATGCGCGCGGCAACTGTGGCTGTGCGTCGGGACTTGATGTCAAATCCCGGCGCACAACACTGAAGCCACGCCCACCGTCTTCCGCGCTCTCTGCACCGGAAGGACGGGACACAGAAGACGAAGAATGAAGAGGAGGAGGAAAAGTGACAGTGCCAGAGGAAAGGTAGGAAAATATTAGTAAGTGTGTGAGAGTGATGGGTGTTATGCTATAGTTTATGATGAATGTTTGTGAAGGAGGGTTTGAGATTGCATGGAAGTGTGGGGGGATAGCATGGCATAGGGAGGCTGTCTAGGCATGATAGGAGTGTGATTGCTGTTATCAATTTTTTTTTGTCCAACGGTGGTGTGTTAACAACACTTTTATTAAAAGTAAATTGCATACCAAAATTGGACAGAAAAAATCAATAACAGTATTAATAGATATATATGATTACAAACAGCCAGTACATGCTAGAACCTGGGCATGATAGGATTGTGATTGCTGTTAATTATATACATGTATATATATATTAATATTGTTATTAATTTTTTTTTGTCTAATTTTGGTGTGTTACTTTTTTTTTGAGTGCAGAATTTTCAGTTTCGGTCCAGAATTTTCATTTCGGTGCATCCCTACTATGTACTAAGCCAGTCACTGAAGTGTTAGGCCTACACCACATCAATGTTTAGCTTAGTATATAGTGATAGGGGTTTTACTGCAGTATTGTCAGTGTCTGGCTCAAAGTATAGGCACACATTGACGGTGGTACAGCGTAATCCCTAAGTATATAATGATAACAGTTATGCTGTACCACCGTCAATGTGTGCCTCAGTATATAATGATAACAATTTTGCTGTACCCCTGTCAATGTTTGCCTAACCATAGAAACTATGCAGTTTTAAAGTGTGTGTGCGGGTGGGGAGCCACATACAGGATCTGCCACAGGTGCCAAATACTCTAGGTACGCTCTTGCGTCGTGCGGCAGTCAGGCCCAATGGCCATTCCTCAGCTCTTCGTCCCACGTCTTAAAAGGGGTGGGATAAAGAGCTGAGGCACGGCTATTGGACGGCGCGGTGCGTGCACGCCAGCTGCTTTAATTTCATTAGGCGCCGGTGGAGTGACTGCCGCACGACGGCCGCTTTCAATGTCGCTCGCAGCCGCTTTGGTGGCGCAATGGGCCACTTGACTAGAATTGCTCCCCAGGCCTTAGGCTGCCAGCCCTCTCCTGAAGGGACCCCACTGCATATCTGGTGGGCGTGGTCTCACTTCTTCTGTCTGTTAGGTGAGGGGCTTGGGGAGCCCTTACGTCCGGAGCCTTGGACAGCTCTCCTTTGCAGACATTATCCCTCGGACACCTTGACCTCACCGGCACATCGTCTCATTTTTTGTATCTGTACAGCGGCCCGCCTCGCTATTGCCAGGGTCTGGAAGTCTGGTGCACCATCGATCCCCGACATTGAAGCTAAAATATGGAATATGCTAAAACTTACATGATACATCGCATCTATTCCTCGTTACCTGGGAGCCTTGGCTGGAGAAGTACAGGAGAAGTACAGCTTCTTCGTGGATCTGAGAGAGCGGGCCCTCTACTAGGGCCCGCTCTCTCAGATCTGTTTTGTTCTGTTTGGCTGGCTACGGCCAGGTGGCATTGCTGCTCCTCTTCCTTTTTTGTTTTGTTACTTGAGTTCCTTTTTTTTCTCTTCTCTACTCTTCTTCCTCTCTTTTCTCTCTCTCTCTCCCTCTCTCACCCGTTCCTTCCCCTCTTTCCTTCCTCGGAGATGTTTCCCATTGCCTATGCCAGGTTCTACCTTGAGATCCGCCAGCTTTTGCATACAGTCGGCCTTCTATTATACGTTCTGGGCCGCAGATTCAATGGCATTATCGCTCATTTAGTCTGATTTATTGAATTTCCTTTTTCACTCATGTTATTGAGCTTCTGTATTATGTCTGTGCGGGCTGCTCAGTTTGTATGTATATCCTGCATTTCTTGTGATATGCCTGTCCTTTACTGCGTCTTTGGAAACCATCTCCTGTACCAATAAAAACTACTTAAAAAAAGTATGAATCAATTATTTGTTTTATTTACGCTTTTTTATTTTATTTTTATTTTATTTTATTTTATTTTTATAACGTTGAAGCGGTAGACAAGGTGCCAGAAACATGGGCTTTTTTTAAAAGTCAAATGCGATGATGCTATTAGCAGCAGCTGTTGTGGTGGCCTGAGTGGTTGTGGCTCCTGTGATGCGGCTATGGCTATTATGGTGGTTGCACCCTTAATCAGAAGTGATGTTTTCTTAGTATATAAGTCATTTACTGTTTATGATTTAGTTTTTTTGTTCTCTCTCCTTGGAAATGTTTGCATTTAGAAAAGGGACTGGATCTGTCTACATAAATTATTTAAATAAATTATTTTGAACATTTAATACTGGTTTGACATTCATTATTAAAAAATTTAATATCATTTTAACATTTTAATCACATTAGTTTCTTTTACCAATAGATGTCCATGACACCGCCACTGAGTCCCAGACAAGCCCCAAAGAGCCTAAACAGGTTAAAAGCAGGACTGCACTGCATTTTAACCCAAATGGGGCTCTCAAACAATTTAAAGCCTTCTCTGGACAATAGCTTGGGTGGTCCTGTTTAAATCCATTTATAAGTCATAATAAATTCAAGGAGTCAAAACCACAACTTTTGCGAGAGAGACACTGCACACCATTCAGGGTAAGGGGTAATATAAAACTAATGAAACAAATGGCACACTTTTTCTTTTTAGTATACAACAGTTTTTATTGCCGTAATTATCTGTACATATATGGTAATATAGTATAACAATATATACAACTCATCCATTGGCTGCCCACCGGTCGGAATGATAGCGTTATGTTAAAGAAGATACCATCACCGCAAACCTTATTAATGCCTGCATGAAACTCATCAATAAGCTAACACCTTCGTATACCTGTATTGTATACTGTACACATTTATATATTTTTGGAACATACCTGCATTTTGTTATTAAAAGCCAAAGCTGTATACAGTTTAAATGTATGATAAATTCTGAAATAGAAAGATATTAATACAATTATCACGTTGAAAGTGCCTTTATCAAAGAGATATATTACAGCATGCTGCGTTAAATGATTTGTATTCATGGTGATGTCTACTTGTCAGTTGTGATTGACTTCGCCGTGATGTATTTATCCTTTATGTGGGCATTTAATTACTCCTTTGTGTTCCATGGCTTGTAGAATATTACATTTTCTTCCACAATAATCATGAACTAGCTTTAGCTCTTGCAGATAGCATAGCTAGGAAGCACACAATTATTCATCTACTGAGTTGTGTCTTCTCCGTGTTGCAGATAAGATAGCATCCGCACTGTTACCTGAATAGCAGAGTGTTTTTTTTTTTCTTGGTCTATAAATTTCCATTAAAATAATGCTTATCTTGTTCGGCTTGTGCGATAACATAAACAATGTGTAATTGAATTTTGTTGCTTATTACAAGTTGATTCATTGTCTATACAAGAAAAGGGTTCTATGTATCAGTCATGCAGCAATGTAAACACTAGGCGGTGCTGTTGTAGAGGTGTATGTATCGGTCATGCAGCAATGTAAACACTAGGTGGTGCTGTTGTAGAGGTGTTGTATTAAACTGCACCCAGTGATTCATGGAGGGCTTTCTAATTCAGCTTTTTGGGCAATACCTGTGGGATGTTTGACCAATGCTGCTTTTTTTTTTGCTGCAAACTTAAAATTGAATTAGATATACTATGGGATAGATTTTATAAGTTACATCAGGAAAAACAGGACAATCAAGATAAGCCAAACGGTTATTATCTGCCGTCATGGTCTATGTTTCTATGGTACCAGCCAGGTGAATTTGTTGCAAGTAGTATAATCTAACTCCAGTTCATGGATTTTGTACGTTGTTGATACGTGTTTATAATAAACTTCATCTTTTGCTGGTAAGATATCAGACTTGACAAATTTGCTACAGGCATAGAGTTGTATTGTGTTAGCCATAGAAAGAGAGAAAGCACATTTAGTAAAGATGATACCTTAGTTTGCTATTTCACATAAACTGGACTGCAAGTATTCAAGACTATCTAGGTCTCTTCTTATCAATATATGCCTGAAAAAGAGACCTGGATAGTCTCGAAAACTTGCAATCCATTGTACGTCATTTAGCCAATAAAGGTATCATCTTTACCAAATTGGTTGCACAAATTGGAGCCAGGAGCTAACATGCTTTTGATTTTGGCTCATATGACATTGCATCACTTAACCAATTGAGCTCCCCCTCCCAGCAGCGCATATTGAGCCGACTCCTGGACACAAAAACTATAAAGTGCTAGTTGCCGGACACACAAATAGGCTATATGTGATTTGTCTATATGTGGTTTTGTTGGGTTTTTTCAGGCCGTAGCATATAAGCAGAGATACCAATCAGAAACTTAAATTCCATTACTTACTTTATACTTAATATGGTTAGAATATAATATTCCTTGAAGACAGCACTTGACACATATTATATAATATTTCATATTACTTTGAGTAGAAGAGACAGAGATTGGAGGACTTCCCTAGGGAGAAATTTTAACACTGAGATCGCAGCTAAAGAGATAAGCCAGAGATATGTCAGAGAGCTCCTGCTCACCCTGTTAGAAGCGATTACCCAAATACCACAAATGGCATTAGTCAATATAATATAACCTTGCTTTTTTGTCTTCACTCAACAAGCAAGAAACACCTATATACACTTTACCTTAGGTTTCTCCAGAAATGGCTGCTAATGAAAATAGTTATTTTGTTTCTTACATACAGAATACCAGACAAAAGCAAACATTGGTGTAAAACTATGGCTCTTCACTGTCATCTAAAGTTATGGAATTTGGGATGAATAATTTACTATATTAGCTTTTAAAATAGAATGACTTAGATGACAAGAATACCCTGTAATATTTTAAAGTCAGAAAGTACTATTTTTATATTGTCAATGATAATGCTGCTAAAAGCTATGTTAAGCATGATATTGTAAACACCGTAATATATACAAATATGTATATTTATTTACTTCATTGAATGTCCTACACAAGTCAGGGAACAAACCAGATTAGGTATATGGGACTATACAGTTACGGGCTGTCCAGCTGGAGGTCTCCAGGCTCCATTTGTCTTTGATGGCCATGGCTAGGCTGAGGACTCATTAGGCTTTATGATCACCCATCAATGGAACTTGTATAAAAAGTGAGGAGGTTTGAAATGTGGTCGTATTACCTTAGCATCCAATCAAATTGTCTAATCTGCAGAAAAATGTCATTGTCACTATGATAAGACCATTTGTCACACTTTGCACCAGACACTCTTTTTATATAAAACTCTCAATGTTTTAATGTATCAATTGCATTCTGCTAAAGTACCAAGTGATGTGATGGAGTAGATATATATAAGCAATTTATGTGCACAATATATGGAGAAATATACCCTGTCTGAAGCAAAGTTTATTAAACAGTCATTTGGCGTAGTATACCGTAGGTAAGCAGCAGAGCGGGGGAAACACAACTACTAATCATCGTTTCACAGAATTTGTTATCAACATTTAGTGGCAATAAGTCTTTTCCCTGGTGCCCCATTGAGTGACATTAAAGAACTTCAGCACTTATGTGGCAATATAATTACACACGCCGAGATATATACAGCCTAGACAGCTAGCAGAACATATGGAACCTATATGAAGCTTTGAGTCAGTATCATATACCACATCATTAAACGCAATGTCTGGCAACACATGGCATAATATGATGATCTAAGTGGGCATCTATCACTTGTGTTATTATTTTTAATTATACATTTTTTAAGTATTCAGATTTATATTTTCCAGCTCTACCAACCCAAAGACCTAGGCCATTTAATGGAGTTGTTCTTTGATTTATAATAATGTCTTAGTAAATACTGCATTGGAATCTGTCAGCCCAAGTAAGAAGTTCCTGGAATTTGTCTGTTTTAGAAGGCTGTGCGTGAGCCCTATTATATTTTATTATATAATTTAATTTATCACATCTTAGGGCGAGACGGCAACATAAACCATATGATGTGGCAGCAAAATGGCATTTCTCACAAAGTATTTTTTATATTATTACATATAGTACAACTGCTTCCCGTTTTGACTTTAAGAGGGGTGCATTTATACGTACCCACTATGTAGAGCAAAACATATCTAACACAAGTAAAACATGTATCCAATTTATCTGCCATCTTACACATGAAGAGAAACGAAAAATAAATAAATACTGGCAAAAAATTCTATTTTCCTCCTGAAGCTGAAAGTCAATACAGATAATCAAGGAAAAGTGAAAATCCCCAATGACAAATATATATATATAATGTGCTATAAGTTTACCAGACATTTTTATTTTTCAAGTATCAGATGCTGTTTTTTGTTTTATTGCCATCATATGCACTTCTAGGAAATCCGTTTCATTCGCAACGCGATATGTTGGTATTAAGCTTTTCACTCAATTTGTGAATCAAGGCAGACAATTCTTCTGTGGCTTGCGACTTGTCTTCTAGAAGTTCATATCGGAGACTAGAGATATCTTGCTTTATTTCTTTTAATTCGCCTGTGTTAATGAGAAGGTAAATAATATTCACAAATTAATCAGGGGGATTGAGGGGGCTCTAGTTCAACAGCAGGGGAGATGCCGTAGCTGCAGATACCTGTACTGAGTCCATCTCCTGGTCACTCCAGCCATACATATTCACTTGTGACTGTTGTAAGCAGTTGATACCATGCACCTGAATGATCAATAGCATGCATGATATGCATAGGTGCAGAGTAGGCCCAAATCTCTGGGACCTCGACTAGGATGCCAGGAGGCATATGGGTGCAAAGGGACCCAAACCCTTCCTTTAGACCCAGTTCCCAGTCTCAACCACACCTCACCAGTATCTGTAGCTTTAATTGTGACCACAGGATACTTATAACAAAAACTGGCGCCAAAAATATCTCATAAGAACCTTATACAAATTATGACTTTTTTAGTAGAGAGTTTAATAAGGATATGCTTGTCTTGTCTTGCCTCTGTCTTGAAGGTGTCACTTTTCACATACTGAGTGTTGTGGGGAAAAGCTTGGTTTCCTTTGCTTCTAAATAAAATGTAAAGTATGCGAAAACCTTAAAATATCTGCTAAGGCCTTTTATTTTACTTCTTCTTACTGCAGTAATGATCAAAATACTGGCAGCAAGAACAGGGGCATTGTGGTTGAATGAACCTATCAACACTGCGACAGTACTCTGGAGGCTGGTAGAGATAGATATTGTATCAATACAAGAGAACAGGGCGACGGCTTTAACCCAGACTGCGGGAGAGACAAAAACACCAGTTTCTAAAAATTACAATTCTGAACATGTTTAGATGAAGCTAATGTTATTACAAATAACCAATATAAAATATATTCAGTTAATTGCCATATATATATATATATATATATATATATATTGAAATTAAATGACAGGAAGGAAAGGTGAATACACAAAGAAACTATAAAAAGTGGGCTTACCTTCATTTACTTCATCATTTTCTCGGTCTACTTGTGCTCTCAAGACATATCTCTTTATCAGCCTTTTCATTATTTGCTATCAGAACAATTGAAATCAGTGTTAACAAAATATATATGTTTTTATACGCATAGAATAGTCAAAGATATTATCAGCTTCCACTGCTCCTACACTATGATTGCCAAAGTGATGATTTACATAGCTGGGCTCCTTTGACAAGAGCGAGGGAATGTAATCCACCAGCCGTACCCACAGTAATTAATATGTTAATGTATCAAATTTATCTTGCCTTTACCTTAATTTATGTGGAATTTAATTCATGACATGTTAGAGGTTGAAATTCCTAAATAGTTTTGTTTTGCCCATAAAACCTAGAAGTGACTCTGCCTATACAGAACAGTATTGGTATATAATATATATATATATTCACACTCCAACCAGCCATAACATTCTGACCAACTGCCTAATATTGTGTAGGTCCCCCTTTTGCCGTCAAAAGAGCCCTGACGTGTCACGGCATGGACTCCACTAGATCTCTGAAGGCGTTAGCAGCAGACCCTTTAAGTCTTGTTGGACTTGTTTGTCCAGCACATTCGCCAGATCTCAATCCAATCGAGCATTGGAGGAATGGAGGAGAGGCTGTCCCCATTGGTCTGCCTTTTTGCAGAAGTGCACACGAGGCCAGATGGTAATGCAGATAGATTCATGGAGGAAGGCACAGAATTGCCTTTCTTTCTCCGCAAATCTATCCGGAAAAACATGTCTTGGGGCAGCAAATAGCCACCCCTGTCAAAGTGCATGTAAGGGTCGGCTCTGCTGCATATTTTATTATTTTCTGTAAACGTGATTATATAGGTTTACCCAGTGTGTACATAGGTTTAGCATGTAGAATATCAGAAAAATATGAGGTTACACAGGTCAGCTTACCTGATAGCGAGATGGTTGATTAAGAATACTATTAAAACCCAGTGACTCGAAAGCCTTTGCATTAGACTGAGAAAACAGATTCAACTGAAAGAGAGTAAATAGAATGATAAATATGAATTTAATCAAATTCCAAATTTTTTATCAAATTAGGGTGAAGATTTGTTAAATGATCTGCTACTGATGACTTTGCAGCTAATGTCATATTAGGTGAAAACTATGAACCCAGCTTTGGCTCCTACAGCTCTTCTCTTTTATAGCTTTTTTTATACTGTTCTTGTTTGACATAGGCACCAAAAAAAAGAGAGAGCCAGCACATAGAAAAAATAAACTGAGGCATCACAGTGAATATTACAACCGTAATCTACCAAACATGTAGTAAAAACAAGATGCTTATATGCCCTTTGTGGTATTGGTTGATATAACAGGCAGAACAAAAAAAAAGAGAAATTACCACAATTATGAATTTATGATGCTTTGGATGTGAGAAGCATACTGATTCATTAATCATTTTATAAAATACAAGCCAAAATCTGTTCAAAAGTCAGTAGATATTTTTTTAATTACTTGACGTGAGTCACATTTTGTAGACGTATCTCTATGACCCGCATTAAAAATGTATCTTATAGAAGGAATGACTGCGTGCCAAAGTGTCTTGTATTTGAAAATAATCTCATTAATAGTGCTTGTAGCTCATTTTATAGTTCGTTCTCATAACACGATTACGTTACAGCGACAGGAAAAATGTTTATACAGTAATGACATATTGTAAATTGAAAATGTATTTAGTCCCTTGATACTGTCTCATTGTTAGGAAACCAACGCATTATTTTGTTTTTCCTCCTCAAACTACAGAACCACACAAAGCAGTTTGCATGCAGTTCCTTTCATTTTTTTACATTATATAAGTTACACACAAAGAATGAAATTATATAAGTTGACTGTTTTAGGAAAATTTGGGAATTTTTTTTCATACTATATCAGTGGCGGAAGTAGTACGCTAAGGGCCCTTGTGCAAGACAGCTTGTATGGCCCCCCCAAAAATGTTCTGCAGTAGACACAATTAGAACTAATTCAGATTAAACAAAAAAAAGAAAAATATAATTTATTTAAGTTAAAAAAAAAAATGGGGATGTTTTGGATGTAGCATAGGTGGTGTGAAGAAGTCAGTGGCTTTGTGTGATCTTGAAGGTGGGGAGAACAGATGGTTTCTTTCAGAATGCAGGTTGGGGGTATTAGGATGATAGATTATATGCTTGTCTGAACACGTTGGTTTTAATTTATAATTAGAATAAATAGTGCTTTGACAGAACAAGGTAGAGAATTTCAGAGAACTTGAGTAAACCCCTGGAGATACAAATTGGGAGAAGTGATAATGGTCGAAGAGAGATTCAAGTTGTGGGCACAGAAGAACGGGTAGTTAGGAAAGCATTTGGAGATTTATGGGGACTGTGATGTTAAGGGCACTGTAGGCAAGGGTCAGGAGTTTAAATAAGGGGCAGTATAGGGATGGTCAGTTAGCAGAGAGTTGCAATAGTCCAGACACTATTTCCCCAGGAAATACATTAGTATTTTAGTAGATTTAGTGCTGTATATCAGCATGTTTTAAACCATACCATATAAACTGCCAAACAATGTGGCATCATTTGAATTATCTATTACCAGAAACCGGATGTGGGAGCTGATACATTTGTGCTTTCCCTGCCAATGTTAATGTTTGTGTATATTGAAGGCCACCACTCTCTCACATCCCATCATGGTGGCCTCCAAAAACTCCACCTCACCCAGGGTTAACTCATCTCAAAAGTACAGCTCTACCCCAGCCACTCCAGTGGCCGTGCTCCAGTTGTATTTGCTGTACTTCCTAACTGCAACCCTACGCTCAGGCGTCATTTTGATGCTAATTATTGCTTCAGACAGTACTAGTAACCCATAATTAAATAAGTGGAGGTATACATGATGACAAGGTTTATAAATTAGAATACTTTCACTGTTTGTTTTGGTTATTAAATGAATACTAATGTGGTGCTGGGGTGAACTAAATGCAGCATGGTTGTCACGTCTGCAATACAGCAGAGGATCCTCGCTGCAGAAATTGGGAAGGCGCCTCCTGGCGGAGATGGAGGGCCCAGCAACGAAACACCAAAGTGAATCACGGACACGGGAGCGTAGCGCAGTACAAAATCCAGGAACGAAAATAATAAATAAAATATAATAAATTCAGGGGTCAGGCAAAAGAGTAGTCGGGGTCACGAGCTGAGGTCAGGGCAGGCAGCAAACAGCAAGGTCAAAAACTAGCCGGAGTCAGAACCAATAAATAACAAAGGAATATGGAACGCTAGTGAAGGCTATTAGGCACTATCACAGGCAAAGGTGAAGTGCCTACTGAGGGTTTAAATATCCCTCTACTCACAGGATCCTCCTACCCACCTAATTAGGGGGAGGAGGAAGAAAGCTAAATGTCGCTTTAAGAAGCGACATGAATATTTATGAGTTAGCCGTTCGCGCATGCGCGAACGGCACTCCTGACGTCGAGGCGCGCGCCCCGTCAGGATCCAGTGATCTCTGCGGGGACACGCGTCTATCCGCCGGACGGACCTGGCGGCGGCTCCCGCCAACGGAACGAGCAGGGGGCTGGACGCGCGGGCTGCGTCTCAGCTCCCCTACCCGCGGGACCACGGAGGAGGTAACAATGGTACAGTGTGGTGCATGGATATAACAGAGTTCTTTTATGAAAGAAGAAAAGGAGAGATCTGGAAGATGAAACATCTGTGATAGCTCAAGCGCAGCTGACTTTGATCTTTGTTAATGAAAACAAAATCACTCTCTTGTGTTACTTTTGATAAAAGTTCGATTTTGTCTTCTCTGCACTCTTGGAAATAACAATAGATTTCCTCTGTATGGTGGCAAAATAAGTATCTTTATTATATAGAGATACATTGAAAAAAAAGAAAAGAAAATGCGTATCCTAGCAAGTGTCCTTGTATCATTTTATGAATAAGACATTGAAGCCATGGTTTTTTTTAAATAAAACTATCCCTTCAAATGAACAATATTTACCAAAACAAAAGTGACATAAATAATGATTGGGTTAGTTTCCTTAAGGGTTATTTATTGACTCTTTTTTTTTTTCTCTCTCCTAAACTTCGAATGACCCCCCTCCCCGGGGAGCAGGATTCATTAGCTAACCCGAGAAGATGAAGAAGGCATATAGCATGCCAATGTATTATAAGCAAATGAAAAAGGCTCAGGTGCCTAATGCTGAAAATGCTAGAGCTGTTTTCTTGTTTCTCCGCAACTTGGAAACGATGGACACTGAAGCAAAATCTTTACTTATCTTTCTAGAAAAAATGATAAAAATGTATAAAATGACTACAAGTTTTAATCCCTGATGCCTGTAATTCAAAGCTAGTAATAACATTTTGGTAGACAAATCAGCATGCATACTGTCACAAGTGACCATACTGTTCTCTCCCATGCCAAAGACAGGATCAGAAATCCTGTAAAAATCATGAGCCCTTACCCGGGACTTAGAATCGGCCATTCCAATTTCAATGTCCTTTTGAAGTCTTCTTGTCCTGCACTTGAGGAAGTTGAAGATCCTCAAGATAAGGTATACAAATGATTTGGGGCTTGGTACAACGCTGTAAGGTGGAGGCAATGTTTTACCTTCATCAAAGTAAGATAACCAAAGCTTGGATCTGGCAAATTTCCACTCAACATCACTGTCATCCTAGAAATAGAGAAATTGCAGGGATGAGCTCCTTTGACATCTGCTTATCTTTTGCGTTTATCATATCTAGAATAATTCTGCACACAGTCGCCTTATATGCATATTGACTAGTCTTTTTTGCTTCTATCCTTTTCAACAAATATTTTTTTTGTTTCAGTATATTACGTGTTACTGCATTGTCTGGTTTCATTTCATCAAATATAAGTAAGAAACACAAGTGAGAGGCTAAAGTAGTGCAGCGATGAATAGGAAAAGACAACTACATCTCTCTTCATTTTGTACAAGATTTGTCCAGCAACCAGAAAAAAAAGAAATAAAAAAAATTACAATGGACTGGATGTCACATCTTTCATTGGCAATGAGCTATACTTAAATAAGAAATACAACACAGTTGAAAACGCACAATTTTTATCATGCAAGAAATATAATATTGAATTTTAAGCAAAATAGGTTTTGAGTCCAGTAAAAACATGATTTAGAATTGCTTCTCTTTTACACCAGAATACATATCGATGTTATTGATAAAACAATATTTATTTGAGAACATATTTTTTGACACTGAAAAAGGGATGGAGATATAATGCCCAGGAGAGGGTGGGCAACATTTAGCCTAGGGGGAATGTGGAGCCAAACGGCCCAGTAACAGCAGATCAAAACAAATCTAGTCCTATCCAAAACACATAAATAATAATAGCAAACCCATAAGCACAGAAAATTTCCAGTCATCATGCAAATGTTGGCTAAATTTATGGTTATTCTGGACATTCTGATGGTTGTATGGGGAACTGCAAGTAAACACTTGGAGCAGCCTACATCTTTGAATCAGTGCACTTCATGGGGGAATCCTCCCTTTCTCCCTTCTTGCCCGTCCAATATGAGATTTAAATCAAGCCATGATATTTGAACAGCAGTATGGGTGACAAATAAAGACCCACGAAAGAAGATATTGTCACAATTCCTAGCTTAAATAGTTTAGTGTTGGAAAAAAGACACCAGTTTCGGTTGTCTGACCAGCATTTCATTTTTATCTCCCTTGAGTTACTCTAAAGTGATGTAGGAATGAGACAAGCAATAGTCCGGTGCAGTAAATCTCCAGGCCAATCAAGGGAGTCCAGGTTGGACCTGAATCATGGTGCATCTTATATTTTTCAATACTGTTTTATTCACCATGTTACTGAAACGCTGATTTATAAAACAAAAGCGCATCAAATAAATCTTCCTTGCAGAAATCACCTCATTTTC
Organism: Spea bombifrons; assembly: GCF_027358695.1. Lineage (NCBI taxonomy): Eukaryota > Metazoa > Chordata > Amphibia > Anura > Pelobatidae > Spea > Spea bombifrons. Next base: position 42,572,715 of record NC_071087.1, on the reverse strand, counting down.
TCTTTTCACTAGATCTGGGAAAGTAATAAAATGCCTGACCTCAGCCTACTTTGTCATCTGAGCTCGCTAGGAAAGGTTGATGGGTAAAATGCCTAGAATAGTGATGCAGCTTCAATATATTAATATAAAATGGGATTAGAATAAAACTGTAATCCTTTGGGCAGCACTGAGTGATTGCATGGAGATTCTCTATTATTTATAATCAATCGTTTTTACTCCAGGCTTCATCAAACCACAATCACGTTATCTGCCATTCACCTTGCAGGACTGCACTTTGGCTATTAAAGATCAATTGTACACATTCGTTACAGAGTACGCTGTTTCATGTTTGCAATAGCTCAGGAATAAAGCATCTATTTTAAAGGAAACAACAAGATAAAGAACTGAATTTATTATCACTGAAAAAACTAGTACACTAGTTATGAACAGACCTTATGCTTATTATTTAGGTTCACTGATTTTACTCGTCAGGACTTGATTAATAAGGTAACTGGCTTTGTATAAGCACTGTTTCATGTTCTTTTTTATTTGCCTACACACCCATATTCCATACATAGTTGTCTGAAGGGGGGGTAGGAGGGGGCACCCCCACTGGAGCAGCAGCAGGGGAGGGGCAAACAGTAGGCTGTTAAGACCTAGGTTAAGTAGACATACAGAGCAGAAAAACATCTGGTAGTCAAGGGAGTGCACCCCAAAAAAAACATTTTATTTAATTATGTACACCCCTGCTGTCAGAGTGGTTTGGTCTGCTATCTTCCTCTCCCGCTAGATGGTCTGCTCCCCTTCACTCTGGCAGATGCTCCTTAATAGCCACAAAGTCTCCACCTGGGCAGAGACACAGTTTGCATGCTGCAGCCTCAAGGTAGTTTATTTCAAACATGTATTGCAGCTAAGGTTAGACAACATTCTAGCTGCTGAGACTACATTTCCCATGACTCTCAGCCAGTCCGGTATGTAAGGCATCATGGGAAAGGGAGTCCTCAACAAGTGCACTGCCAAAGGTTAGCTTTTATATCATGGATTGGTACTGCAGCTGCTACACTAACTAACTTTTGTTAACCGCCTCTACACTATTATTCCGCCAGCCATATTGGTAACTGAACATCGTGGGAATTGTAGTTATGGACCGGGTTGTGGTGGCCTACACTACACAATAACTTTTTTGTTGTTGACTGCGGCTCTCATGACATACAGTCAGCCATTACTGGCTGAACACCATGCGAATACTACTAACATGGTCATATCATATTTCCTATTAACGGGTAACTAACATTTGCCTCCCACCAGGAAACCCAGTTCCTGGGCCAATAAAGATATTCAATGGTATGGGCAGAAGAAGGTATCGGGGTTTGAGAAGGGGAAGGTGGGGAGGATATTTTGCCCCCCCAAGGAAAAATCCTACAGATGCCCATGATTTCATATATGTGTGTATATATATATATATATATATATATATATATATATATCCTTACTGTAAATTACACTGGTTGTTTACTTCATCCAGTATTGGATTAACCGAGAGGCACGTGGAGGAACTGGTACAGGACACAGAGTGGTAGGCTCCTCTCTCACAGTGAAACAAATCTTAATCAAGGACTGCATTATCAATGACCATAACTTGCACCTGTTATTGTAACCAAATAGTAAAAACTGTGTTCAACATATAACTGTGTGCCATAACCACAGTGAACTATAGAAGGTATAAGTCATATCCAGAGCACACAATCACTTACTGTGCTTCAATTTATAATTTATTTAAAACTTTGTGTAATTTGCATCTGTAAGTATCATAAAATTGTATTCTATATTTGTATAGCTCTTTGAAGGCATCCAATGGGGAACATTTTAATAAACCTGCAAGGATAATTACAACCCTGGCACATTTTCTAAGGCATTAAAAGTAATACGTTGTCGATGTAAAAACTGAAACAAAGTTACTGAAAGATCTGAATGGGGGCTTACTGAACTATAATGCATTGGGCCATTGTGCTTTAACAATAATATTTAGGTGGTTATAAAGTGATTTGCGCAAGTACCTCTTGCTAAGTGTATTTATGCTAATGGATTGTGTAGGACATATATCACAATGTGACTGATGATAACTATGGTACTATAATTCCAATAAATGCTCAATAATGCAATATCCACAATTCTTTCTAATCAAAGAAAATTATAAAAGTACTTAGAAAAACTCCAGTTTTCTAGAAGATATAGCTTGATATTTACTATTCCATTTCATTGTTGTTTCATTGTAGCAACAACCAGTTTTAGTACCTCTATTTCTTGATAGGAGCTGTTAATCATGGCTATTAACATGTTTAGAAGAACAACCACCATAGTGACGTTGTAGATTCCATAAAGGACATAACCAATGTTCTCGATGAACTTGTGGTCATATTTTAGAACCACAGAGGTTACTTCAGAGAGGCCAAATATGGACCAGAACAAAGTTTTGAAACTTTCTTCAACTCTAAAAATGGAGAAACAAGAGATATATGTTACTAGTAGAATAACATCTGTGTCTATGAATACTGCAAGCCAATAAATAATCTTTGATAATATTCAGATACAAGCAAACATTAAAATAACTTATAGAAGTGTAAGTTATTTTTATATTGTCATTGGGATTTTTAGAAAAGATGTACTTTTGGTGACATAAACCGAAAGCAGACAGGCAACCCTTTACCAGTGTCTCGTTGCTCTTCCAAATGCCCTTATTTCACCCTAATCAGTAGGAGATCTTAGTTACCAAACTTTGGCCTCCCAAATATTAGAATACTATTAGAATAATAATAGGGCTTTATGTCAAACATGATAAGTATACAATGCAACAGCTAGCGTTAAGTGTAGGCTTGTGTAAAGTTGATATAGCTTGCGAGCAGGGCTCTCTGCACCAAATGTATCGGTTTGGCTTAGTCTGTCAATTCTCGTCTTGTCACATACCCCTTGAATATATGTATTGTATTAAGCACTGCATAAATTTGGCGCTCTATCAATAAAAGATAATAATAATATAAATTGATCTATGTTGTAGGTATCTGGCACTGGATAACATTTTAATGGATTTACTAGAATTTCTAGAAATGTGGTTATTCCAATTTCTACATCTGAACTATATATAAAATATATTTTATATATATATATATATATATATATATATATATATATATATATATATATATATATATATATGAGTTTTGTTAGCAAAGTTTTTAACTAATCTGTGTATCCTTCCCTGTTCCACAAATATCACATATATTGTATCTAGTAGTTTGATGACCTAAATTGTCTGATGTCTTTATACAAACCTCCATATGTCATTCTTCTTTTAACCTTTGATTTCTGAAAATAAATCATTATAAAGGTAATAAAAACCCTATTGGCAGCTGTTAATACTTACGTTGTGAAAGCAGAATTCACTTTAGCCCCAAGATAGTAGGAATACAGGATAAACATCCCAATCATGAATGCAAGAAATACCATGATAAAGAGAACCATGAACTTAAAAATGTCTTTGACGGTTCTGCCAAGAGATATTTGCAGTGGTCCGAAGCTCTCATTGGCTGGGAGGATATAGGCAATGCGAGAGAAGCTGAGGACTACGGCAATAGCATATAGACCTTCAGATATAATTTGTGGATCGGACGGGAGCCATTTGTCTCTAGCTGAAAGAAATAAAATTAACAACAAATAACTCAGCTGATTGATCTCATACATGCCCAAAAATAAAGGTCTTATGGTATTAATCATTCAATTCAGTACAACAACCTTACCAAATGGCAGGTACCAAAATAAGTCTATGCATACAAATATACAAAATACATGCAAGAGGAAGTTTAAATAAATATTTGTAATATGTTAGGAGCGGTCTTTGTGACAGTTCCCTAGTAAAGATATATCGAATACAGCAATTTGGAGATATATTAAGAACAAGACAATATGGCACTACAATTCTTCCAGATTCGTCCCCTCACTCACAAAGATGTCAAGGAAAATCTGCAGATGTGTGATGTGCGATATATCAGAAGAGGAAAGAAAACAAAAAGCAATCAGGTGCACAATGTAGGAAAAGAGGCATACCACAATGTCCCCGCTCTTCATCTCCATCAGACACAGTGATGTATTTTAAAAACGTGACTTATAACTTAAATAGATAAATATGTCATATATAGACATGGCGATTTTACAGATGAAAGACTAACAACATCCGTATCAAGAACAAATCTTTACAAAGAATAAAGATTACTTTCATTGTAATTCACTCAACTGAAATGTTAAACATTGATTCACTTTCCTAGTGTTCAGTCCAAGGGATGAAAGAGCAGATTTATCTAAACAGTACCGCATCAGGCAATCATTAAATTGAGCTGGGAGGGCAATCACCCAAGACCAGGGAACCAGCAAAGATTTAATTACCAAAAAGACATGGGAACGTACTGTAATGCCTTGAAAACATAACAGCAATATAAAAAAAACCTAAAATTTTAATCAATCACTGACTGCACATAGATAACCTTTAGAATATTAAAGCCCTACAATATGGCTTTGGGTTTAAATAAGGACGTATGAATGTTACAGGAAAGTATAGTATCTTGGGATGTACAGCATCCATACAGATGGACTATTCTGCACTCAAGGCGAACTCTGACGGTACAGACACCATTTTGTGAGCAAAACAACCACTTTGGTATAAAGACTATCAAGCAAGTTCAATTCATGTACCGTATATTCCGGCGTATAAGACGACCCCCAACTTTTACAGTCCAAATATAGAGTTTGGACTATACTCGCCGTATAAGACTACCCCTCTACCCAGCGTACAACAACCAGCCAATCACGGCAAGCGATGTACCTTACCGGTGATTTGCTGGTTGATTTGCTGACATATACATACATGCACTGCCCTTACACACACACACACACACACACACACACACACACACACATAATATATATATCTATATATATATCTACACATATGCCTGTCCATACATACACATTTATACACTGCCCTCACCACACACCCCTGCCTTTACACACACATGTATATGTATATGTATATATATATATATATATATACACACACACACGTATGTATATATATATATATATATATATATATACACACGTGTGTGTGTGTGTGTGTGTGTGTGTGTGTATATATATATATATATATATATATATATATATATATATACACACCAGTGTGTGTGTATATATATATATATATATATATATATATATATATATATATATATATATATATATATATATATATATATATATATTTCTCCCCCCTTTCTCCCTTTCTCCCCATCTCTTACCTTATCTTCTTTCTTCCATCCAGTTGTGGGAGCCCGAGGTCTGGCACTTCAGACCTCGGCTTCCCTGCTCTCTAATCACTACGCGCCGGCTATTGATGCCGGGCGCCGGGACATGACGTCATCCCTGCGTTCGGCATCAATAGCCGGCGCCTAGTGATTAGAGAGCAGGGAAGCCGAGGTCTGAAGTGCCAGACCTCGGGCTTCCCTGCTCCCTCATCACTACGCGCCGGCAATTGATGCCGGGCGCCGGGACATGACGGCATCCCTGCGCTCGGCATCAATAGCCGACGCGTAGTGATTAGAGAGATTGGTGGCTTCGTGGGAACCTCCGGCTTGGTAAGTACCCGGCGTATAAGACGACCCCCCACTTTTAAGAAGATTTTTTGGTGTTAAAAAGTCGTCTTATACGCCGGAATATACGGTATGTTTGGTCATATGCACATGAGATAGAAGGTGATGCACACAAGTCAAAAGACTCACTATCAATGACTAAAGCACAAACTTTTTTATAAAATGGAGCTCAAACGCCAAAATGATTGCCAACTAATCCAATAAATGTGTACATTTACCAAGCCTTTCTCATAGCCAACTGAGGTAAGGACTGGCCATTGTCACATCCAAAGCTCATCATAGACAATGTGGTACTGACAGTATATGTGTTAATGTTTCTTTTGATGTCTCTCTACCCTATCTTTAAATGCATTAACTTATGCTGTCTTTGCAGTTAATAATATATATATGAACATATATACCGTAGTTAAATTCTAAAAAAAAAAAAGAATTATATTTATATGACATAAGTTGAAGTGAAACTGAAAATATACAGTATGAATGGATAACATGCATAGTTCATATGGAGTTGACTGTGAATGTGGTAATAAACCAACCTATATACTCCCTAATTCAGTGGTATGGTGACTTCTTAATTATGCTCATAATTGGGAACTTCCCAGGATAGGTTACCAAGACCTTTACCGAGGGAGTTGCTTGGGGGGTCATGGCCATCAAACGTGTGGAGGCATGCGTAGCTAATGTTTCGATGGTGTTATCTGTGAATAGGGCAGGGCTAGCACCAGGAAACCTTAAGTGGGCAGATAGGGGTAGAAAAGGGCTTCTACTCTACTTGGTGAAGAAGGAAACTAACCCAGGGAAGCAATGGAGACTCTAGGTCAATCCCGGAGAGTTCCTAGGACTGCTTATGCTACAGTCATTGTGTTAGCGTTGTAAATGTTAAACTGTCACTGGTATACCATGAAGTTTCCGCCTTGTGCATGTGCAGAGTGTTTTATTGTGCTTTCTATGGTGTTGAATTTCTTTAGACATTTCTATATGTGTCTTTTGTTTTGCCTTTTGCAATGTACTCAAATAGATAATATGTTGTAAAGGTACAAATTGTAAATACAAATAGGTACTTTGCTATCTTGGGTATTTTGTTTGATTTTTTTTCCAGCCCAAACATCTGACTGGTGTGAGTAGGACATGTAATTTCCCTGATTTCTTAAAATATGAAGGATATTACAAGTGGGGATGAAAGGTCAGAGAGAACACAAACCACACTGTGGAAAATAAGAACAAATGTTTTAGAATCCAAATAATAAGAATGCATCAAAACAGAATAAAAGTTTGTGTGCTTACTTGGAAATAAAACATTTTCATTATAGGACCATCAATTTCAGTTTATAGATTACTGATACAAGGCATTAAACAAAATAATTACATTTTGATTATCCAATATGCATACAGTAGGAGCACAGGCTGCATAATTGCACAAAATCTGTGTAACGATAAAATGACCTAACAAACCAATACAAATTATAGATGGTCTTGTTGAAATTGAGAGAGATTGGGGCTGAACCAGTTGCTAAAAGTTATGGCCCAGATGGCATTATTGACTAACACTGGAACACGGTTAATCCACATAAAATAAATAATATAGCTATGTTTGGTCCATGGACTTCTTTGAATGCATACATATAAATAATTTAAAATGTTATCAGGAAACCAGTTAGACCAAGATATACAAGAGTATTTCATTTTCAATAAAAATACAGAAATACAGAGCTCCTATTGGCCACAGAACACCCTAGCTAGCAGAAAAGTGGAACCTACAGACTGAACAAATAGCTTGATGGCTGTTCCAGGTCTGAAGGGCCCATTGTAAACCATTTTGAACCGGGAGGGAGAAAGGAATGCCGCCCCATGGGGAAACCGGGGTTGCTCGCACAGCATACGTGTATGTAAGCATGAATGTCTATATGTATGGGAGCATGAATGTCTATGTATATGTGTACGTGAGCATGGATGTGTATGTATAAGTGTGTGTTAACATAAATCTGTATGTGAAAGTGTTTGTAAGTACGAGCATGAATGTGTAAGTGTTTGTGTGCTAGCATGGCTGTGTATGTGTTGTGTTTGTGAGAATGAATGTGTATATTTAAGTGATGTGAGGGGGGAATGTGTATGTTAGAATGAGTGAGTATGAGTAAGTGTATGTGTAAGCATGTTTAAAGTTGTGTAAGTGTGTTTACATATGTGTGTCGGCTGTATGTTGGGAGGGCAAGGGGCAAAGAAGGCACAGACAAGCTATTTGGTAGCAATGATGGTACACACCAGCTGTTTGTGTGCATTGATGAGCTGGGCAAAGATGGAACAGACAGGCTGGGGATTAGGATGGCACTGATAAATAGCTTGGGGCAAAAATGGCACAAACGAGCTGTTTGGGGGCAAAGGTGGCGCTATGGAACATGATGCCTGGTGAAGTTGAGAGCCTTGTGGCAATTTTTGCTCACAGGTCCTTTGTTTTCTAGTTGGTTCTTAGTTATGCAGCAGAGGTGCTGCCACCCCCTGGAAATGCTGCCCCCTAAATATACCTTTGACGTTTCTTACTCTACCTTACATCGTATCACCTTATTCACATAGAACTATTCTTTATTTCCATATATATAATTTTCTGTGATAGCAATAAAATGACACTTTTAATAATTTATTGGTATTTTCCTCCTTATAGATTCACAGAAAGAGCACTAAGCTGTTCTCAAATACATGATGTAAAATGAACAACAGCTTTATACAGTTCTCATAGAGATCAAAACTATCGATGTGAAGCATAATATATCTCTTTGAGAACAATAATTACTGTAGAATAAATCAATATTTCAATTGCTATAATGCTAGCTGCTTACAAAATGCAATATACCTACTGTAAGTGCAGAATTATATCAAGCAAAATGCAGGGTAAAAAAAGACGACAGTTTCACCGAACTGCACCGATCAATTTATAGTTTGAAACTGTCTGATCGCTGAAAGCATTAAGATTAACGTCAATCCGTACTTTATTGCCCAGCATAATAATGTCTGTTTAGAAAATGTAAATGGATATAGATTGCCCATGATTTAATGAAATATGGGCTCCTACAAAGACCTGACACACACACAGTGATTCATGTAAAAAGCAGCATCTCCAAATACACAGTATTGAGTTTACATATCAGCATTAAGATGAATGACCTCGTTCACGTAAATAACATCTTCCAATATAATTATCTAAGCCTTAATTGCAGCTAATGCAGGAAACGGGCCGAGTGTTATGACTTCCTGCATGTATTTAATATTTATTGCATGAGACGTTGGTTAGAATTGGTTCATCATCTCAGACTGATGCTAAACTTGTGTCTCATCATTTAACCATGTGCTCTGTCCTTCATGAAGCCAGTTTCTTATCAGCTCTTAATAAAAGTCGTTTTACCTATTAAACACCTAGTTAAAAAGCTGTACCTTGGAAGCAAGCTTCGCATAGTGCTCCAAGATGGGATGTTTAGTATTTTATGGCTGGGGCTATAAATACAAAAAAAAACCTGGGCAATGGCAGCCAAGTAGCTTTATATAATTTGCTGATTAATGTCTAGTTTTGATGAGACTATGTTTTTATGTATTATTTTAAAAGAATGGATTCAGCCTTTGCTACGTTGTTCTTGAGAGTACCAATCGTGATCTTACCGTAGGTGAAATACTCAATTTCCGGTGGAAGTGTGACCAATGAAAGGTCGCTCTCTTGGATGTTTTTGTCCACATATTGTTGGGCTTTGGTGGCTTGCATAAAGGCAAGAAGCCTGGCAGTAAAAGCTGCAATAAAAATAGATAGCATCCCAAAATCCAGCACATTCCATAGCTGCAGAATGTATTCTCTTGGGCCTTCTAGCCAGAGCTCCTTGCACTCTGACCACATCATTCCTGTAACCAAGCAGAACACCCGGGTGTTAAACGTTGTTAGGTCACTGTACTTATATTCTTGAAATTTGTTGCCAAGCTCCTACACATGTTCCCCTGATATACCCGTAGAATTTGACTACTTTTTGCTTTCCAGTGTTCTAGTGCTGTGGATTGTAAGCATAGAACTATTAACTATCTCAGGCACTGGATGAATATAATAAGATTTATACACCATCAAAGGTGAGTGGACATAGGCAACCCATACCTGAACTAGAACATTTAGCTGCACGGCACCTGGTCCCGGGGAAATGCCTAATTGGGCCCCATTTGGAGATTTGTTGCCAAGGTTTAGACATTAATGGCTGTGTGTTGAGTTATGTTTGTAGCAGAGAGTCATTTCTTCAGTGTTGTCACATGAAAAGATTTGATAAAATATTTACATAAATGTGAGGGGTGTACTCACTTTTGTGAGATACTGTATGTCCTCTTCTCCAAACAGTGTGCTATATCAACTATCTCATCAGTGTTTGTAGCTTGTGTTCCATAGTTAATAATATATTGTACTTAATAGTTTCCATTGCCATCAATAATTAGGTGAGAAAAGGTAATCAAATTAGACCTTCTACTACTTAAAGGTTTTTTTATTGGGCCCACTTATAAAAGGCCTGATGGAAATAATAAAATGTAATGGCCTTAATAGAATACACAAATTTGTTTGAATCTTGAAGTCTGTGTTAATTAATAAAAGTTTAACTGGTGATATTACCAGTTTAGGCAGCAAAGTCATGCTCTTGGAGCTAACTGTTTACATGACATATTAATTGTATTCATTTACAGTAAGTAATCATTGTGACGCTAAAAGCATTTATAGGCTTACCTACAACCCACACCATTATGAGCATCTCTGTCCAAGTGAACCTTGTCGTTTTTACTCTGAAGATTTGCTTTGGATATTCAATGACAGTGATGTTCGGTAGTGTTTTAATGCCCTCGAACCGGTCAGATGCATTGAACACTAACAGACACAGGAAGATGATGAACGATGCCGCGTGAGCTACAAATTTCATAAAGGGGCTACGAAGAACTTTGCCGAGCTAGAAAAAAAAAATAGAGAATCTTTTAGTGGCTGTTATTCTCTTTAGTATACTGTAGGCGAGTGGGGATGAAATATGATATCTTACTGCATTCAGTATGAACAGCATGATGCTAAATTAACAAGGGGAAGATGACAATACATATTTCCTATCAGTTCACCAACTCTCTGTTCATAGAACGAAATACAGTGTTTTATTTGAAAAAATAATCTGTAGAAAATTCACTGAGAATATTCAATGGAAAATCACTTAGTACACATGAACCAAGAGTTCGGTTTCTTCAAACGTGTCAGATGCTTCATGGCATTACCAATAGGCATGTATTCATTATACCATATAAAATACTAAAATATTTTTTTTTCCTAAAAACATTAATTTTCAATAACCTTTCCATTGATTTAGAAAAAAAATCATCATGTAACATCATGAATAAAGGGATGGTACCCAGGTGCTTTCTGGGTCCCAGTCTGTCTGGATCCAGCACAGCAGGTAATATAGCTGTTCAGAAGGCTAGATGAAGTTCTCCAGCAAAGCCCTTCCTATCAAAACTTGCAACACAGGAAAGAAATAAGTGGCACCAAGCAAAGACAACAAAATTAAATGAAAGTTTGACTCAGGACCAGGAACTAGAATCAACTGAAGTTGAATGCAAAGCAAACTTTGGCAAAGCAATTATTATTCCCTACTCATATCAAAGGGGTGCCACTTGTATCATGGGCAGCATCCAGGAATACTCAGATGTCCCTGTATCTGGAGTGTCCTGTGAAGCTTAAAGGGGACAGTGAAATATTCCCCCTACAGATAGGTGACCTTGGTTATTATTAAAACAAATTCACCCTAACATCATACTTACACATACTCTCTCTGCCTCTAGTCCACTTTTCCAAGCTCCACTAACCCTAGGCTCACACACTCACCATAAACACTGAAGCTAACAACATACTCATACATATTCACACACACATTCTCTCTCTTTCTCTTCCTCTCTCCCTCTCACAGCTCTCCAATGTCACAAAAAAATTATTGTCCAATGGCAGCAGGCTGAATAGCTGCAGGTTGTGCGGGAGCATGTATATATATATATATATATATATATATATATATAGTTTGGGGATCTTTTGTATACTCCATTGACTACAATGGACGTGCCTCCCCTGAAGGGTACTTAGTACTACTAGCTACCTCCTAGATTTAGTAAATTTTGGGTCAGATTTCTTAATTTTTTGACTTAACAAAAATGTTAAATGTGTTAAGAAGTGGACTCACACTTCCAAATCACACATATGATTTACAATGGGTTAATATATTTCAAAACACAGTTGAGTTTATGCAAGCTGAATGTTTTTAACCCCTTAATGACAAGACTGTTTCTTACCCGTACTACACATTTTGGGACAAAGGCGCTTTTAACATTTCTCAGTGTTGCTGTTTAGCTATAATTCTTCTTTCTCATTTTGTGCTCCCACACACATTGTATATAGTGTTTTTATTATTGTCATCTAATTTACTATATAAAAAAATATGGTGATTTTTTTGTTAAAAAGGACTTTTTGTCACTTTTATTTTAAAAATCTTTTACTCATCTGCAAATACTAATGAATAGATTCTACTATTTGTCCTGAGTTTAGAAATATCCAATGTTTTTATGTTTTTTTTTGCTTTTTTTCTGCATTTGGACATCTGGTCAGTTTGTGCCCATGTCCTATTTTTGGGACATCTTTGAAGCCGACCAATTCAATTTACCCCATCAAATCATACATTTTTGAAAACTAGACACCCTATGAGCTTTTAAAATGCCATTATATTAACTCTTTCCATGATCAATTTTTGTAACGATATAGCGCTAATTGTAGGACTTGCTCATAAATAACTTATACATTTATTTGGACTTTTTTTTGGTGACAGTGGATAATTATTTATGTAACTAATTTTTTTTTACAATTTACTAATCACATTGTGATTAGTGAGCGGGGCTCCATCGACCTGCATGGTTGAACGCAGGACCTTGAGAGTTCTCAAGAGGGTCTGGATAGACCCTCTGTGAACTCATTGATGTGAGTTCACAGAGGCAATGTCATTCACTGATGGCGCTTGTGGTTGCTCTTAGGACATTAAGATGCAACTATTGTAATTGCTATTATCTGTTCTGAACATGAGCATTAACATCTATACTTTTTATGGTAAAAAATCTCCAAGAGTTATGTACTCTTGTTATTTCTCAGTTCTCAGTTATTGAAGATCTGTAATTATTAAGAGCAGCCTTCATGTAGCTTTCACAGGACATAATGTCTATGTGTGCATATTGATGGGGCCTTAACAGCTGCCTGCTCAGCTAGGTCTAGACAGGTACAGCAAAGGGCGAAGGTGACAATAATTTCTCTTTAATGAAACACATAAGGTGCCATGGGCACAAGAAAGAAACATTAAATTCAAATGAAGTGAATAACAAAGTTAAAAAGTATAATATTTAAATTTGCTATGAAAAAAATGAATATTTCTTCTGGGTGGCACCTGCATTTAAAAGGAGGTCAAATGTTCTTGAATATAAATGAAAACCTAATGTGATATAATAATATATTTTCAGTACAGTGGGGAAGCAGTTTAAAGTTGCACTTATTTTCATGAGCACTTATCAGTAAACTGTTCTATGACACAAAAGAATACAAAATAATTGTTGTGACCACTGAAGGGCTGGAAATCTATAATCCCAGAAGGCACAAAAAGGCTCCAACCTTGCCTGATATCCTGATATATCTATAATATTTCCAATTCAAGCAAGGTTTACATTTTACATAGATAAGAACATATCTTTTTGATTATTTAAAGACTTAAAATATTAATGGGGGTAAGAAAAAACAACCATATTTATTAATTATGGCGGCACAAAGGCTCTGATGGCTGGAACCATGAAGCAGACTGAAAGTTTTGTCGTCATGTACTCAAGGAACATTGCTTGGCTATTGACCTTTACAAAGTATAACACTGAATAAGAAAACTAATAGTGTTGGGCTATGTCAGTGCTTTAGACAATAGATGTTCGTAGCTTCGGAAAAGGTCAAATTATTTTAGTTAAGAGGAGCAAATATTGTTTTTTTTTTTTCCAGCATCATGTTAACTGAAGACCAAAGAGGCTTCCACAAGTCTTTAGATATATCAAACATATATTTGGAAGATCTAGTGACTTCCAACAGGGTTTTTTTCTGATGCTCACAAGCTGCTTACTTTCATACAATGAAAACAGCAATAATCTCAGGTACTCAGGTATAATAAAGTAAAGATATCTTAAAAACTGAATGAATGTTCCTAGAAAAAACAAAACAGAAAAAAACACTGGTTGGAAATTAATAAGCACTTGCATTAACCTATTCAGTGCTAGAGTTACCTGCACCTGTCAGTGAAGATCTTAAAAGTTATCATTATAACATGTGGAATTCAATACCCGGCTACATGGTGCTATCCAATAGCCAACAGCAAGGAACGGGAGACCAAGGGCAACAATCAGCACAACCAAACACTTGATAGCGATCGGCTGTTCTCGTAATCCTGAGAGATTTTCATACCAGATAGTTAATAGCTGTTGCTGGCAATTAGGATGTGCCACAAACTGCAAAAGAAAAAAAAAGGAACATTAGTCACCTTCTTTGAATTCAATATTTTAAAGAGACATTCTAGCAATGCACTTTAATACGAATGATGAGGGTCACATTTAAATTAACATTTTCCCAATGCAAATGCATGGAGAGATTCTGATGAATCTCAGCTCTGGCTTGAACAAGGGTTCTAAGGGGTCTAACATTGCCTCCCACACTCCCATTGATTTAACTGGCAACACTTTAATTTACTTTAGTGTGATCTTTGGTCTGCGGAGGGATTGATCCCCAGAGATACACGATTATTGAAAGGTAAGTCTTTTTTGCAGGATGTATAAAACATATATTAAAGTACATTTAAAGTAATTTAAAAAGCAATCTTTATTGGTGAGGCTATATGTAACATTAGGACTTGCCAAACTTGGGTTACTTTGACATAGTGGCGGGCAAAACAATATATGGCCATATAGTGTGACATAATTACCAATATTTTTGCCTCAGGTAGGTGCTTTAAAAAGTATTTGTTGGGTGTGTACTGATTCATTGCTTTGTTGTGTGTATATTTAGTTTATTGCTCAACTTGTTACAATGCTACAGAAGTTTAATAGGAGATTTTTTTCCCCTCAGTTATGTAGATTCACTTTTTTTTTGCCCACTGGTCAATAGTGAAACCATCTCCTGTAACACGCTGAGCAATAAAATTCTTTCCATATGATTTTCACCAAAGATTGACAGAAGCTCGGCAAAAAAGACCCTCTTAGCTAACACAGTGAAAAAGTTTTTAAGAAAAAATCTTGCTGGTGCCAATTTTGGAAAAAATGGAGCTAACTGGCCCACACGTTTTACTTGTTGTTAGCAGTTATCCGATTTTAAGAATTTTTGTACAGTTTTAGGACTTCTCCAATTAACATGTAAACAAATTGTGTATAATGAACATTACTGAGATAACTCAGGTACCACTGCCTATCGTTTATGTTCCATCAGGGTCAGTCACCTCCCGGTTATCACAGGACTATTCCTACTAGCCAACAGCTCTCAGACACACCAAAGACTTTTGTATTTGGCTACCACCAAGCTGCTCCAACAAAGTAAGGCTAGTACACTCCCAAACGTCTTTTATCTTCATGTCTCTACCCATCTGGGTCATTGCCGGTTATCCCTCAGGATCTCATGCAGGCTCTCTGTCCTAACCATTCATCTGACTAGTTTTCTGGATTTCATCAAGGTTTCCAAGAAGAACAGAGACTAGCTTTGTTCCAGAGATTCTTGCTGGCCCGATTATCCTGCTACTGACTGCTCTTCTGACCAGGGTCCTGCTCTGAGGGTCCACTCTGCATCACAGTGTTTCCTCAGTCCATATATAAAAAACCTGTACTCTATACATTCAAACATTGATGCACTCATCAATGTATGAATATTTATATTTATTTAAGAGCTAAAAGACTTACTTTTTATTGTGTTGTTTTGTATTTTATTGTGTTTTTGTGCATTATATAATCCGTGTGTCCAGACATATATGTGGTAAATCTGTTAAACATTGGATAACTCTTTGTCATGCATATAACCACACGTGTTAAATAGAGATCCACTATATTTTATGATGATTCATCTTTATTTGCATGATTTGGAGAACATTTTATGCTAAATAGTTTTTCATAGACATTCTTTATGTTTTCATTTTACACATATATAAACAATCAGTATCAGTCCTAAATAAATTGTGGACTGACCAATTCCACAATTAATTGTTTTGATTACAGAGGTCATCTGTCATGCGGATTATGTAAAATGATGATTTTGGACTAGCAATGCCTCATTTACTTCAAAATGGTATTGATTCCATAGGGTACACCACTACATTAATCCATTGAGGAGCCACATGGGTCAAACCATGAACACATCTATCATGATTTTACAGACACAAGATTATATAGACATCAGTCGTTAGGAAATTGATTTTATAGTTTATGTTATAGAGTGTGGATAGTGTGTATATATCTAAAGGATTTCAATTAATCACCTGAATATGTCAATACTGTTTTGTTTTTCTAATACCCACGCTGACCTAATTGATGGTGGTGTGGTTTGGTCTAATTTCCCTTTTTTAAGCCTGAGAGTTGGTTTTTTTTTTAATTTTGTAGATTAAATATTTTCATCTTAAAAACAAGCTAAAACAATCTCTTTCCATATTCCAAAAATGATGATTGTTTTTAATAGTTTAAAAAATATAGTAATTTAGATTAATTTGATCAATAGGCATGTGTGTATCTACTACATTTGTCAGATTAAAATCTGCTTTATTAAAAATATACACTTTCTCTGTACCAAAACACAAATCAGTCCAAGAATGGATAGGGTTTTACATTCACCAATTAATATTACCACAATAATCCATCCGTGCAAACCAGTGTCTGATCCATGTCTTCTCATGGAAGGGAGCTTAAGATGTTTTTGTCCTCACAAACCTCACTTCTCTGTTACCTGGGCCAACAATGATAACAAAAATGCCTGGGGTTTGTCTATAGTGTACACGATCTATGAATTCATGAGATATAGCTGAGCACAGAGCAGAGACCACATGCAGGAACCATTCTCCTAGTTGTCTATTGTCCTAACATCAGATCCCATTTGTTTGTATATTAGTGTGCATGCCCCATAAATTCAAAGCAGTATTTCACGGAAATACAATACCTGGATTACATAATAAGAAAATAAAAAAGTCCTCGCCTCTCTAGGACATTTGGACTCCTAAAAAACTTATTCTTGCATAGTGGTTCATTTCAGATCTACAAACTTCAACAAGCTATTTAATCTGCCGAGCGTAATAACAATTTATATAAATCTATAATGTCCTCCCAAACAATGAAGTCATGTACTTTGATATTGTCTTTACCTTAACTCTGACTGGCACTAAAACTCTTTAGGAACAGATTTGAGGACTTTTAACTGTGCATAAAGTAGAATAACCAGATGTAGTGGCTTATAAAAATATTGTGTAGTCTTATGGTCAGATATTATACTCCAGGTTCTAATGAACTCTTTAGAGTTAGATTAGAGTTAGGTATTACCCTTGTTTCAAAATAGATTAATGACCAAAGGACTACATGTGAGGGTCTACTTGTGCTGCATGGAACACCTAATTTCTACTCTTGGATTAATTTACCCTACCAGTGGGAACGTAACATGTTTTACCATACTGAGGGGTAAAGAAAGAAGCAGAAACTTAATAAATTAAGGCATATTACCCCAATAACACAAAGAGGATTTGGCTGCCATAATCTGGGTTTAAAAACATTATTTATTTACTTGAGTGTATTATGTGTTCAGCACTCGACTATGTGCACCCAATGCTGATAAACTTTAATCGCGTAAAATTTATTTAGCGTTACTGGTGCTGTAGTTATTGTTAGCTTTATTCCTCATGTCTGTGTACAACAATCATAAACACACAACTGTTTTAACGCCTCCTGAATATTTTTCTCAGAAACATAACTTTCCCATGTATTTTTTTCTAAATTTTGCACATATTTTAAATTCCTTGTGGTTTCTGTGTTGTCTCCTTTTGTTAGTGTCCAAAGAAAGCAGGAACCAGTATGTTTGATGCGTTTGATCTTATAAACTTGATCATCATCAGCTGTGATAAACTCTAGACTTCTGTTAACAGGAAACGTATCCTGATGTTTGGGTTACTTTAATTTAAGTATTAATTATATATAATATATATATATATATATATATATATATATACATATTATGTTATAAAATACTGTATTGCATTATATATATATATATATACATGTTGTATACGATTTTCCAGTAAATACATTAGTGTCTCATCTGCGTTAAATAACAAATTACATTAGGAAACGTTGTCTAACCTCTTAATGCACAGTACCAGGAAGATTAAAGCAATGAAGCAGTAGCTGCTATGAATCAAAGTCACTGTTTGTTTATGAAGACAAGTAAATGTCTTTCCTTTTAAAAGTCTCCCATGAAGTCAGAGGCATATAATGCACTATATCTTCAAGATTATTGAATTATTTTCATATAGGAACAAAAAAGAAACAGCCCACAAACTCTATTGTATGTGGATAAGGAGGTAAATACTCACTAGGACTAAATGTCTGAGAATGATTTCTGACTGTAGTTCCAAGAAAGTAAACAAAAGTCAAACTTTCTCTACAAGAAGAATAGATTGTGCCCTCGCCCCTCCTCAGTATCTGCCGCCTTCCCTGCATAACCCAGCATCACTTTCTCTTCAACAGCCTCCTTATGTCACTGACTATTCCGACATGATAGGCTTTTTAGATGCGGAGTCGTACTAGCTTTCAGGACCTAATACCTCTGAGGTCCCAAAAGCTTTTCTGACTTTACATGGTTTCCTCCATTGACCAATAAACAGTAATACCTTTGACTTAACATGATTGCCACATTTCACACGTGTCATTGATCATTCCTTAATAAACGTCACTATATTGTGCTTAGGTAGGTCCAATCTCATGGTTGAATGTGATTTACATAAAATCGAGAACACCAGGGTTTTGTTTTTTTACCTTCTTTACTTCATATTTAATGGCCAGCTTCACTCTGCTAAGAGAAGGTCTATGAGAGTCCACAGGCTCAGCATCTACATCTCCATTCAAAATTGCCTCCACTTCTTCCGAGTCCCGGCACAGGTCAAGGACACCAACCACAAAATCTTTGCATTGCATAGACAGCTTGCGATAATCATTCTGAAAAGACAACAAGAACATAATTCTTATGGTAATAATGTGACTTCACGGCTGATTCTCAGCAAGATAATGCCAGGCTGACAACTTAGCCTTTCTTTTCCATGTAGCCCAGAAATAGATGCATGCTCCTCGGCATACGTAGAATATCAGCAAAACTCCCTTTTGTTCATTCCCCTGATATACAAACAGTTCAAAAATTTTCATGGATGTGAAACGGAAATATGCATATAAAATGATTTAAATATCTGTATAAATATATATAGTTTAACGCTTTACTCAGTTGCAAAGATAGTTATCAAAAGGTTGATAAGATCACATAAAAGCCACATCTCCATGTAAAGCAAAAGCATCTATTTTTGGTCATCTAAAAAGGGGCCTAAGCCTATGATGACCCAAAATTGGATGTCTTGGTACCTTAACCATTAGCCTAATCCTGTGAGAGCAATGGTATATATTGTATAGTAAGAAGATAAAAAATAGCTACCCTACTCATTGCGAAACTAAACCAAGAAAAGGGGTAAAAGTAGGACATAGATGGGTTCCTTTACTAAGAGCTAAGAACATTAAAGTTCACTACAAGAATACAGTGAGCAGTTTTGTTGGGTTGTGTTGAGTTACCCAGTTATCACTGAAGTGTTCAACTCTTTGTAACTGAATTAACTACAAACTGTCCTCCTGCATTTATAGAGGTCTACACAACTGTTTGTAAATCTGCCAAATCTTGTTGATAAGGCATTTTCTCCCATTTTTGGGAGAGGGCAACATTTTTTCTGAATATACATTTCAAGAATTTAGAGGATCTTTTGTTGTAAAACCTGCCATTCTGAAAATCTGTTTGGTGATTCCGACACAATTGATTGCTTTTCCATTACAAAACCAGAGACTTAGCACAGAGCTGCAGGAAATACCAACTATGACATACAGTGTATGCTGTAAAGCCTAGATTTACAGCAGACAAGAGAAATACACGCCTAATCTCACCACCCAGGCTACACCCGCTTTGTTTTACACCACTACACTTCAGCTGCACACAAAATACATTTTTTGTCACTTTAAACTTTTAGTTCACCAAAAAAGTATTGTCCTTATTTTCTTTTTGTATGTAATTGGTCTTTTTACTAAAGTTTTTTTTTTTACCCTGACACCATGTACTAAGGATTTTGTATTCTAATTATTTATCTTTTGGATGTTTTAACTCAAAGATACTTTATTAATTGCTTATGACACAAATGAGTCAAGGACAATAACCCTCATCTATAAAACCTCATACTCATTTTGAGAGCCCTGTTTTGCCTTCGTATTCTTATATAGAATTAATCTTTTAGTGTGTTGAATGGTATGTAGTTTGCAAAACAAAAAAGAAAAGAATAAAAACACTGCTTGCTCATCAGGTAATCAAGGTTCAAACGGTGCTAAACTGAATGTAATTCAGTGACAGTATATGAAAGATGGCCAGAAATCTCCATTCTTCCATGTCATTACCATTTTTGTTGATTCAAACATAAATATATATATATATATATATATATATATATATATATACTGGGAATTATGTTAGTAAATGTAAAATATGCATGCTGTTTTATAGTTTTATAAAGCTTGGGAACTAGGACTTCCATTCCACCGCTGGGAGCAAAGAAGACTATGGCGACTCTCATTCTCATGATAGTCCCAGCATGAATTAAGATGTCCATAGCCATATTAGTCCAAGAGAAAATATATGTCTTCCTATTACTATCAATGTGTGATTTCAATCTCTCTTGTATTGTTTCCAGGAAAATGATACAATAAATATCAAAGCTTGAGAGGAAAGACTTGAAAGGAATGTTTTGTCTTGTTTCACATGATGTTTATTAAATCCTCATGAGTGTTACTATGACTTTTTTGCAACATTTTGGATTCTGATAAAA
Source organism: Spea bombifrons (assembly GCF_027358695.1). Classification (NCBI taxonomy): domain Eukaryota; kingdom Metazoa; phylum Chordata; class Amphibia; order Anura; family Pelobatidae; genus Spea; species Spea bombifrons. The sequence continues at coordinate 42,551,855 of NC_071087.1, read as the reverse complement.
ATATTTTTTTAGAAATACAAAAGATACAAGACATTGACCTTGAGGCAACTGTGCAAAAAATAAGCAAATATACTGTTTGTCTTTACTTAGCTGAACATTGTGTTTAGTGATAATTTTAAAACATCCATTTGTGTTTAATAAGTAGTTACCGTTAACTACTTATACTCTATTCTGTGAATAAGAACAACAAAGCAAACTAGTAGGGAGCCGCCATCTTGCATTTTACTATACAAGGAGTAAAAGGATATTCCTATTTGAAGAACTTGGCTCACTTCACCCTAGGGGCTTTATATGCAGTGCCTTTTCATTTGGGCCAGTTTAAGTTGGCTCGCTGGGATACTGTAAGTGGGTCACAAGTGTATTGGGGTCATTATATTACAGGGATATTAGACTTGTGCGTAGGAATGATAGTTGCCTCTTTGCCCCCGACAGCTATAGTAAGCTGACTTATACATAATATAAATGATAAACCGTATTCCCTGGAATTCTTTTTTATTAAATTACATTTTAATTTGTATTACATTTTAGCATCTAAAAAACAATAGTATACAACACATACTTGTATTTCTCTGCCCCTACAAGAGTTGTCCAAGTAGCATTGTTAATGTACCGTATTTGCTCGATTATAAGACAAGGTTTTTTCCAGAGCAAATGCTCTGAAAAATACCCCTCGTCTTATAATCGAGGTCGTCTTCTAATCAGACCTCATTCTGCTTCGGCCATGCTGCTTACTGGGCTTTGATCGCGAGCAGCGTCTCTGCTATTAGCAGCAGGAAACAGGAAGCTAGCACAGTCCTCACATAACTCTACCTCCCCCCTCCTTCCTCTGGGGGGCGGGGCCAGAGAAGTTGCTCGCACAGCCGGGCCCCTGCAGAAGTCTGCGAGTGGGAGATCTGCAGTTCAGGTAAGGGGGTGGGGGAGTGGGGGGTTTGAGCGTGTGTGTGTATGTGTGATTAATGGAATGAATGAGTATTTAAATGTTTGTGAATGAGTGTGTGTGTGATAGCATGGATGTGTAAGGGGGGTGGGGGTGGTAGCATGGCATAGGGAGGCTGTAATCACACTTCTAACATCCCCAGGTTCCAGCATGTACTGGCTGCCTTGGCTTGATAGGAGTGTAATTGCTGTTAGCAGTATATATATATATCCCCAAAAATGAATTTTAACCCCCTATATGCCACTCAGCCTCATGATATGCCTTTTAACCCCCTATATGCCACTCTGGCATATAGGGGGTTAAAAGGCATATCATGGGGCTGAGGGGCATATAGGGGGTTAAAAGGCATATCATGGGGCACAGTGGCATATAGGAGGGTATAAGGCATTTCTGGAGGCAGAGTGGCATATAGAGGGTTAAAAGGCACATCATGGGGCAGAGTGGCAAATAGGGGGGTATAAGGCATTTCTGGGGGCAGAGTGGCAAGCCTGGGGCAATCCGACGATTGGTATTGTACTTGGTGATGTGAGGCTTGCATGCAGGTGCTCGACCGGCTCCTCTATGAAGCTCCAGCCGCTCAGTTTTTCAGCTAATATTAATGCCAGTGGAAATTTGGAACTCTTCAGCTATAGAATAAGCAGAGCGATGGCAACTTTGAAGCACCATGAGCTTTAGCACTCGGTGACCCCATTCTGTGACTGTTCCTTAACACTTTCCAATAATACCACTTATAGTTGACCAAGGAATATCTAGCAGGGATGAAATTTCATGAACTGACTTATTGCAATGGTGGCATTCTACCACAGTACCACACCTGAATTCAATGAGTTCTTCAGAACGAACCATTTTTTTCCACAAATGTTTGTAAATGCAGGCTGCAGGCATTTCATACCCCTGTGGCAATGGGCCTGAATAATAAATAGGTGTGTCCCAATAATTCTGTCCATATAGTGTACATTAAATCAATGATACAAACATATCACAACACAACATACAATTTTGAAACTAACATACATTTTATTTCAGATTGAAATGCCTGTTTTATGAAGAATTACCGTTAATCTTACCCTTGTGGGTTTTTTGCCTCTTTGTTCAATGTTCGGCACTGTCTATATTTTAAATATACAATTGTAGCAACAGTATACTGTAAGTTTTGTGCCTGCTATTTTGGGCACAGTCTGTTTGGGGACCAAATGGGTTATTTATATACCTCAGTTGGCATCAGCACAGCACAGAGGCATTTTACTAGCTTTCAGCTGAAATCTGAAATTGTTCGTTTGTGCACATGCATGATTGAAGATGGGTTAAAAGACATTATGAAGTTCAAAAAATCTGAGATCTAAAGTAGTAAGTATTGTACATCACAGGGAGCCATAAACATGTTTGAAAGCAGGAAGATAAACTTTAATTACTTGCTTTGCTTCGAGGGATGGAAAACCATTTCAGTTATAGGATTTAAGAAAGAAGTAGAGTCCTGAATGTCATGAAGCAACATGCCTGAAGACGAGACCTAAATTGTCTTGTACTCTAATTCGGCTTAGCCAATAAAGGTTTCACCTTGACTCTACTTGTTTCCTGTATTTCCATGGCTAATATGGTACCACTCTCTACTTGTACCAAAATAAAAGTTTGCCAGTAGTTTTGGACCTATGAATGATGCTTCACTAAGCCTGACATGGGACTCAAAATGTCCCTACCATAGTAATAAAAGGTGTCAATATTTACCTTTTTATCCCTTTACTTAGAGCATGTCTGAGTCTATATCAGGTGCCTATTGCCCCTTTCCCCTTCCTGGATCCTCCAATGCATCCTATCTAGACTAAGCGCAGAAGCGTGATGGCACATTTGACAAAGTCAAATCAGGATCGAAATCTATCTGACTGCCACAATAAATACCCTGCTATGACAGAAGAAGGTGACAGGAGGGGACACAAGTTACAAAAAATAAATGACAAGGCATGTAAAACAATCTCCGCTACCTAGACCTAAATACCTTGCTCTTTTCACTAGTAAAGGAAGGCATCACTAATGTTAAATCAGGTAGTCCAATGCATTAAAGACTGGCAGGAAAGGCATAGACTTGAGAAGATTATGAAGCCAGGTGGTAAGGTCAACAATTCAGTGCATATAGAACACTGGAATGGTACAGCGATGATACTAAAGTTAGAAATACAAGCCACAGTCAGAGGCAGAATATAATTTCACATACTGTAAACAAAAAGCTTACTATAGCCCACCAAGCTAAAACAGTGCATAGGTAAGCAAAGCCAGGAAGTCTAAAGAGCATTAAGGCTATGAGAGTCAATCCTACCCTTGTTGTCACTAACAGCACCCCGGAAGAAGTGGGGGTAAGTTCTTTCAAGGCATTTTGAGTATAGGATTAGCTAAATAAATTCAATAAATGCAATGCTTCTGCACCATTGAGGTCCTCAAACTATTTTGCATGTCACCCAACCAGAAGAAGAAAAATGCAAGTCCAATTATATTACAACATTCATTTATTCCTATGAGTCTACATGCTAGAGCGCCATCCACTTTACTAAGTGCTGCCACAAGCTATACATCATATACTATTATTCAGCACTGACCTTGAGAACTGAACGTGAAAATTCTACACATACCTCCCAGTACAGCATATCCTGGATAATTGACCTAAACACTAAAGTAGGAATGGAGAAAATAAAAAACAGGCTAAGCCAGAGAAACTATAGTTCAAAAGAACATCTATTTCAGGGAATCTGCTAAATTGGAATGGTGCAACACAATGTAACAAAAACAAAAATATAGATCCTGGCTTGATCCAGACTTGGAGATGTGGCTGTTAGAGAACATCATTGGAGTTTATTGACTAGAGAGAGAGAGATACCAGGAAAGTCAACTCACTAACTTTACATTCAATGAGTTTCTGCTCCAAGAACAGCTTGGATGGTCCTGTGTAAATCATATCTAAATCAAAAGGATTTCTTGAAACTCACCATACTGGTTAAAGTGAATTCACAACTCTTTTTTGGTCAAACTCTTTTTTGACCAGAAAAATCATCCTGGTCAAACCCTATAGTACAGTGATTAACTAAAGATCAGTCATGATTCAGATGAATTATATTTTTATTTGTTGACATCATATTCTACAAAAGGCCAGAAGAACTCTCCCCACATCCCTTATGTAGGAATGGCTTTACCCTTCTTGTAGAACAACAAAATGTGCTGGCTCTTCATAGAGGAGATTGGGTAATTTAAATAGTCAACTCTATCCACTATCAAGTGGATATATTGGCAGTTTTAATAAAACATACAGTAAAATCTGGGTAAAACAATGTAACGATTAGATGTGAAATGGAAATAACTTGTTGTAGGAGTAGATGGCTAACAAAGATATGCACTCCACAGCTACAGCTTGGAACAGTCCCACGGGAAACTGGGAGAGTGAGGTTTAGATGAAATCGAAGATGAAATCGAAGATGAAATCGAAGATAGTATTCATGGGTAATTAACAGCAGGCTGGAGCAAGGCAGACTCAAGCTCAAGACCTAAGCCATTACTTCCCTGTGGAAAGGTATGTGGCTCCAGTATTTGAATCTTAAGCAGAGGTATTCAAGAGCAGAATTCAGAACTGGACATTATTGTTTTATCTTCCAATAAACCGCATTGATTGTCCTTGGGGTAATTAAATTATAGGAATCTAGTGTGGTGTCATATATTAGATAGCACCAAAGAGGATATAAAGTGTCTTTCAGAAATGATCTTAATAAGAGGACCTAAAATCAAATGTCCAGGTCAATGCAGACATCTAAATTAGCCTGCTTTTTAATAGATTAATCCCTTCAAGTTAAAGAGAAACCTGGGCATTTGTCATGGGACAAAAGGTTAAGAGATATCGGCCAACTCACTATCCAACTGATACATACCGTATTTGCTCGATTATAAGACGACCCTGATTATAAGACGACCCCCCAAAATCTAAATATTAATTAAGGAAAAAAACAAAAAGCCTGAATATAAGACTACCCTATAGGAAAAAAAGTTTTACTAGTAAATATTAATTCATGTAAACAATATTTTCATATTTAATACAAGCTATGATTGAGAAAAATATATATTTTTTTATTTCCTTTTATTTGCCAACCTGCCCCCCCAGTTATGCACATCTGCCTCCAGGGTTGCCACTCTGCCCCAGAAATGCCTTATACCCCCTATTTGCCACTCTGCCCCATGATGTGCCTTTTAACCCTCTATATGCCACTCTGCCTCCAGAAATGTCTTATACCCTCCTATATGCCACTCTGCCCCATGATATGCCTTTTAATCCCCTATATGCCAGAGTGGCAAATAGGGGGTATAAGGCATTTCTGGGGGTGTATATATATATAAACTGCTAACAGCAATCACACTCCTATCAGGCCAAGGCAGCCAGTACATGCTGGAACCTGAGGATGATAGGAGTGTGAGTACAGCCTCTCTATGCCATGCTACCACCACCATTACACATCCATACTAACACACACTCATTCACAAACCTTTAAATACTCATTCATTCCATTAATCACACACACACACACACACACACACACACACACACACACACACACACACACACACACACACACACACACACACACACACACACACACACACACACACACACACACACACACACACACACACACACACACACACACACACACACACACACACACACACACACTTACCTGAACTGCAGATCTCTCACTCGAAGACTTCTGCAGGTCCCGGCTGTGAGTGCAACTTCTCTGGCCCCGCCCCCAGAGGAAGGAGGGGGGAGGCAGAGTTATGTGACACTCTTCTAGCTTCCTTTTTTCCTGCTGCTCGCGACCAAAGCCCGGTAAGTAGCATGGCCCCAGCGGACATTTTGAGGTCTTATTAGAAGACGACCTCGATTATAAGACGAGGGGTATTTTTCAGAGCATTTGCTCTGAAAAAAAACCTCGTCTTATAATCGAGCAAATACGGTATAATATAATTCTATAACACAAGTTATACAAACAGTTTATTAATCTTACTCACCAGTGCCGTGTTTTCTGCTAAATATACTAGGCATATGAAGAGCAACATGTACATAGGAGTACCAAACAAAGTTGGTAGTCTGTCACTCACACCACCTCATTGAAACATGCCCCACTTGTCCATTTCCCACCAATTATATGCATATAGAAACACACATACTAACATTAAGCACACAGAAACACACACAAACACTATACATACTAACACTATGTTGCTGCCACCCTTCTACTGCAGGGTCATGTAATACACGTAGGATGACCCCACTGAGAGTATTGGCTACCGGGCAGCCAAGTGTTGAGCACCCACGGCACCTTCCTCAGCGCTCCCCTGTGGGTAAGTACGGTACGAGAACAGGGAGTAGATTGGGGCTTCTTAAATAATAGATATAGGGCATCGGAAATACACATTGGTCCATACCTATGGAAAATGTGTATATATTCACAAAACCCAGAAATATTTACCAAATGCAGTTTTAAAAAAAAATTAACTAATCACTCAAATCCCTTTGAAATGTAATCTTAACTATAAAGTGGCTATATTATATTCTATAGGTTTTCCCGTTGCATGCCTTTCTTTTGTTTTGGCCTTTAAGATATGATTTGTGCTAATGTGCCTCAGACGTCGCTTATGGATGCTTTAAAAGTTAATTCAATTATAATTAATCTTGATTTATATTTGAATACATCCTTTAGCTAGGCTTTTATCTTTATTTTATTATGTCAAATGGGCTGTAGGTAATTTCAGATTAACTGCAATAACTCTAACTGCGCAGCAGTTTTTAAGCTATTCACATTCCATACTATATCCATATATTCAACCAAAAGCTATATTTTTTATAAAGAGCTGTGAACATCCCTTAAACTACATTGATAATGTAGTGATAAAAGATGAATGAATTGTCTTGTTTTATAAGCTAATGTATAATGTGTCTCACATAACTCGCCATTTAATATGTCTCCTTTTAGAATTATCACACAATACATCTAGTCTTAATTGACATGCCTGGAGCCACGGGGAATGGAAACAGGGCTCAAATTCAGGTTTTTTTATATCTAATTTTCAGTCTGCATATCAATTCATCTCATGCCCCATTATAATGCTGATTTTGTCATAAATACCCTCATATACAGTACTAAGGCTTCATAATTATTAAATGTACCTATTTAAGGATTTGTTATTAAGCATCGTTTTCCCATCTTTCCTGTTGTTAACCATAGCTGGTCTTCGTCCCCTTACTGTATCCCACTGGAAGTGGGCCATAATCTCCCTCTATTTTTAATGTATTGCGATACTATATATTTTGTTAATCAGAAGCTATATTTTTTATAGTAAGCCACAAAAATCAGTAGAACCACAATTTTAACATAGTGATAAAAGCTGGATGAATTGGTTCCTTGTATAAGCTAATGTAAAATGTGTCTCGCATAGTTCACTATTTAATATGCCTTGTTCTACAATCATCACTCAAGGTATCTCATCTTAATGGACATGCCTAGAGCCACAGGGAATGGAAATAGAGCTCAAATACAGAGATTTTTTATTTCTAATTATTAGGCTGGATATCTGTTCATGGTATGCCTACTTATATTTATTAAATTTATCTGATGATTTCATATTAAGTGTGGCTGTTTCTCTACTTTTTGGTCTCATACCCTTACTGTCCTCCTATTTTTCATTATTTCCTTGGATATTTTAAATTCATATGAATGAGTAATTCTTCACTTTCTTTTTTCACTGGAGATGACCAAAACCCTTGACGGGTCAAGCTTGGCTCATGCATATACTGTACCGACAAGGCAAAGCCTGAAGGTTTGGTCCATCCTGGGTCAGCTTGGGCTGGCTCACCCACTTCTGTTTTCTACAATAGAGTTCATGGTATACATCAAAATTCATTTTCACATTTATTTAATTATAAAAAAAAAATAAGAGGCTTCATAAAAACTAAACACAATGAGTGTCTTTCATTTTGGTGGGAATGGATCGCGTCTCTCAGCAACCGCTGGAGTAAATCAATGATATCATGCAAATAATGGGATGGGTGGTTCCCAAATATAGCTCCATTTGGATGCACATTAAATATCTAAGTTATTAAGACTGCGTGAATAATATACAAAAGATAAGATGTGATATGGTAAAGTGCAATGATTTTCATAGTCCCATTCTACACGGATTAAAGTGTTTCACCCTCCCCCACCAGACAATCAAATTTTTTGCATACTTTTTCGTTATTTCACCTAAACCGCCTCATCGCTCTATCCCAATCATACTTAACATATAATTTTAAAATAACACATTATTAATAAGATTATCACATTTATTAATGTATCAGACTTTACACCTTGCTCCTTCACACCTATCACACCTTACTCCCTTACTACCTTTCCTAAACTGGGTGTAGCTGTTTATAGCTATAGCAAAACTGCCAGAATTGGCCCTGCACCCCACAGTGAACAATGTGTGATGATGATGATGATGATGATAAAACACACAATTACCACATATTTTAATGGAAGAACATGCACTCAAGTATCACTGCTTAGGAGGAAGGTACAGGATTACATCCTGGGGAACTCTCTGGATTTCATAGGAGGCTCCAGAAATATGTTTAGTTATGCCCACTCCACCGCTTGTTCATGTCTACTTGGTACCAAAGCAACCCAAGCTCAAACGAGAGTTCATTTAAGTGAACAAGTCCAAGGTGGGTCAGAAGTTATGTTTGAATAATGAGGGACACATTTTTAGCCAATTGCCATTTCCTATCCACCGTCCGCAGTCCAAAAGAAACATTTCATTTTCAGTTACAGGGAGCTGGAACATTTTCTTGTTAAACAGTACTAAAAACCCAACTTAAATTAGTATTTTGCCAGTACGTAACTGCTGTAAGCTGCCTATTGTAACATGATTGCTGGAGGTGATACTGTGTACCTACAATTATCTTGATTTTTTTTGCTAACATAAAAAACACAGCGGCTCATAAAACACTTTGAAATCACGATGCTTCTTTTTATCCGAGTCATTGTGCATTACAGTTGCGATTCTACATGCCACTGCTGTCTTGGATACAAAGAAATCCTAGCTGCATTTGCTGAAGAAATTATAGACGATACGTGTGTGTCAGTCAAGCACATATTTTTGGCTTCCTACCAACCCTTTCTCCTTTCATTCGTACTTTTTCCTTTTGTGTTTTGCACACATCTGGTGCTGAATTCTTCCTGCCATGTACATCATTAACCTGTTCATCTTGCGTCTGTCCCTTGCCTTGAGCCCAAGCCAATCTGCCAGACTCCCCTACCCCATCTGTTTCATCAAACTGGCTTGTGTTTCCCTGCCGTGGAAAGTATGTGTATGTTTGACAGCACCTATGTGCAATATAAAATGAATTTTAAGACAAACACTGTCACACTAGACTATACTTGACTTTTGATTTACATTTAGCAATCTGGTAAAATAGATGTCCATTGTGGGTATAGAAAAAAAACACAACTAGGGTCCTATCACCATAGCAATTAATGAAACTGCTCAATACATCACAACGGCACATAAGGGGCTCGATTCAATGACCTGACTAAATCTTAATTGGCCTTAATTAAAAAAAAAAACACACAGTAAGCATGTGACGGTACAACTACAAAGAAAATGTTACGCTAAAACCAAGCCGATGAGGTGCACAGTGTTTCCAAACACCTAAAAAGGATACATTTTTTGCCTACATTTTGCCACAAAATCTTTTCTCTTACCTTCACTAGACCTGCTTAACTAAATAGCCTTAAACCTTACCAAGGACTTCAATGCTGACATGTTACGAACCATAATATATAAACCACACAGCTACTCCTGCACTACTTACACTATTAAGGGGGCTGAAATATCACTTACAGGTCTCATCACAACAAATGCACCTCTACCTGTTTCCATATACACATCACCCCGATTTAATACCACTAATCCCACTGTTCAAATAAGTTTACAATGTGTAATATGGTAAAAAAAAATATGTAGAAAATTGTGGGTTTTTTTTGGTAAAGCGAATGCAGTGTTTGTTGTATATGCAATAGGCGTATTATGTATAATTTACTTTCCAATGCTCTCCTCCTATACCCTCCCTGTCATAAATATCCTTAGCCCTGTGTTTATATCGGTTATATGGAAAGGTGGCTGCAAGTTGCCCCATTAGCTGTAATCAGCATTTCCTGAGGCAACCGCACACTCCGATGTCGTTTGGATTTTTCCTTTTATCTAATCGGTGGTTAAGTGGTTTGACTAATTTCATGCTACAACTTGTGATATGATTGTGATGCATTTTTGGCTTTATTTTACCCAAATGCAGTGCGCCTCCTTTACTTCACTCAACCTTCCACCCTTATCCTACGAACTGTTAGCTACATTAGTTAGCTACATACATACTAAAGTCTGAAGTGACACGCTACAATACAAATGCAAAGCATCTACTATATAATAAAACCATTTTTTATTGGTAAAAATATACCAGTAAAATAGTGATAAATTGTGATAAATGCATCACAATTGTATCACAAGGTAAAAAGGGCCGCTGTGTGCTGTGTGCGTGCTTTATTATGCTGCGTCTCAGTTTGACCATGAGAGCCCAAACCCCTTAAATGAGGCATGTCCAAACTTTTTTCGTGGAGTGCCAGATTTGATGAAGTGAACATGTGCGAGGGCCGACCATTTTGCCTGACATTCTTTGAACCATTAAAATTAAATGCAAATTAACTATTTTATGCAAAGTTTATTGAAAACGGCATACTTTTCATTTTGTGACTTGGATAACAAATCTAAACAGGTGTTAAATCACTCTGCCTTTAATATTAAAAAACAGATCTATATTTGGGCAACTTATCTGTGGGGCCTTATCAGTCCGGAACGCGGGCCGCAATTGGCCCTTGGGCCGGACTTTGGACATGCCTGCCTTAAATAGTGATGCGTGTGCTACGTGTTGCTGAGTAAGGATGAGTGTAAGTGTGGCTCAGTATGGCTGAGTGTGATGTGTGCGAACTTGGCTCAGTATGGTGTGAGGGTGGCATGCAAGCTATATGAAAACTAGGTCGAAGGACTGGAGAGCATCATCTGACAATTCTTTATTGGCCATTAACAGATAAGAGACAATGCATAGAATACATAGAACACTAACCGCCAATACATACAGGTATGGTGTATAGAATATATAAATGTAAAATGTGGGATTTTGGAAACAAAGTGTCTCTTTAATTATATACTGTGTAATGATGAGCTTACTTTACTATTCTATCTGAAAATGAACCAATTTAAATATTCTTACTAACAGGGCTAGGATTGCTTTAGTTTTCTTTCTTCACACTAGTGAAAAGCATGCTACAACATGTACTTCTAATTAAAGGCTGTGTCTACAGATCACCCCAGCAGGTATTTTATACTTTATATCCAGCTGCTCATAAAGTGCTGCCTATTCTATATTATTTAACGGATCAAGTTAAATATAATCTGCAGGTCCAGTCTTAGTCCATGAGACACCACATCAATGTGAGAACTTTCCTGCCACTCAATGGCTGCTTCAAGTAGCCAACCGTGACATGAAAAAACGAGACCAGGGGTTTGGTGTCTTGCAGGTTCTCCTAAAAATAAACGAATTATAATTTTTTGTTTATTTGCAACAGGTTAATGCTTATTAAAGTACTTATAAAGTACTCTAAAATCTTCATTGGTGGGGCTGTATGGGATACAGAAATGTCCCTTGAAGTTCCCTCATTTTAATATGTGTTTCTCACCGTGTTGTAGTTTTGGTGTTTTGATTTGAGAAAAAAATGGAGAATAATAAACTTTTTTTATACTTTGTACATTGGTTAAGTTATTGGCTCCAGGGTTCTTACATTTTCAGATATGGCAGAAGGAAGCACAGTTTAAAATTGACTTTAGATAAAATGTCAGTTCCTGGATCCTTAAATCCTAGTGATAATGCCAGGACCAAAGGTACATTTTAGCCAAATTCAGTACAAAAGAGATGCTATGAAATCTGGAACACATAATTTATTTCTGTTCTACGATGCCAAGAGTCATTGGCTCAAAAACCAATTTCACTGTGGACCCAACACTGAGAAGACTCCAGATTGAGCAGGCACAATTATATGCTAATTGAATTTGTTCAGTTTACAACAATTTTGACTGGGAACATATTTAAGCTCAAATTATAACTGAAATAATGTAAATTAAATCTTTAGTATTATTAAGACCACATGACAAATGTTGTAATGCTATTAAAATAATTTGTAGCAAACCTAATAATCTGACAGAGGATTATACTAAATTATTATTATTATTATGGATTTGTTTATATAGCTCTCTTATAATATGCAGTGCTGCACAATAAGACACAACGACAATAATATATGATAAATAAGTTCCTCTTCATTGTATAATGTAGGCAGGCCATAATGCAATGTCATGACTCCTCCATTCATAGTGCCATGACGTCCACATGTGGTTCTGTCACCATTTTATATACCAACAGATGATTGTAGCATGTGGTAATCATTTTCTTATTTAGTATTTTATGACAAACTTTCAAGAGTTCAAAAACTGAACGCAACATTAAAATACCCAAAGGGAACTCTGCCCTTTCTGCCCATCACTCCCCTTTCTAATTAACCCCTTTATATCGCTTTCTAATTACCCCATTTATAACGCCCCTTTATCTCCTCCTCTTTATCTCTACTTTCGCTCTTTCACTTTTCTTTTTATTTCTCTTTGTTGTCTTTATCTCAACACCCTTTTTAATCTCTTCTCCCCTTTCTATGCATCTCTCAGTTTTACCTCCTTTCTCTTTATCTTCTTCTCTTTCTATCTTTATCCCTACCCTTTCTGTTTATCTCCACTCTTCTTTCTCTTTATCTTTATATCTCCTCTTCTTTCTCTTTCATCTTTCTCTTTATCGCTCCCCTTTCTCCCTAGTTCTCCCCTTTCTCTTTTATGTCCCCCCTTTTCTTTGATCTCATATTTCCCATTTCTCTTTGTCATCCTATTTCACGTTATCTCTCCTCTTATATGACTTTATCTCTCTTCATTCTCTTTATCTCCCCCTTCTCATCATCTCTCATGATCTACCTTTCTTTTTTATCTCATCTCTCCTTATCTTATATCTATCTTAGCCTTATACCTACCCAATGCTTGCTAATTGACTAATCCCTCCAGGAACATCAACCCTGTTGCAAATGTTTGTGTCATCAACAAAAAGACATACCTTACCATCAAGACCAAAGTACAGAGGTACTACACTGGTAACAAAACCTTGTTCCGAATATACTTCAATGAATACAACCCTCTGTTGTCTGTCACTCAGCATCTGCCTAATTGACTCAACAATATTAGGATCTAAACTCACTGCTTTTGTTTATTGATAAGTCTTCTATGTGGGACAGTGTCAAAAGCCTTACTTAAATATTCCGTATTTGCCCAAATATAGGCCGCACCCCCCCACTTTAATTCTTTAAAGTGGGGGTGTGGCCTATAATCGAGGTTTAGCACAGGGATTCACAATATATACAGCAGGGTTGGGGTCCAGATCCTCCACACCTGTGTGTTACCTGCTCTGAGTACCTGTATCCTGACCCTTGCATTGTTACCCTGTCTCTGAACGTTAGCTGCCTGCCTCGACCTTTGACCCGTGACCCGTTTCCGTTTGATGCTTGCCTCGACCTTTGACCCATGACCCGTTTCCGTTTCCGAACGACAGCCGCCTGCCTTGACCTTTGGACTGTGACCCTGACTTCTCTCTTTGGATTCGCCCCTTTGTACTGTTGCCTGGACTTTCCTATCTGCTTCCTGCGCTACGTTCCGCAAGCAACCCTGACATCTAGCTGCTCTCCTATGGTGGCCTCCACCTCACTCACACTCTCAGACCTGATGACAGAAAGGGTGGTGGTTTAGGCTTCCTGCTTTCCTCAAATTGCACTTTTCAACCTTTTCCCTCCATCACTCTATTTTTCCTCATTTGAGGTTCATGTTATCCTGCTATTCAATCCCATATCTTTACACATTGTTGTTGTATATCCTTCCCGGCCCTGCCAATATCTTTCTTGACCACTACTTCTCATGGCTACCCCGCTTCCTCTTTTCTGATGTCGCTTCTGTCATCCTTGGAGACTCCAGATTCCCAGTAGACACCCTTTGAGTCAAGTTGAAGCCTCCCATCTGTTTTTTTCCAGAGTGTGCTGCTCTCTGGTGAAACAACAAACAACCCCCTTCTCCAGGCATTCAAAGTTTCCTCTCTTGAACTCTTTGACCACACGCTGCTAAAAGTGGATTAATCCCATGTGTACATGATGGCCTTTTTACGCAGTGTAGTTATGTATAACCTCCCCTTTACATTGATACAATATGTCACACTGTGGTAACATATTTCAGATGCACAACTACAGATACACTGATTGCAGAGAGAAGAATCAGTAGAGAAATAAACTGAATCGAAATCAAACCAACGGATCTTGACAGTTAAGGTTAAATATTTTGTACTCAGATGATCGCCACCTTGTTTGAATACTTTACCCATTCTTCATGGCAGACATTACTTTTCTAAGTGGAGGAGCACTGCTTTACAGGGCGCTGTATTGTCTGGAATTACAAAGTGCCAATGTGCCAGATTATGCAGCTGACAGCTAAATGCCTGCTGTTATCAAAGTTGTTGTCAAAGCTGCAATTCAAGATAAAGAAAGATGGGGAAAGATCAAAGAAGCAATATCATGTAAGCAGGGCTGTGTATCATGTCACTTGCTGCAGGCTATTCTTTTCTCCCTGTACTTTACATTCAATATTTGAAATTGGCAGGGAGTAAGGAAGCAACGGCGTACTTTGGTACTATCAGCGCTACAGGGAGCAGGCAGGTATAATATCTGCTCAGTTATGGGAACCTTTGATTTGAAAAGTAGTCACACTCAGCCCAAGCAGTTTGATAGCATATCTGCAAAACATGTATAGACTAAGGACAACATTATTTACTATTCATTCATTTAACACATGAACGATGCTTATATATATATATATATATATATATATATATATATTCATAGATACATGCACACACATATCAGAAATGAGCAGCCATGCTCACATTGTTTTCAGGAACTGTATGATTATTCCTTCCCTATTATTATGTTACTGTCCTTCACGATATAACATCTCGACTTCTTTTCAATACATTGAAAAAACCATACTGAATGCAAAACAAAACAAAAAAGATACAGGTAGTTTGAATAAAATAACTTGGTTAAAGCCATAATGGCGACAACTCCTATTTAAATACTTTCCGACTTGTTAATACATATGCCATGTATTATTTAATGTTATTGGGTTTTACATGAAATGGCATGTTTTATTTTCTCAATATTTATATATATTTGTACTTGTATGTATTTAAATTTTAACAAAATTTGCAGATTTCGACAATTCATTCAAGAATCTCCAAAAATGAAGAGGGACTCCCAACTAAACAAATGAAAACAAATGAAAAAGCGAAGAGCTCTGAATTTTTCCTGTTTCTTCCACTTTCACTCACATTCTCACTCTCTCCCACTCTGGCTCAATGTCTCCCTGCCTTCACCAGCCACTTCTGTGTCCTTGTCTCCTTCCCCTCAGCTCCGCTTCTTCTCTTGACACTTCATGTTCTTCTGTCTTCTTTCTTTCTCTGCTTTTTCTCATGTCTTTTTCTTTCCACTTCTCTGTTAACCTGGCCTTCCGCAAAAGGGGAGAGCCTCTGGGCACATCCTTCCCCCCGATTGGAGGAACGGGGTGCAGAAGTGCACAGAATAATGCAGATAGATTCATGGAGAAAGAGAGGTGCAGAAACGCATCTCTTTCTTCGTAAATCTGTCTTCATTATTTTGGTCTCCTGGTGCACTTTGGCGAAAGGGTGGAGCCTCCAGACACACCCACTCCGTATATGTGCCTTTTTTTCCCTGCACCTTACTTATTATCATTCATAGCCAGAATGTCTAGTTACCGGATATTCCTACAAAATATTATAGTTGTTCCTGACTAAGTGCAGAGGAATTGGTTAAATCCAGTTTTCCTGCTACATTTTCACAGCTGATGTTAAATCATCAGATTACAGCTGCTTCCAGCAAGCATTCAAAGATATGAAATACATAGCCAGAGACAATTAAATATGTTTCCCAGGGATGCAGTAATTACAGTTCTGCAAAACTAAAGATTTGTTCTAAACTCCTACCCTTGTTTCTAACATTCATATACACACAGAAAAATAACAAATAAACCAAAAACAAGAATTACTCTCCTATCTACTGACCTCGGCTTGCATGATTATGTTTTCTACTTACATGTTACCCATTCTGGACTGTCTGACTTTGCTGCCTTCTCCTACCTACTGACCTTGGCTTGCATGACTATGAATAATAATTTTTGGTTCCCGTCACTTGGCAACCCTGCCATACCAGATGGCCCCTCTAAACTCAGGGACTCAACTCCTCTTACCCGGGTGACGAGTGGCTACTTCTGGCTGAAGACCTTGCTGACCCAGCTGCTGGACTCCAAACCTGCTTAACATCAGTATCATTACAAATACACTTAAAACACATGGATTTGTAGATCAGAGCACAAGACATGACAAACGGTAATACTGGAATAACAGTGTACATTAAAACTCTTTGAAGATGGAAGAATTTTCCCATCATTTAATAAAAGGAGATATTTGGAGTGTGCTGTACAGTTTTATCATACCCAAATGACGCTATAATAAACATTCTGACAAGTTAGGAGACAAGGTTTTGCCTCAGCAAATGTTTTATAAGCTGGCTTGATGCATTGAAAGTACACATCTTAAAGATGAAAGGGAACTGTACATCTTTAGAATTAAGGAAGCAATCCACAGCTGTAACAACTGCATAGGGCTCACTTATGACTGCTACAAGGCTGGATCACAGTCAAATTTGCCATGTGCAGAGTGTAAAATTTCAGTAACAATGTTATATTCTGTCCAGTCCACTTTTTATACACCTGTCTGCTGTGCAGTTCTTATGCCTAGGTTGGGCTGGGTAACTCCCACCAACATCACCATACTAAAATGCCCACTCACTCTAACACTGTACACACATATATATATATATATATATACATATATATATATATATATATATATACATATATATATATATATATATATATATATATATATATATATATATATATATATATATATATATATAAATACACACACTATCTCCCTCCTCTCCTTTGGACTGCTAACCGTAGGTTTACCCCTAACACAATATGCTGACATACACATGCAGACTTCAAATACCAACAAATACACATACTAATGCTAACACCATACACTAACACATCCATACAGTAACACATACTTATGCTAACACTATACATGTACACATACATACACACACACTCTCTCCCTCTCCTGTTATCCATGCAGTTCACACACTTCTCCCACCCTGTTTTTCCCTCTCCCTCACTCTTATCTCATTTGAAGCCTTGTCTTTCTTGCAGCTCGTACTCTCTGTGTGAGCTGCGAGGCTGCTGCTGGGTGTAATGCACCCTGTTTAGCACTCCCCTGCCTACTTATGTTCTTGCACTTTGGAATATCATGGTGAATGGATCTCCATGCTTGAGGACTTGCCAGAGTAGACAACCTGGAGCTCCCCCTCTTTTTGGGAGTGGCAATATTAGGTACAGAGCTCGCCACACATAGGGTTAGGACTAGTCACACATAGGGAAAGGGCTAGATCCAGATAGTCTTAAGTGAGCAGACAGAAGGAAGGGAAGTGGGCAGGGAACTAGGCATGGCCAAACACCACTCCCCTGTCCAATGGAAGTGTAAAAAGACACCAAAGACTCCGGGTTAACCCCAGAGAAGTCCTAGGTATATGGATATACCTATAGTATATGTTTGCAAAGAATTTAGTAACATTGCTGACATTTAGTGTAAAATGATATCTGCCTATAATACCAAAAATTTTATGGTACCATTGACAAGGCTCGGAAAATATAACCAATTACGCCATTTAGCTGATCTAACAAATTTGACAATGAATAACGATACCAACAAAGTTGTAACTAGAAAGGAATATAGTTCTTCTGCAATTTCTCCAAATTGAAGAAAATACCTTATTTCACCATGGTGTCTGTTGTATTTTTAGGGCAAAAAGTAAATAAACCAAATTTGACAGCTTGTGTTACATATTGTTTCATTGCATGACATTTTTCCATAGCTTGCTTATACGTTTGTAGAAATCTTAGCGTATCAAGAGAAAATGCTGTGGGATCTCGAGTGTATCCTGAAAAAACAGCAATGTCAAATCCTTTTACTGATCCATTCCCTTTTGTTTATCAATCAGACAACCTACTGTACATGCATTCTCCTTGTTAGCCCAGTGTGTACAACTTTTCCCCACACAAAGTTCACTTAAAATTAAGTTAAAATATGTCAGCACTCAAAACGTCCAGTCCTTATGTTACAATATAAATGATGTTTTCTGTTCTCTAAGTATTGATTTCCGTGTGTATTATTTGATTGCAGAGGTTGTATACTGACTGGTACAAAGAACTAGAACGTTATTGTGTAAATTGATTCACTATAACAAAAATACATCTGACAGTCCATTATTTTGCAAAACTACAATTATTTTATTGCAATGTAACTCAATATACTACCCACTAGGCTGTTAAAGGGATATTTCTAAATAAAATATTCATATCTGGTACATGATCAGCAGGTCTGACTTCTTTTAGCTCAACTGTGAGTGCTTAAAAAAATAGATATTTTAAATTTTAAATATAATAGATTTCACTCTTTCACATTCACTCTTCTTAATGAGTACTAGAGAACAAGGCAGGGGTAGGCAAAGTGTCCGTACCTGGAAACCATAACAAGGCTTGTAGAAGTTAGTATTGTTTAAGGGACATCCAATGGCCTTCAGAAAGATTGTTGCTGCCTACCCCTGGTACTAGGATGTATACAGCTTTAGCACATATGTTAGACACCATATTGAAAGTATTAAGTAACTCTTAAGCTGCTTCAGCTAATTTAGAACACTTGGGCTCTTAGGTGTTGGAAGCTTGGTGCAGTCAAACATATAGAAGGAAATGAATATTAACTACATAAACTACATTGTAAAAGATGTTGAGCTATTTTGGTACAATATTGCCATCATCCATTTTTATTTCCTAGTCCTTTTTATAATATAATTCAGCTAGCTACTGTGCAGTTCCTGAATGCCTAATGCAATAATGCTTAAATGGATTCTTGATGCAAGCTAAGGGAAAAAAGTAATGAGAAATGAAACAGAACGTTGAGTGTTGTTGTTTTAAGTTAAAGTCTGAATAAGCAGCAGAGCTGTGTGATAATTTATCCAAAAAAACCTATGAGTTTTAATTTAACTGCACTTTTTTTGCTGCATTTTCAAGAGAACATCATGAAGGCATAAATATGATAAGGGACTGGGCTGTTTAGAGATCTAGATATCAATGATAGTATTAAAATGGCATTTAACTTTTGGTTGTTCAGGTGGGACACCTTCGCTGGGGTGTGGGGTTAGAGGTGGGCATGGCTATAGGCAAGGTAAGGGACTAGACTATCCACCTATCCTACCAATACAGCTATATACTGAAGCTAATTGCCGTCATGTGACTATACTATGGCACTCTGCTTTAAAACATTGTAAAGATGACACAAGGAGCTCTGACTGAGGTCTCTGCAGCAAAAGTACAGACCTTGATTTATTTCACAGCTGAGTGGGTCAGTCAAGGGAGACCCTCTTAATATACCTAACCAAACCATGATCCTCAATGCGCCCAAAAGCAAAACTGCGGAGCTACTCGACAAGACAAACCAGACGTCTCACTAAAAACAGGAAACCTTGCTGGTTATTCTATTATTCACCATTATACTCCAGAGAAGCTGGGGACACAAGGTGGATAAAATAGCATTAGCTACACAATTTCCTCTCCTGAAGTTAACATTTTGAGAAATGTCAATACTGCCAAGAACTAAATAACTGTGTTTCTACAACATGCTTGGGAAAGTAATTAAAGGAGAACTACAGTTTTTGTGGGAACGTTTTGTGCTTGCAACAGATGCTTAAGGTATGACAGCAGATTGCAGGTCCTCTGGGGCAATATTTTACTCTGCTGGTGGAGGAGCCTGCTCTGCCCACTCCACTTCCCAGCTCCACTTGCTCCCCACCCCTTTATAATCCAATAGAGACTAACTATATCAAATGTGTGGTTAGTCCCCACCTTCCTAAAGTAACTCCATCCTAATTGGAGTTGGATTGGTAAGGTCCATGGGAACCAGGCTAGGAAGTTCCAAGGTATGCTCACAGGAGCTGGGTCCTTAAAATGGTATCAGAAAGAAAAATGTTTCCTGCACCTTACTCTAAAAACATTGATACAATTTCAAATATCTTGTTTTCTGTAACAAGAAACATACATTTATTCTATATTTAATTTAAAGCAATAACATTTACTGAAACATGAACAAATGCATGCGTAGTACTTATAAATAGTGTAATGTTTTTTTACAATGAGAACACTTTAATAAATTATCATATTAGTTCTTAATAAAAATAAATGTCTGTGTGAATTTGCATAATAGCCTATTGCTTCTGAATATTTTTCACAGTAATATTAATTTTAAACTGAACTCTTAGCTGAGGAGGCATTAATCACATTATTACAGACTCTTTTTATTATGAGCAATGACCCAATAATCCAGGATAGGTGAAGCATTCCCCCAATGCTTTCTTCCCTAGCTGCTGGGTTCATGATTGAACCCACCAGCACCTCGTCAAGGCATATGTTCGCCTTCATGCTAAAGAGTCCAGTGTAAGCAAAGAGAAGGGGCTTAGCAGCCCTACTGAGTGCTTTACATAAAAACATAGGGAGGCTGGAGGAACTTGACTTATTGGCCTTAATTAAAGTAATGTAAATTAAAGAGGGGCATGTGTTCCTTTAATGTGATTTTTGTTACTGAATAATGAGTATTACCTTACCTTGAATTCTTTTTCAATGTTAGCCAGCTTAGCAAGCTCATTGCTTAACTCTAATGCTGTGTGTACCGGATCTTCACTGGAAAGTGACAAGTAGGCTGGACTTGCCAATCCTTTGTAGGCATTTATCCTTGACCTTGAGTGGCTAAATGAGTCATGCTTCTGTTTTTCAGTGCAGTCGTTGCACTTGCAGAAATAATCATGGGGCCTTTCGATCTTGGCACCTTTTATTAACAGCATATGCACAACTTCGTATTTCTGACAATGAGCAGCAAGAATGATGGGGGTGATGTCTGGGGAAAACCTGGTGCCATCTTCATCGTATGAATAAAAGTCATCATCCTGAAGCTCCTGCTCACAGGGGCTAAGGGTGAGTCTTTTGCTAGCTGCAAAAGCTGAATGGTTCAAGATGGCCTCCACTATCCTAACATATCCTTTGCTGATTGCAAGAAGCAGAGCATCTCCAATACGTGCCAAGTTCTCTTTCTTGAGCAAAAGCTCTGTCACTTCTAAATGTTCATTCCCCACTGCTAACTGGAGGGCATTTTGACCCATGTAGTCTACACAGTTTACATTCAAGGTCTTTGACTCCTCTAGCATCTTTCGGACCACGGGGATGTTTCCGTACTCAGCAGCATCCAGAAAACGCTCCTCCTCTGGAGTCAGGTTTGGACCTCTGTTGTTGAACATGAATGCTGGGCCTCGAACAGCCTGCCTTCTTCCCTTTTCTCTCATCATCGTAACACGCCTCATGGACGGGCTCCCTTCACCTGCTCTGAAGCAGAAAGGAGAGAATATTAACCAGGTGGATTTTACAGATACAGGGAAAAACATGTTACTTAACTCAAACATGATAGTTCTCAGCTTAGCATGAGCATATGTATGAGAATATCTAAGATAATGTAATAATGGAAAAAATGAATTACTAGAGAGCATTTGGAAGATGCTCTATGTACCACCAATGTTGAGATGATCGCATGAGAGGTATTCTGGTACCCTTATAAACCATATGAGAAAACAGAAGATCCTTTTATCAAGAATATATCTAGAGAACTGTATTTATCTTAGTGTCACTTGTTACCTGACAGTAAAGGAGGATTATTTTCAACTTTTTCAGGCTCTAGGTTTAGGGATTAAAACAAGAGTAACGATAAGCATGCAATCCTAAATGTTAGAAATGTGCCAGAGCATGGATTATATGAGAGGCAGGGCAAGTACAATGGAAATTCAGTGTTTATAAATGACCATCCTTCCGTCACACTCCTAATGTGATCTGCCATAAATTAAAGGAAATATTGATCAGAACAATACGAAGGATGTAAGGATCAATGTCTGTCCAAAGTTTACAAAAAAGGCATTCTTAGTAACGGTTCCTTAACCTGTATAAAATGAAGTCTTGTAAAGTATTACTGTGCACAAATCACAGGAGAATTGCTGCCACGTGTGTTTCTTTCCAACATGCTAAACATAAGAAGCAGCCACATTCTTAGAAAGCTATGCAGTACGCAGAAAGGCACTAGCATGATCAATCATCACAAAAGATTGGCCGTTTGCTAACCCAAAGAGGGAAGACTTCATAATACAATGTTCCAGTCTTTATCTAGGTGTAAATTTATGTTATTCTGCTATTAATATGACATTAAGTATCGTATCTGCCATTATTTTCATCAAAAGCAAATGTACACAATGTTTTAAAAAATATTGCAATTATAATCTTTTATTTTTATATTTACCAACATATTCCACAGGACTGTCTGTTAAATGACATTACCTACAAATATGACATAAGGTGTGGAGGGTCTTGGACACCAAATTCCTTTTGCTGAACACATTTTTTCTTTTAGCTGAATCTTTCTTTTCTGCAATATGATTTGGTAAAACAGCTAATAGGAAATGTTTCCTATTTTTTGCAGTATTGACCTTGGATGCAGTACCTTTAGAAGATATATGAACATGTGCTGCTTTATTGAAAATGATAAATGTATACTTTATATACTTGTGGAATTACCACTTACTTGCAACATCTTTTATTTGGTTCCACTATATCAACTATGATGACCACATCAGACAGTTAGGGCTTTTGTGGACAGGCGGACCGCTTTAGGGAGCCTGTAGTGGTAGCACATAACTTCAAAAAAGCATTTCTTTTTACAAACAGATGCTTCAGATGTAGGTCTTGGGGCTGTACACTCTCAGATTGCAGGTGAGGAGGGACACCCAGTGCTCTATCTGAGCCATAAGTTACTGCCCATAGAGCAACACTATGGAAAAGGAGTTCTAGGCCATTAAGTGGGTGACTGAGACCTTAAAATGCTATCTTTTGGGTAGATCTTACCTTTATAACCAACCATGCTTCTCTAAAGTGGAAGGATAGTAATAAGGACAAAAATGCGAGGGTCACCTGTTGGTTCATTTCTTTACAGCCTTTCAGGTTCTCTGTATAGGGTCATAAAAGAAAGGTCTAAAGGCTGTAAGCCTTGTGCCCAGAGACCCTAAAGAAATTACTGTGTGTAAACCTGTTTTTGATATTTTCTCTGTTTTTGTACTCCATCCGGAGTATCCATACTAGAGAAGACAATTTCTGTTTAGAAGCCGTGCTAAAAGATACAATATCTTATGTATAATAAGCACTATAAAACCTTATCTGGATGGCACCTCACATTATTCCTTCTATTATTATGCCTTCATGATGTTCTATGCCGTCAAACAAGGTTTTGGCACATTTTCATGACAGCATTGAACGGCATGAAGGTTATATATATCCTTAGCCAAACTGATGATAAGGGTGATGTGAGTTGTGGCCCACAAAAGCATGTGCACAAGAAAAGTAAAAGGCTGGCATATTTGCGAAAATGTTTCTTATCTAACCTGTGTTTGTATAGTTTATTATCATTTAACCCTTTGTTTTCTGTGTGCCTACCTTGCCGTATTCTTTGTGCTGCTGTACAGTGAAATGAGTGTGTCCCTGTAATGTTCCCTGTAGATTTTTTAAAAAATACACAAAAATCATATGCATGTAGGGTATTTCTGTAATCTAGAGATGTAGCTGAATACATTTGGTGGGTTTCTTTAAGAAACATGGAAAGTTTGGTGAAAAAAGTAATGAAAACTAACATTACAGCTCCATATGCCAGAAATTGGTGACCAACTGGTTGCTTTATAAGTGCTCCTAGTGAAATACCCAACGGCTCCTAGTGAAATACCCAACGGCTCCTAGTGAAATACCCTGGCTTGTGTACCCAAAAATATATACTTTTGTGAGGAGATTTGGAGCTGATGGGCTGCTAAACAGTCCCAAATAAGACCTAGACCTCACAAAATAAAATGTAAAAATTTCAAGTCTGGATAAGGGTGCAGGCATGTTCCAATTCTTTATATAAAAAACCTATGCCTGTTGGGTTTTTTCAAATTCAGGATTATTCCATTAATATATTTTGTGGTATTTTGGTCAACTGAACTGGTTTAGGGACCATTATCATAGAAAAAATTGAATTATTTAATGGTATAAAAAAAGCTCTATCTAAAAAAACAATATATCATTTGTGTGAGAGCACATCAAATTAAAAAGGAGAATCATGCTTAAGCAAGCAGTGTAAAAAGCTGAAGTCTCAGGTTTTTGGACACAAAGCACCTTCAGTAAAGAAGGGGTTAAAATCACCAGCCTATAATATTCTGGTGGTGCCTCTTTTAAAATACGCTTTACGATACCTTCACTGAAGGTCCTAAAGAACCCTTGTGTGTATACCATTAGGACCGTATTAATCTTAAGTGTTTCCAGTTGCCCTATGACATCTTCTGGTCACTTATCTGATGAGAAAAAGGTTATATATAGATTTTTCTGTGAATCCACCACCTGAACTCCATTATTTTAGATTTATTACACTCAAGCTATCTTATGCAGTTTGTGATGTCCACTTTACAAATACAGAATGCAGACCACCCATATACATTTGTCCATTCCCTGTGTCCTCCAGCAATTTGCCCTACAGACGATTTGTTCAGCCGAAGGCATCTCCTTGTACATGATATACGTATCTCCTGCCAGCTCCAGCTACTGAAACCCCGTGCACTGATGCGGAATGAGCTCCCGTCAATGAGAACATTAATTGTTGCAATGCAGAATGCTTTTTTATAAGTTAAATCAGCTGATCCAGAAACTATAGATGTAGATTAGCCCTTTATTCTGAACAACCTTTTGAACGCACAACTCAACAGAATGCATGAAATAGTATTTAATGAGGCAACTGTTTAACTTCACACAATGGTTACTTTTGTATCTAGAGTGTATGCATGTATGCTAGTCAATTCGTTTGTTATACCCCATACATCATAAAACACTGTGTAAATTATATATATATATAACATACATACATTTACATGGGCACACACAAGTGGAAGACTTGAGCCTTAAGCTACTTTAACCGCAACAGCATCCACTTTCTACCTTTTAATACATTTTCGATCTAGCTAAAATGATTTCCCCTAGGCCTAGTTCACTTA
Source organism: Spea bombifrons (assembly GCF_027358695.1). Lineage (NCBI taxonomy): Eukaryota > Metazoa > Chordata > Amphibia > Anura > Pelobatidae > Spea > Spea bombifrons. The sequence continues at coordinate 42,526,373 of NC_071087.1, read as the reverse complement.
TTTTCACTTATTTTGTAGAACAATCCCCTGTGTGGCGCAGAATAAAATGCTTATGCAAAATCTAAATAAACTTTATTTACCTGGTCTGTGTTCCTACTCGCTTGCTCATAGAAGGCCCATGGGGAAATTGTGGTAAACCACGTTGGTTTATACTGAGGTATAGTTTGTTTTTAACAATAAATTTCAGCATCACATCCTACTTTATTTTTAACATTCATATTGAGGCTTTTTATGTAAATCTCATAATGAATTTCCCTCGCTGTATTGACCACTTCTGCTAAAAAGCTTCTCAACTTTAACCCCCTTCTTAGTAAAGTAAGATTTTCTTAAATTACATTTTAGCCTTGAGCCTGTTGGATTTATTGCGTATTTGCTACATATACTGTATGTGTTTTAGCTCTGTTATCTTAGCCCAATCTACTAGACAAAACCCAATGTGTTTTCAATGTGACCTCTCCTGAGAACAGGAATATCTATCTATCTATCTATCTATCTATCATATCATAGGTACTAAACTGTGCAGTGTGGGCTCTGGGAAAAGTAACAAATCAAATTTTAAAAAGAAACACCATTCTCTAAATTACAGAGAGTGACCTTTTTAAATAATTTAAACATCTGAATTTAAACCTACTCTGTGGTCCTAAGAGGAAGTAAGAATTCAATTATTAAACTTTAAGGTCAGTAAATTGTCCTTTGTTTACCCTATATTTGTCTAATATGCATTTGTGTTCTTTTCTTTTGAAGTGCATATTTTTTAAATGTCATATCACAGTTCTTTTTATTTTAAGTGATCTATAATCGGTTTCCCCTGGTACAGTATGAGCCAAGGAGAACAAACCATTTCTTTTTCTCCTTATTTATCAAAACCTATTTTATCATTGAAAATTCCTACACGGCGCTACGGAATCATTCATAGATAAAAAGGGATTATAGAAAATTCAGTACTTTTTTTCAAATCTAGGTTCACAAATAATAAAAAACCACATGGTATTTTCACTTAGTAAATTATTCTTTAATACGATGACTTGTACAGCAAGAAGCTGTGGAGCTTTACAGACAATAAAATATATGGCTTTAACGTATTTGTTTTTGGTCATAACTTTAAATTAAAGTAAAATAGTCATAGAAGCCACTGGAAAAAAAAAAACATTTTTAACATTTAATACTTAATGTATTTTTAAAATAATAAAGTACATACAAAATATAGACATTTCTATTAATAAGGACTACCTCTGTATTAATCTGTGACCATATTATGCGCTTTAGTTGTATTACTGAAGTGATATATGTAAATGAATGCATTAACGAGATATGTTGTATGTATGATAATATATCTTTATCGTCATCGTAATAAGGACAAATATTCATCAATGATTTTTTCCCTTAGTGTCCTGGTGAGTTTTTTGGGAAATGTTTGTAAAAATGTAAACACACAAAATAAAAACACGGAATATAAACTACTTTACTGTAGTAGCATTTAGATAAATATGATTTTAAAATATATTTCTTTTTTTGATATACTGTGTAATCATAGCTGCAGTCATAAATCGATAAAGCTCTTACTATGCTCGGGGCATTACACTTAGAAGGTGATCAATTTACATTTGGCACTACAAAGCAAGACAATCAGAATTGTTTCCAGGCTCCAATTACTTTAGTTTACCTAGAATAAAAAGACAAAATTGCTAGAGATGCTGAAAGCAAATTCCTTTAACTTTGGCCTTAATTACACTTGGCATTATACCAGTATGGATCAATAAGGAAAGGAGTTTAAAAGACAGGAAGAAACAGATCCTGTTATTTTCCTAGCTATTTTATCCCAACCGATTTGCATGTTTATTTAGGAAGTTATAGTGCTTCTTAAAAACTCTAATACAGGGGTGCACAGCATTTTCTGAATAGATACAGACCTCTGTCAACGCTCTTCTGTACCTTTTATGACAGTAGGCTTAGGATATCATTTCATATTCTATATTCTAGCACTCTGTAGAAACAATATCTCTTTCTTGCCTATACGGTTTTAAAAATGCAGGCAAGTTAATATATATATATATATATATATACACATACATGATGTAGGCTGATGTACACTACCATGCCTAAAAATCCAAAAAAAAAAAAACAACTTTCTATTTTTCACACCAATCTCTGCTGATTATACAAGGTGTGCGTGATGTGACTAAGTAACACATGATTATTATTATTTATTGATTTATATAGGACCCTCATTTTCTGTTGCACCGTACAACCGTAAACAGGGCATACCATAATAGTTTAGACGTATAGAAAGAATACATGATGAATTGAGGTTATGATCAAGAAGATTTGTCCCATGATGTAAGCATGATTTAATTTTAAATTGTCCTGTCTTGCTATCTGATTTTACATGACCAGATGGCTCCTTTTAAACAAAGAAATTCAAATAAAATATACCATGTGGTCTTTTGTTATCCACTGTCCATGTGTCCTTGTCAAAGGGGAAACCTGCTGAACCTAATCTGAGGCCTAGACCGATAGGCTCTAACTAACCCATCTGTACAAGGTCACCACAGGTCCTTTTCATATTATATTTAGAGATTACATTTACTGATTTATGAAATTTAGTGTTCTAGGGACAGACGTTTGAGTGTACCTAGTTTGGTATTTAATTATATTTTTAGCTAAAAACAAATATCAGTTATGAAGGAAGATAAATATCTTTATTAACCTTGACAAACATGCATTGTTACAATTGAATATTAATACATATGTAGCTAAACACTTAAGGGTGTGAATAGTATCAATGAAACAGTTATCTTAATATAATAATAATTTCTAAAAGAAAGGAGTCAAGAAGATTAATCTATATTGATTTAATATACAGAATATTGTTTAGAGACTAGATACATTTCTAAATAATACAAGAATTGTCCTGCTAGTGCAATCATGCTCTTAATTATCAGCCAACCCAAGAGGCACTAGGCACCATATATGCTTCTTAGGGGTGAATCAAGGTCACCTGGGGCCCCTCCAGAATAATTATATATATATATATATATATATATATATATATATATATATCATTTATAAAATACATACTATATTTACTTGATTATAAAATGACCCTATAAAATCTTGTATACTCATCAGACAGTGGCTCCGAGATGAGTAGCACATCTTTTTCCATGTCCCATGATGCTCAGTCAACCTTAAGGCAGCCTTAGAATCACAGAATATTTAGTCTGCAAAGATCTGACCCTGTCTGAACCAACTCCTCTCCTCTCAGCTGCTATATAGGATTGTCGGCGCAGATCTGAGGTCTGAATAAAAGACAACCTCGATTATAAGACAAGGTCTTTTTTCAGATAACCTTTTCCGGATCTGGTTTTACAGTCGAGCAGATACAGTATACGTTTATACACAGATCATACATTGGCAAGCCATTGGCTGCTTAATGTAGCTTAATTACTACACTGCCTTTCTACAGTTCTTTTATTTTTTATTCAGAGACAGCACAACTTATCCTCGGACTGGAAAGCTCCAGACAATATCATATCCAGGAATCATGCAAAGCTCCCCCCCAAAACTGCATGCCAGTTAAACAAATGTCCTCATGTAAAAAAAAGCTGCCATCAGGCAAGATAGCTTAAAAATATTTTTTTTATTTATGTCATGGAAGCTGCTCTGGCCCTACACCGATATACAGAGACACAAAAACGCATAACGCTGTCAGGACTTCCCTGAGACCCAGAAACCGTCTGGCTGCATCCTCTGCTCCCCCTCTGGCTGCTGCTTCTTCCCCTAAATAATGTTTGTGACATCATCAGTCTGCGCCCCACATCCCTGATGATACCCTATCTTGGTTTACCCCTCAGATTCGCTCCAGTAGTGTTCTGTCCCGTTCTCTAGTTTATTTTTACTGGCCGTGACCATCATATTGAGCAGAGCTATACAATGTACAAACTGGGGGATCCTCACACATTAACCATGACTCTTGCCTTTCAGTGAGCCGGGCCACTGACTGCAACATGCGACTTAAAACGAATCTTCATACAGGCTGATCATGACACATGGAAGAAGGAAGCATAATGCTGACATTATTAAAGCACACAATAGAGTCTGTCTGTGTCTCTGTAAATCCAACTGCAGCAGCAGAGGGCCCCAATGTACCAAGTGGGTCCCCATCTGGGCTCCCACATCACCCAGCACAAGAAGTATTGTATGCATGCTGTGCAGTGCAAACACATACATAAATTACACTGCGGCAAGTGGAGACCCCTTAATACGCTCCTTATACATAGTCTTCCCCTACTAAATGGCTGGGCTACTCATCTTTCACAATCATGGTAGTTATAATTAATCAGGCCTCTCAATACCCCCCATTAAGACCACTAGGTACAATTATCAAATACAACTAACAGATCACCACATACAACAGTTATATAGGGTACAGTCAGGCCAAAACCGTCGGGTGTAAATTACGCCAGACCCTCTATTATGTGCTTGCTACACAGCATACATTGTACCTCCTATTACCGTATGTCTGTATCCAAGCCCCCGTATTATCTATTTTGTTGAAATTAAGAGCTTTGCTCACTTCCGAGGTGTTGTAGCCTTGCTAAATTCCTTGCATAAAAGAGAGTGTCATTACAAATAATGTAACCAATGAATATAATAGTCAGGCATTATCCTCCATAATTGAATTCTATCATTTCCTTTTTACTAAGATTATTTCCCTAAATAAATATTAACATTTCTCTGATATATGTCATGCATAAAAACATATATTTTGGTGCAGGTTAAAAACATTTAATATGACTATAATTGAATTCTTGTCTGAAGGCATCACAGATGCAAATGTCATTACTTTTTTGGGGATTTTTTAAAATTAGACTTAGTCCCCTGAAGCCCAGAGTTGAGGGAGAATTGCATTGCATTGTGCTACTGTTATAGGGAAATTCACAGGAGTGGATACTGTGATCTTTTTATGATTAAATATGATCGGCCCCCCAATTTAATTATCTCTGTAATGGAACCCAGAACAAAACCTAAAGGACAGGGACAACAAATGGTCAATTTTCATATTTTGTAGCCATGATTATGAAATTAATATACACTTCAAAACCATGACACTCCTGTGACATGACACATGGATTTCATAGGCTTAAGATGCTTATACCCATGTTATTTATTAACCCTCCTAGACACTTACAGGGTATACACAGAGGGAGATGAACTTGATGGATTACCCACCAGAATACTTTAAAAAGATGCGGTAAAATTACCATTTCAATTATAGTCTCTTTCTAACATTAAATCACAATGTAAATTTTTTTTTTAATTATATTAATTTACTCACTATTTTTATTCACAGTTTAGGACCTAAAATCCCTTGACTAATTATTGAGCAAAAATCTCCAAAACCTAGTGCCTACTTGAGCTTCCCAAAGCTCCACAAACCTATTTCTCTGGTCGATGCATGCAGTGCCCCTCTTGTTTCAGGGAACCCACTTACACAGGATAAGTAGTATTAACGCCATCAACAGTGTGCATAAAATTTCCCGCATCTGTTGCCTGCATCATAATTTCCTACTGGATTTAGAAATCCCAGCATGGATTCCACAATTAAGTAATTTCTCTCTCAATACACCTTCCCAGGGACACATTCATATACATGATTTATGTAGCACCTGTGCACAAAATCAAAACTAAATTTGTATAAGTTAAAATGGATTTTTGAATCTCTTGCGATGGAGAGTTCCAACAACCGCCCTTATATCACAGTTGTGACCAGTTTCAGCCATTTGCCCAATACATGGGCAAATACAATTCTCACAACCATCCACATGTAAGACCCAAATCAGAACTGCGCATGCATACAAAAGGAGCCCAGCATTCTGTGGCTGCCCAGGCATTGCATGTGAATCGTGCTGCAGCAACTTAGAGACTCCCATGCAAGTTTGCACCTATGTAAGATGTCTTTTTCCTCTACACATAATGCACCCAGTTCTATGACACCCTTTTATTGCAGTCCAGAAAACTGAAGAATATTCTTGCACCCCATACTTTTTTTCCCACACCTTTCATGTTCAAGTTTTAATGCAAATTTTAGATGCTTATGTGTTTTTAGTAGTAAGTAGTTTCTATTAGTAGCAGTTGACCAAGAGTTTGAGTCCATCTTTGACCCATATGTGTACATTTGTTCTACCTGTATTTCTACCTGTAACTGATGGATGCACATCCCTTTTAAAACTCAACCCTAAAAAAAAAAAAATACAGTAGGATTCCAAATGAAAACATAATTTCTGGAGGATAAGAATACATAAGAGCCCCGCAAATTGAATAGATACTACCCTATATGTGTGTGTGTGTGTGTATATATATATATATATATATATATATATATGTGTGTGTGTGTATTGTGATCCTGCACCCACACAGGGTACCAAACAGCACGGTCCTCTAGGGTATTAACGCCACATCTCAATTAGGTAATCACCCACGATTTATTTGTAGTCCACGTATGAAGATATTTACAGGATTATATAGAACACAAATTCTCTACAAACAAAAGCCTAGCTCGTCTGAGCGCTTACTAACATAACTCCCCTCACTACACAGGGTCTAAAACTAAACAAAACATAATCCCACCAACCTTTTTGATGGTCTCTCTTGTGCAAAACAAGCCCTGCTGCTTCCAAACAAACTCTCTCTCTTCTGTCCAACAGGTCAGGTTATATTGCAGCCAGTGCAGCTAATTACCTGCAGCTGACCAGTGCATTGGAGTCAGCTTAACCCCTTCGCGACCTTTGCCGGTTCAGGACCGTCATGACAAGAAGGTCACTAAATGACCTTTGACGGTCCTGAACCGTCAAAAAGTTAAATAAGCTTAGAAAGTGATCAAGGAAGAAAGCCCATCTTGTCCTGAAAAAAACAATATATAACTTATGTGGGTACACTAAATGGGTGAGGAGAAAATTACACCTGAACACAAGCACCACAAAAGTGTCAAAACAGCCTCGGTCCCACAGGGTAGAAAACGAAAAATGAGCCCGGTCCTTAAGGGGTTAAACTCCTGGCCTGGATCCTGGGTCAGTCCAGGTGCATGTAAACTGCGGGGCAGAGCACCCGCCTGCCCTATATGTCATAGAAAACCCTGCAAAATCGAGGGGGAATGTATACCCCTTCCACAACAACACCCCGCACCTTGTTACATATCCTCCCCCCCAGCTCAGACCCATCGGGGCGAGCGGCCTTGGACCACAAACAGTGAACTCGGGAGAGGCCATCCACATTACCCTGGGCAGTACCAGCCCTGTGAACCATAGTAAACTGGAATGGCTGGAGACTAAGGAACCACCTGGTAACCCTGGCATTCTTTTCCTTGTTCTGCCTCATCCAGGTTAAAGGTGCATGGTCAGTAATCAGTGTAAACCTTCGACCCAACAGATAATACCTCAAGGACTCTAGTGCCCACTTAACAGCCAGGCATTCTTTCTCAACCACTGAGTACCTCTGTTCATGAGGATTTAACTTCCGACTTAGATACATGACTGGATGTTCCTCTCCATCATGTGCTTGAGAAAGAACCGCGCCCAGGCCAACATCAGACGCATCGGTCTGTACAATGAATTGTTTAGAAAAATCCGGAGCTACCAATACGGGGTCAGAACACAATGCCTCTTTCAAGACCTGAAAGGCATGTTCTGCTTCTGGGGTCCACTTAACCATAACCGGGCCTTTAGCTTTTGTGAGCTCAGTCAACGGGGCAGTAATGGTGGCAAAGTCAGGGATGAACCTGCGATAATAGCCAGTTAAGCCCAAGAATGCCCTTACTTGTTTCTTTGTTACAGGGCGTGGCCAATTGGAGATGGCTGCTACCTTGCTCTGTTGTGGTTTAAGGAGCCCCCGCCCTATTGTATAACCCAGATATTTAGCCTCTTCTAAGCCTAAAGAGCACTTAGGCAGTCAGTCAAACCGGCAGCCCGTATACTATCCACTACCGCCTGAACCTTCATCAGATGTGTTTCCCAGTCCACACTGTGAATCACTACATCGTCCAGATAGGCAGCTGCATACTCTCTATGGGGCCTAAGTATCCTATCCATCATACGCTGGAAGGTGGCTGGGGCACCATGCAAACCAAACGGTAACACATTGTATTGGAACAACCCCTCAGGGGTAGAAAAAGCAGTCTTTTCCTTTGCTCTCTCTGTCAAGGGAACCTGCCAATATCCTTTGGTCAAGTCCAATGTACTCAGATACCTAGCTTTACCCAACCTCTCTATGAGCTCATCCACCCGAGGCATAGGATAGGCATCAAACTTGGAGATATTGTTTAATTTACGGAAGTCATTACAGAAGCGTATTTCTCCATTTGGTTTAGGCACTAACACAATTGGGTTACTCCACTCGCTTTGTGACACTTCAATCACCCCTAGTTTTAGCATCTTTTTTATCTCTGCACTAACCGCTTCACGTCTAGCCTCGGGTATTCTGTAGGGCTTCAGATTGATTTTCTTTCCGGGTTCGGTGATAATATCATGTTTTATTATGTGTGTTTTTCCTGGTACTGGGGAAAACGCATCTCTATTTTTTAGCACAAACTCTCTGACTTCCTGTTTCTGATGAGAGGCAAGAGTGTCAGCAATGTACACCTCTGGTTCTTTCCCACAAGCAACATGAGTGGGTTGCCCTTTGGTCATGGTGAAGACCTCTCGCTCTACCCATGGCTTCAATAAATTCACATGGTAGATCTGTTCTGCCTTCCTCCTACCCGGCTGTCTTACTTTATAATTAACCTCACCGACACGCTCAATAATTTCATATGGTCCTTGCCAGCTGGCTAGGAACTTGCTTTCAACTGTAGGGATAAGAAGCAATACCCGGTCCCCCGGTTTATAGATGCGAAGCCTTGCATTCCTGTTATAACTGACTTGTTGGGCCCTCTGGGCTTTTAACATGTTCTCCTTCATTATGGGCATTATAGCTTCCATACGCTCCTGCATTTGAGCATCATGTTCTATAACACTACGGTGAGGGGTATGCTCTTGTTCCCATGTTTCCTTGGCAATATCTAAAATACCTCTGGGGTGTCTGCCATATAATAATTCGAAGGGTGAAAACCCAGTGGAAGCTTGTGGGACTTCTCTAATAGAAAACATAAGATATGGTAAGAGATAATCCCAGTTCTTACCGTCTTTGTCTACCACTTTGCGTAGCATGGCCTTTAATGTTTTATTAAACCTCTCTACCAGTCTGTCCGTTTGAGGATGGTATACTGAGGTTTTTAGCTGTTTAATTTTGAGCAGCTTACATAGCTCGGTCATAATCCTTGACATAAAAGGAGTTCCCTGGTCTGTGAGAACCTCTTTTGGTATACCCGTCCTGCTGAACATCATCATTAACTCCCTTGCAATACTCTTAGAGGAGGCATTCCCTAGGGGAACTGCCTCAGGATAACACGTGGCATAATCAACAACAACTAAAATGTATTGATGTCCCCTAGCTGACTTAAGCAGAGGCCCTATCAGGTCCATTGCAATTCGTTCAAAAGGGACCTCGATAACAGGAAGGGGTACCAGTGGGCTGCGGAAACCTTTGTGCGGTGCCTTTAATTGACATTCGGGGCAGGATTTGCAATACCTCTCTATTGCAGCGTATATACCTGGCCAATAAAACCGGGTCAGAACCCTCTCTCTGGTCTTCTCAAATCCCAGGTGCCCACCTAGCACATGTCTATGGGCCAGTTTTAACACCGTGTGTCTATACGATTGTGGGACCAGCAACTGTTCCATCTCCTCTTCCCCTTTCTTCTCTACCCGGTAAAGCAGGTTATGTTTTACTTTGAAATAAGGAGAACTTAAGTGCTTGTCAGGGTTTACAATGGTATCCTCCATGACTTGCACATTCTCTCTAGCTGCTGTCAGGGTTGTATCCTCCCATTGGGCAGCTCGGAAATTTCCAGGGTGGACTCCCAGATCCTGAAACTCTACTTGTGCTAAGGGGGCCTCATTATGGGGAGGTTCTACTTCATTACCCAGGCACACTACTGGTGACTCTTGTTCCTTGCATGGCTCCCAATCAATACTGGAGAAAGGAAAAACATTATCCATTCCTTCTTCCTCATGGGTTTCCTCAGAGCACGTTACCTGAGGAACTGAGGGTTTTCCTGTTATGTTGCGGAAATGGGGGAAGTCCCTCCCTAATACTACATCGTAGGGCAACAGAGGTACCACCCCTACCTGCCATTTGACCTTTCCTACATCCGTGACAATATCAACCTCTGCCGTGGGGTATGAGTGGGTGTCACCATGTATACCGTATTTATCGGCGTATAACACGCACTTTTTTAACTAAAATATGAAGCTGAAACCCTACCTGCGTGTTATACGCCGATAAATCCTAGAGCCAGTGGCGGAACTACCGGGGTCGCAACTGCGACCGGGCCCTGGAGTTCTGCCAGTCAGGGGGGCCCAAGGGGTGCCGAGCGGTTGCTGAAGACGACCGCTCGGCAACTCTCGGGCCCCCCTGACTGACAGAAATCCAGGACTCCTCTGCTGGCGGCCGCCGCCTGCCTCAGCCGCCTGCCGCCTGCCTCAGCCGCCGCCTGCCGCCTGCCTCAGCCTCAGCCGCCGCCGCCTGCCTCAGCCGCCGCCGCCTGCCTCAGCCTCAGCAGCAGCCGCCGCCCCATTCTCCCTGGGGTTATCGAATACATTGCACTGCAGTATTTTGTGGGAAATGTACATGTTATCCACCACCATGCCCTGTTCCCTGTCACAATATATATATATATATAAATGTACTTTGCCTACAGATTCACAGTTGGTTTAAACTAGAAGAAACATTTAACATTTGCCGTTTCAGTTATCAGTTAGAATACAGATTTGTCAAGTCAGGGTAGATTTATAAAAGAAGTACAACTGCTGGGAAATGCTGCTATTCAGAACCCTGAGAGGTTTTTAATCCCCTGGCATCTAAATGTGAGTGTTACAGAATCTACACAAAATAACAATATATCCTATCACAATGCTGTTTTCTCCCGAGTCCCACACAGTTCACAATACATTAACCTACTTTTTCCATCTTTCTGATTAGCATGCACAAATCTGTAGAGTAAATTATTTCTGCAAGGGACTGGTGTGCAGGGGGGGGGTTATATAAAATGCATCATTGATAAATTTAGGATCAACTATGTAACTATGAAATACAAATGATTTGGTACTTCAATAGAAGTGAACATCAGCTTCCGTCGAATGCATTTCTTTGTTACTGAGCAATCCCTATTAAAAGGTCAGTCACTCCACTTCTTCAGGAATCAGTGAATAACATGATGTTTGCGCTTCGGTCTCCCTGAAAACCAAGCAGTGCTTTACAGGGAAACGATGTTCCTTTTACTTTTTGGTTAACTGTATCCTGTATCAGCCACAAACGTTTTGGTTTCCCCATAGCTGGGGCACCCAGTGGTGTGTGACGTCAACAATGGGTCGGCCCATTGTAAGTGGTTGGAATTTTAACATCGTAGCACAATGCATCGGCAGTATGGGGGCAGCAGCTTAACATCACAACTCGCATCTCTCTTGTCTGTGCACAGCACCCAAATTTGGAATTGCAAATACGTTGTTGCCAGTAGACTTGGGTGTCGGTGGAAGAATCACGTTCATTGGGGGGGGGTCTTCATATTCGACAAAATTCGTCCGTCACCGTCTTCGGTTCGGGCGAAATTCGTCCAACATTTTCTTTTTCAGAAATCCCATTTGTTAATGGAAACAAGAGATAAACACACAAATGGAAAGATTCTCCTCCTGTTAGTGTACTTACAATGGTGGCCGCCGCGACGAAAGAATGAACGAAGATTTCGTATTGCGCACATTCATTTATTTCGTCCAATATTGCATTCCTTCATTTGTTGTTCGGACGAATGGCCGAAACAGTAAAATTTTGCACGGAAATGCATTTGTATGAAAACCGGGCGATCCAGAAAAAAAGTCTGTTTTTTAGAAAATGTTGGCACCACTTTGGGACATTTGATAGCTTTGTAGTCAGGCAGGAGAGTTATTGGACATTTTGCCATTAATGAACCCAATGGCATACCACCCTTTTATCCTACCATCAGCATTGGAGTGACTAGGCCATATACAAATGGAGGGTGCTAAAGCCCCAAAAAAGTGATGTTGAGGGTCAATATTTTACTAAATTTAGATATGGCTATTCCATCAACTGGCACTGCACAATATAATGGGACGTGAAAAAAGGCAGCTGTAGAGTGTATGTATTTTGTTTTATGCAGTGATGCCTATGAGAGTTTTGCTAATAAAAAAATACATTAGTTGATATTTTATTCAAAGAAATAATTAATATGTGCATCAACATACTTACTAAAAAAAGAATATTTGCCTTTGATTTAAAAAGTCATTTTTCAGATCTTTTTTCCCCTCGTATTTGTGTTGAGTTATTGGTCCCAAGATGATCTAATTAACTCAAGTATTCAAGCTACGGTTAATGGGTACAGGATGCAACAGGCAATGTTTTTTTGTAATTAGAGAAGGTACCGGAGTTTGCAAAGAATCAGCATGAAGTCAACGGTCAAGTGTGAGTGTTTGATTCACATTCGGAACCTCATTTTTACAAATTCGTGTCTTTGAAAATACATTTATTTAAGGCAGTGTACCAGCCTTTTCTACAGTGCTTTGATGATGACTAGACAAGGCAGCTTTGAAGAAATACCCAATACAGAAAATTTTGTTAATTTCGGACAGGATATATCTACGGCTCTTAAAGGTCAGGTTGGACGTTATATTTAAGCTGCTATGTGGGCATACATACACACATAATGTGTATGTATTTAAATACAAGTGAAGCTTTATACCAGGTAGGTTTTAAGAGTTATACAATCTACACCCCAAGGGGAAATAATTGTATATAAGAAGGAATAAGATGTAATTTATCACTGTTGGTTATGATCTGAATAATGAGAAAGAAAAGTTTTGATGGGATATGTGAATGCAGACTTGTTCTATCAGCAAAGATTAAAAGTGAATGCTGCAAAAACACATTTATACATCTTCTGTAACATGTGTGATGTAGCTGGCTGGCAACTTCAAGAGACCAGACGATCAAGTGATGGTCAACCTTTTCATACTGTGACCAACTTTCACCCAGCCTGCGGAGATCCTTTGCCAGGTGACTTGTGCTTTAAAAACATAGAAATATACCCTACAGACCTTAATAAATCCTTGGTATTGTCTCAGATTTAGGATAGCTGTATGCATACCACACGCATGTTTAAATTATTTTTCTGTATTAGTCTCTACCACTTGCGATGGGAGACTGCTCCATTTCCTGTGTCTACCACTATCTCTTTTCAGTGAAACAAGTTAACTGGGCAGTCTACTGTGACATGTTGTAGTACAGATTGCTCTAGTACTCCCAGCTCCACACCATCCTACATAAATGAATCAAGATCTCTTAAACATCAACCAATCCTCAATACTTTATTCAACAACCTTGGGACTGCACCTGCTACCTATGGCAGATGTTTAGATTTTATAATAAGTTTAACTATTTTGAAGGTTCATGTTTATAAATATTTAGTAAGCAATACTAGAAAACAAATCCTAACAGTGATGAGGATTCTGGAAACTCAGTGATGTATAGTCAAGTTTGACAGTGCAGTCCAGCAGGGGGCGCTACAGTAAGCTTACATAAACTTCAAACAACATATTATACAATATATTTAATAAGTAACTACTTCATTAGACATAAAGGCACTAACTATGACACATTCCAGGCTTCTGCTATCTATTTTATCTGTGTTTAAAATAACCAGTGCCTGTTCCTATTGCTGATTACAGAAATGTGTGTAATTGCCACTGTAAAGGTTGCTGAAATATAGTTTGTGTGCAGTTGCTATTACATTTCTGGGGAAACATTTAGAGGTTATTAAAACATGGTATATAGCTTGGGTCTTTTAGAAAGGGCTGGTGAGATTTTATAGAAAAAGGGAAAAGATGATTTACAGAATGGCGCAAGAGAATAAAAATGACACCCCTGCAAATACAATTACATCTAAACTCCCCAGGGTATTTCATAAAGAACATAGTTTGGAAATAAACCTATGGGCCTCCTGTTGTCAGTCTATAGTACTTTCCACATGTGATTAGACAGAGGAATCCTTAAAACCTGGCCTGCTGATGTTTTGTAAGAGCACACATGAACAATCACATACTACAACACTATGGAATAAGCTTCTTCTATACAAACCAATCAATATAACAATAATATAATAATAATAATAATAATAATAATAATAATATTAAAAGCTTGGGAAAAGAAAGGTGAGGAATAATAGATAAAATGATTAATGCATGTATGGATACATGATATATATATATATATATGTATATATATATATATATATATATATATATACAGATAAATGTATGCTTAATTCATTGATAAATTAGATAGAAAAGATAGAATATACAACGTGAGAAATAACAGAGTGGAATAATAGGTATATGGCCAATAAAAAGATGCAGATGTAGTATCACTGCTTAAAAAGAGAATCCAAAGTAATAATATTTCTATCTATGTGCTTCACAGCTGTGTTTCCTCTACGGTGTGTTTCAGTTAAGAGAGCTATAGCTGAGATGTATGATTTGCAGAATTGCAATGGACATCTAATGAGACAAATACTCCTCTTTCCATTATATCAACTCAGAAAGAGGACATGTGATATGGTAGGTAGCTGGGAATCTCCAGGATCTGCTCAGAGAAGATATTCTAAAGCTAATTTCTGCAAAAATCAGTATGATCCCTGAGATTGTCCTCCAGAAGTCTGGTACAGGGAGAACTACCATCACATTGACCAACACAGTCACCTCTGTGAGAGGGGAACCTTTCATGCATTTTAATGTACCTGGATACACTATTATTCTGCTCAGCTCTCTCTGATGTCATATGTCTGTCTTATGACCATTCATACGTATTAGCCTGACCTCTGTCACTTCCTAGATATAGTAGAACATGTATAAGCAATAATAATAATAATAATAATAATAATAATAATAATAATATGACTGTCACCAGGTAGGCTTATATGAATACACCGTGCTGGAAACGTATAGTGAGGCAACATATACAATCACGTGACACCTAATGTGGATTTTAGCCTATAGAACATTATAAATAATAAAAAAAAATGTTCATTGACAAATCCTGCCATTGATTAAATAAGGCTGATTTACTTGTGGACATTTTGTCATTTTCCGATCCCTCTAGGGCTATTAAGACATTGAAATAGAATCACGAAAGTTCACAGCTACTGTTAGAACACCAGAGAGAAAACGACAAACATACACAACATTTCCTATATCATAGAGCTTGCCATTTAACCCCTTGTGTGTCAAAGTAACCAAGGAAATCAGTGCATTCCTCACCTTCCGGCACTCGAAGTGTTAAAGCAGGTACTGAATTGGAAGGCATACTTCACAGCACTTAATGAATTATTAAGCTTGGGTTTGTAATATCGTTTTAACCCTCTGCACGCCCCTACAAATTTAAAATAAAGAGGATATCCAACCCTTCCTAATTCATGTCCACTACAACTCTCAGCATGCTTGGCTGGGTTGGGGTCGTGTTTGGGAGGTTGTTGTTCTTGAACATAGGGTTAAACTATTTAGCTGCTTGTGAAAGACACAAAGTTCCCAGGCTACCTGGGTGCACCAGTTTTATTAAATGCCATTTATCAGTCAGTAGCCAATAAAATACGAAGAGTTACGGCATGCAATGGGTTAACGTGCTAGTGTCTCTAATGGGCTGCTGGCTGTAACAGCCATTTGTAGGGTAAGTTAACTTCAAAGCACAGCATTGCTTAGTGGGGAGCCCCAGTAATGATAGTCACACAAACACACAACACACTTGTAGCAGTGTATACTCACAAAGAGTGAAAGTGGTAGCTGTCACTGTGAGATCCCCCAGCCATAAAGGAACTGCTCTCAGCAGGCAGAACCAGGACCCCCCTGGGTTGGGGCAGCGGAGCCCACTGCCCCCCGTTTTTTGCCAGCCATCCTCCACGCTCGCCCAAGTCCGGAAAGCTGACCCTGGCAGTGGGCAGCTCCTTGCATTTTCTGCCCTTAGTGGACATACAGGAATCCACGGGACGGATACAGCCACCTAATCCAAAGCAGGGCAAGGCTTGAAAGAGATGTAAGTGTGCCAAGGGTGTACTCGGCGCTGGCACGGAGGCAGGCAGTGTGTACAGTAGGGTAACCAGAATGGATGCAATGGCAAATAGAGTGTGAGTGAGAAACAAATGCAGGACCAGTAGCAGCTGCTCCTCTGCTTCTCTCCTCCCTTCTTACAGTCCTCCTCCCCCCACTTATTTTTCTCACCCCTTCCCTTTCTGCCTGTCGTTTTCTCTTACTTAGCCATCAATTGTGTTCCTGCCTGGACCACATCATTACTCAGTGACAAGACAAAGTCACCCAGCACAGGAGCCACTGTTTATCAGATCAGACAGAGGAGCAGACAGGGGCCACGGAAAGAGAGCAGTGCCGGGTGGGTCCACTTTACCTTCCTCCTGGAGAGTGGCCCTTGACTATTAGAGTCACTGGGATGACACTGCTGGACTCTCTGTAACTAATGGGTTACACTTATGATCCCTTCAGCACCATAAAAGCCTCCTGTGTGCTGCAGGTCCACCTGGCAGTTAGAGGGTTAAGAGGGCATTTGGTGCCCCCTTACACTAAGAAATGCTCATCCAAGATCCAGCACATATCCATTTTACATTATCTCCATGCATAATAATCCATGTATTAGATATCATTCATTGAGATGTGTTATCTGCCACCCTGTCACTTGTATTTCTTTTTATGGCACAGATTATATATGGTGGATAAATATAAAAGGGTGCACCAGCTAAAAAGTGTATACATGATTTTTGTTCTTGGGCTATTTCATTTACTAGCATTCCGATTGCACAATTCCTATGAATCAAATCAAAATGTTGCGTGTTCCATTTGCTTATAAAAGGTAAGACAGTACATATATTTTGATCTGTACATTGGATTTGTCCATAGCAAAATAATAAGGTGTATGGGGCGCTTAGGAAATGTAAGCATTACTATTAACCAATACAGATGACCAAATGATCTGTATTAAGAAGGTGAAATAAGCATTACATTACTCATGCCCTTTATAGCAGCATCAAATGGGAGACGCTATAAGTTCAATGACTCTCACCGGCTGCTTAAAAATCATGTAGGAGCTATAGAACTACAAATTGTTTCCTCTGCTCTGTATGTGTAACATTGTTGAATTTGTAAATTTGTGTCTGGGCAAGCACAGAAGAGTCAGGAAAGGGAGATTAACTGGGATGGTAGATTTGTAACAGACTGAAGCAGAGAATATTTTACTGAAACCCTTGGCACATATATATACGGTAATTGCATCCAGTTATGGCAAGGTCCAAGATATCACAGCCCTCATTGCTTTCTGTCTCCTCTTTAGCCACAGTGGACATTCATCTTTATGGGCTATTTGTGCCTACTCCATCAGCCCTCTACGTATTACCCAACTTCAGCCATATTTCCCATTTTTTGACTCATCTAACAGGTTTACTCCTTCTTTCACCTCCAACAGCATTTTCCTACCACCCGCTAACTTTATCTTTATCATCCTTAACTTTTTTCGTCTTAGATCCTGGTGATCTAGTAGAGGGAGCCAAGACCTGGGTCTCCTCTAACACCTCATTATAACACGGAATTCATGAAGTCACAACAAGGCCGGCAAACAAGACCTGGAACTAAGTAATGTTATTATCTTGTGGCAAAATACAGGGGCAGAAGATAATACACAATCTGCCCCTTCTTAGAGCTTCCTTAGGCTTTTCCCATCCATTCCATAATACCATACAATCTATGGTCTGTGATATCAAATACATTATCAAATACAGGTTTTATTTTAAATCATGCTGCAGGTTTAATAAATATTATTTCATATGTCTCTAATTAGTAGACTTCATTTAATCAAATATTTTCTCGAATCATCAATAAAGCGGATTTGTCACACAAACCTGGACAGTTACAAAACATTTATAAAGTATGCAGCCTGATTTAGACTTGATATTGGTTCAATAAAGGGAATGGGTCAAAAAATGTACTACTATATGTTAATGTTTTTAATTTTTGTTGAACCCTTTTACCCCCTCCAGATAGATGTTTCCAAGCCAAATCAACAACCATGGCTGCTTCTTTGTGTGGAAGGTCAATACTGTTTCAACATGATCCCGCCTTCAGTATAGGCAATTGATTGGGTTCATTTCTGTTTTTACTGGCGTCTCTTCACTTTTGACATTTCTCAGAGCTACACAAGAGCAATTAATTAGGAGAAACGGAAGTTTGCATTAATTCCAGATCACAAGGCAATTGTGCATCCTACTGATTAGCTAGCCCTTAAGTATGAGTCGCACATTATGTGTACCTTCACTGCAGAAGGGAATAACTAACTAGTTAAAAACCATCAAGTTATTATATACAGAATCATTTTTTGGGTGCATCTGAGCTGCTTCTTCATTGATTTATTTGATTTTTATGACCATTGGGCACATTTAAAGTTAAATTCAACCACTTCTTTATACACCAATTTTACTATTACTGAATGAATTCTGTGGATTAGGGTGAGTTCTAGTACGTGCTGGATCAGGGAAGACAGTAGACATTACTCTTGTTGAGAAGTCTATATATTTTGCCTGCCATATTAATGGGCAATGTAGGTGCCCCGGCTGCTATAAATAAAATACTCATGTTCTATTCTAGAACTACCAACCAATATATTGAATAATCATGGTTTTAGTACTGTATTTTGTATAAAGCATGATAGTTCACCTGCCAGTATTACTGGAAACCCTGTAATGAAAGCATTATTGGTATACAATTGCCACTACATACCCTTGCTGTATGTTTCACTAGAACTTTTTTTCTAACGATACTATCTCTTCATGCATTTAATTCGCCCTTAAAACATTTTCTGATGCTAATCCAAGTTTTTGCCGCTTTGTTGTTTGAGGATTGCTCTAGAAGGATCGGCAGACTTGTTTTGAATCATTCCTTTCACCTTGAGTCACTGATCGATTTGGATTCACACAAGTTTCTTTTAGTCTATTTTGAGACTCTGAGGGAGATATGTAAAGTATGCTACGCTGTCTTTTTTTTTAGGGGCTACACTAAGTTTGTAGTTTAATGATAAAACCT
The DNA here is from genome assembly GCF_027358695.1 of Spea bombifrons. Taxonomy (NCBI): domain Eukaryota; kingdom Metazoa; phylum Chordata; class Amphibia; order Anura; family Pelobatidae; genus Spea; species Spea bombifrons. Next base: position 42,507,141 of record NC_071087.1, on the reverse strand, counting down.
AATGATAGTTTATGACCATTAAAAATATTTGTTATTCTTGCCTATAGCTTTCCATTTAAAATTCATTTTGCTTTATATCCAGTATTCTTTGGATAAGAATTCAACATTTTGGGGTCATTTAGAGGTTTTCATGGAAAACAGGGGAATTTCTAGCTGTGCTAACATAATCCCAAAAGGGTTTCCTAATGATCAATTAGCCTTTTAAACTTAGATTAGCGAGCACAACGTGCCATTGAAACATATACACATATATCCCACCTCCCGCCTCGCTTACCTCTCACCGCTCCTGCAGGTTTATCTCTGGCTGTTCTCACACTGTGCAGGCAGCCTCAGTTTCACTGCAGGGTCATGTGATGTCAAGTGGCCCCGATACGTTCCTGTCTCCCCGTGCTGGTTCAAAATAGTTTAGAAAGGGCCCTTCCCACCTGGATCGACATTTCTAAACTATTTTGAAGTAGCACGGGGAGACAGGAAGAAGGGGTCGCACCGGGCCCCCTAGAGGCCAGTGGATGAAGCCATTAATTCTGACCAAATCCCCAACTCTATTTGCAGAAATGCACCCCCAAACTTGCAAGAAGCCTCCACCAGCACTTCAGAGAACAAACTGCCTTCTGCTACAGCCAAATATTTAAAATTTTGACTCATCAGTCCATAGCACCTGCTGCAATTTCCTGCACGCCAGTTCCTGTGTTTCTGTGAATAGTTGAATCGCTTGGCCACATTGGAGGTATGGCTTTTGGGACGCAAGTCTTCCATGAGACCCACTTCTGACCTCTACAGACAGTAGATGGATCTACCAGAGTCCCACTGTTTTTTGTCGATGTCGAGCTGATGGAATTGCTGGACAACTTTGCATTGCGAAGGGAAGTAACCACTCCGTCGACCACTTTGTCTATGGTTCTCAACATTGCATGTTTCTTTGTTCTACAGCACATCTGGGGACCCCACATTTTTGTTTGCAAGAGACCTTGCTGATGTAGTATTGTTGTCTTGTGTCTTGTTTCTGTGCTCAGTCTTGCCATGACGTTTGACATTAAACTGTCTTCAGCCACCTCACCTTGTGTCATACCCCCCTGTGCGAGTCCCCTAAACGGGTATCCAGGAGCCAAAGTGGCAAGGTAACCAAAGATCCAAGATGGCAGCAGCCATTAGGAGGAAGAAATGCCTCATACTGCAACCATGTGATGGCTTGAGGGCGTACTCAGAGGGCGTACTCAGATCCCCCTAGGTTCCTAGTGATGTAAAAGTTGCTCTGGCAATGTTGTAGCAACGTACCAGGAAGTTATTTTCCAGAGCAAAGGTGACAACCCTGCCATGCTTTAAATGACTACTCCTCCTCTCCTTCATTGCTTCATTATTTAGAAGTTACCAGTCTGTGTTACCAGTGTTCCTTGATTACCTGTTCCCTTGATCTCTAGATTCACCTTGACCATGATCCAAAGCCACCTGGCATTGTCCCTGTTTTTGCCCTTTTTCCTGCACTTTTGGAATTCACTTACTTACCCTCCCTTACCTATTCACTGTCATTGAAGATGTCTCTATCTCCAACTGTTTGGGACAGTGTTTACGTTTGCACCTGTGTGTGTGGTTCTTCACCTGCTCCTGGACTCCATCTTTAGAGGTAAGAAACCTCAACTTGTTAGTGAATTTGGCTGTTCTTCACCCAGTTTTATTCCTCCTACATAACTGTTTCTGTTTAAGTTATTGATTGTGTTTCAACCTCCACATTAAATTGATTAAACCTACATTAAACCTACATATTAAATTGATGATCAATAGCTCCTGTAGGTTTAATTGTTTAATCATACACCTATCTATATGCCTTCAAAATCCCTGACTTTGTGCAAGTGTACCGAGAAAAAAACAATACTGTTTTCAAATGAAGGGGGGTCATACCAAATATTGATTTGATTTAGATTTTTCTTTTGTTCACTCACTTGGCATTTCGTTCAACGCTACAAATAAATTATTCACATGTCTACTTTTGAAAGCATTCTTACGCTACATAATTTTTTAGCTTCTGACAAAAACTTTTGCACAGTTCTGTATATATTCTGCTTAATCAGCCAAGCAAGATGGACCTGTACTACGCACGTTCAATATTGATCCCTGGGAGATTTCTGGTTCATTTAGAGCACTTTACACCCATGCACAGGGGATTCATTCTATGACATTTGAGTTGACCCCAAAACACCTCAAATTTATGATTTTTATTTAGCAATGTGCTCCGTGCCTGCTGTCATCTTCCATTGCCAAAGTTCCTTATCATACTATGCCCTGAATTCCACAGCAATGTAGTGAGCATTTTGGGCATTTTCAGCCATCTCACCAGCCATGCATTGAGTTTTATACATTCCCGTCACTAATTACAAAAGGTCAGCATGTAGGTGAAATTTCATGCCCTACAAAAACCCTCTTTGACGTTTTTAATAACAAGATTAAGGGTAGTAATGACTTCCATATGGTTTGGTGCTGCTTGTACAAGCTGTGAAGCTTTACAAAAGGAAGGCAGTTGGGAAAATGTAGAGTATTACAACTGATTCTGGTGCAAAACTGGACAACTCATTTTACAACCGTAGCAACCAACTTATTATTGTTAAATCCAAATGTTGAGAGGATCATTCCTTTGGTTGCTACACTGATGAAACTATTCAATCACTGTTTACATACAACCCCTAATATCTGCACTACCAAACTGGTGTTATTAAAAAATCTTTAATATAACCTTTAATATTTAAAAAAAATTGACAATAAGCAAATGGATCATCATTAAATAGTGTATCAAGGCATTCAGTGGCAGCATTAGCTTTTTAGCCTGGAATATGCTATACTTTTGGAATAGGAAAGGCAACCCACCAGTTTTTAATTGAAAAAAAAAATCATTTACAGAAAGCAGTTCATCTACATATGACCCGGAGAGTGTAATATTTCCCACTCGCTTTCACAGTTTATTTGGAACTGTTTCACACCGAGAGATCTGACTCTCTTTACATCAACTCTGCTTCATTATTCTGGCTGCGAAGGAGGTGCACATATCCATGGAGGAAAAAAATCATTTATATATTTTCTTATGATCATTTACAGTAGCTAGGATTTTTTTCCTCTTCAAAACCAATGGATAACGATATCATTTTTACCACTGTCGCACTCTTGGTAGTTTAGGACTGCAATTAAAATACTAGCCAATTACTGAGTCTGATACATAATATTTTAGTCTTGTTTTTATTAAAATCCAAAGCCTTTTTAATCCTTAAACTTGGTTCTAATGTTTTCCAGTTGAACCTTTTAAATTTGTTAGAGATGTCAAGATTTTCATTGCTTGGGTGATCATAACTATTCTAGGTTTCTATAAAGGGCTATTATGGTCACTCCAAGGTTATCAATATCAACACTTTGCTGGACCTGCCTTGAGGTGGACTGTTGGATAATTTAGAAGAGATCTGATATCAGGGATAATTGAGGGACAATGTCTCTGGACCATGGCTAGTAATTACTATATAAAACGATTATGTGGCTGCTTAAGGTCCCCATTTGTCTAAGAAGCTCTCTAGATGAAAGGAAGAGACCTATACCAATATGATACAGATTCCTCATAATGTTTTATCACTATCTCTTTAGTTTTTGTTAAAACATAAAGATGGGTGGTGAGCAATCTTTTCACTTGGGACCCCAGCTTTGGGTCCATGGTTCTAATGCGATGGGAAAATGTCTTAAAAACTGACCGTTGGCAGGTAAGCTCTCAGCTGTTTTCTTTTAGACAGGTTGTAGTGGAGACAGGGAAAAGAAAAAATGTCGGTGCGCTAAGCTAGTCACAGGCTCAAATAATATAAATGTGTAATACGAGGCCTACCAAACAGGTGTAAGCATGCTGCAAAAACAGTGTATTGGCTGTACAATGTTTAATTGCACCTCCCCCAACACATTAATAAGGTTTTGGTAGCAGTATAAACTGCTTTGTGTGCCCACTATGTAGGAGGTGAGAGTAGGTTCTTACCCTATTGAGAGTGTGCCTTGACGTGGCGGGTGAGCTTAATTATGCTTTGGCCAATTCATATAACCAAAACCTCTCATTTATATTATGTTTATATATTTGTTGCCAACTTTATTAGGTTGTAGTGGAGGTTTATAACAAATCTTTGACCTCCCTGAAGGCTATAGTAAGGGAAATTGGAGAGATCAATTATATGGATTATCTGACATCTCTTATCCATAACCCTTATACAAACCTAGTCTCCTGGGATATTAGATCTCATGTTAAATGCTTAGTACTAGTCACACGTGTCAGCTTTTCAATTAACACATATATGTCCTAACCTTATTCTGACCTCCGTGCCCTATGTTTTTTATTGCTTACACTGCACAGGGTATAATTACCTATAGAAATCCTAACCTTTAAGAGAGAGAAGAATGCTACTATGTACTGAAAATAAATCTGAAGCAAAAGTACTTTACAGTGGAAAGTTATGAGACAATGAGGGGTATAAGGCAGACAATGTTAAGGCTGGCATATCAATGGCAAGATATTCTTAAAGGGTAACTCCCAAGAACTTTTTTTATTACTATTTTCATATCCATTATATCATACATTTTTAAAATATTGTGAATTTGGGCTGCTTTCTTTTTCAAGACACTTCTAGTTTTTGCATAATATCATGTTTTCAAGCAGCTGCATATTAGCTGTTTGTATATGTTCTAGCAGCGACGGGCTGGCCTTGGGACCAATTGTCCCCTGGACTGCTCAAAAACTACCAAGACTATTAAAAAAGGGCTGAAATGAGTTGGGACGGCTCACTTGTGCATAATGCAATGTAGCAAGTAGAAGCAGTAAAAGTGCAGCTGCACCTAAAAAGAAGGCTTTAGGAAGGGAAAGGGATGAGGGGAGGGGGAAGGAAGGATTGAAAGAGAGAGTAAGGGGGGTGAGAGAGAGGGAGGGAAAATGAATGAGGGAAGGCGTGAGAGAGAGAGTGTATAAGGGAATAACCTAAGAAGTGAGAAAGCATGATTTTGTTTTACTGTAAGTCCGTTTAGCATTGTTATTAGCATTGCCATAAAGAATAAGCTCAAAGTCGTGTTTGGCCAGGGAAAGTCACCCAAAATATCACATGACTGACAACAAAGGCAGCCTCCAGGTCTGCAGATAAAAGCATTTTATTGGATCAAGATTAAAGAGGAATTTGTCTGTTTTAAACAACATTACCGTATACAGCACTGAATCTTATGCCCAAAGAGACCAGTATTTTTCTCATAGGTCTTCTACTAAAGCATCAGTGGGTCTGTAGACTCTTTGACCATAACTCATATTACCTTAGCCACATCCTGTTTAATTTGAACAACACAGAAGGATATCATAGCACTAAAAAGGGTGCAGAGGCGGGCTACAAAATTAATAAAAGGAATGGAGCACTATAGTTATGAAGAAAGGTTAACTAATTTAAATCTGTTTAGTTTAGAAAAACATCGCCTCAGAGGGGATATGATAACGTTATATAAATATATTCGGGGCCAATACAAACCATTGTGTGGAAATCTGTTCATAAACAGGACTATGCATAGGACACGTGGTCATGCATTTAGACTAGAAGAAAGGAGATTTAGACTAAAGCAGAGGAAAGGGTTTTTTATAGTAAGGACAATAAGGATGTGGAATTCTCTGCCTGCAGAGGTAGTTTTATCAGAGTCTGTACAGACGTTTAAACTGCAACTGGATGGATACCTGGAAAAACATAATATTCGGGGATATAATCTTTAATTATGGGGAAACAGCTTATTGATCCAAGGAGAAATCTGACTGCCATTTTGGGGTCAAGAAGGAATTATTTTCCCTGGTTAGTGCAAAATTGGAAAGAGCGAAGCCGGGGTTTTTTGCCTTCTTTTGGATCAAACAGCAATAAATTAACAGATATAGGAAAGGCTGAACTTGATGGACGCATGTCTTTTTTCAGCCTATGTAACTATGTAACTATGTAACACCTTAGTAGCAAGGTGTATTACCCATTTCAACACAAAAGAGGAGTCTTATACTGTAAATTCTAGGAAGTACAGCCCTCCTTCCATAAAGTAACAAAGATAAATACACATGGCCAAAGACAAAATCTAAAATAGTATGTGATTGATACTGTCCTACATTTCCACAAGTAATGTATGATTCTTGAGATCCTAAATTATCAGTACTGACAGAGCGGGAGACCATGTCAAAAATGTATGAAACTTTAGTTGAGGAGTAAATTACAGCAATCAATTTACTTTTTTCCATATTAACCAAAATGAGATTGCTTGATACAACCATATATGTGTATAAATACATTGTACGGAACCTACAGGATCAAAGAATGTGAAGATATTTGGATATGTGGAAAAATGTAGGGAAAATGACATTGTGAGGTGAAAGCCACCAGACTCTGCATTATCACTGTAATTACATACAAAGGTCAAGTCGGATTTTGCCTTATAACTATGACATGCTATTATTTCTGTCCAACTTGACAGTTAAGCAGCACATGAAGAGAGAAAGACGCACTCAGCAATGCAGAGAATCCGTAACTTAGAACATTTCAACGATCATTATGATATACACAGCAGGTCTTAGGGAAGTCATGACAACAATCATAAATATTATTTTTGAGTTATTTCCAAAGTTAAACACTAGACAACATTCTGGTTCTAAAATAAAGTTACATTCGACAGTCTCTAAAAAAATTCTTGTCTGGATTTAGATTAAAATATAATTTATGACATGCATATTACACAGTAAAGAAAATGTAGTAAAAAGCAGAGAGCATTATTCAAGGGATTAAATACAGAATAAAGTGGAGCCATCACTCATGGTTAATGTGCTGTGACTAAAGCAAACATTTTCTTGTATATTCTGAGCTAGCCAAGTTGATATTTTTAGTCCTTTTTTTGCATTTCGGTACCTTGTGAGTAATCTACACTCCTGCATCTCTCAACTAGATAGAGTAAGGCTCTGCATCTTATAATGTACTGGACATTCAGCCAACTCATCTGAGAATTAGTGCCCTCCACTAATGTCTTTTTTGTTTAACCCATTGATATTTCCTTCAAAAATACTCTGCTTTCATGGATAACAAAATTGTTATTTATATATATATATATATATATATATATATATATATATATGGCACAATTTTTTGCACCACTATGATTTCATATGAGAAAAATATATTTCCAGTATATTCCCATTGATATTTTACACTTTCTAGTACATCTGGGTGACTAGGAACAGGAAATTGTTCAACCATGACTTCCTATTTCACAGGGTAACACATAGGCCAAATTTCCTTAGTCATTCATCACAATGGGTAACACCAAGGAATAAAGCAGTGATGTGTGGCAAAAGGTTGTTGAGCTTCACAAAATGGGAAGTGGCTATTAGAAAATAGCAAAAGCATTGAAAATGCCCATTTCCACCATCACGGCAATAGTTAAGAAGTTCTAGATAACTGGAAATGTTATGACTCAATCTGGATGGGGGTCTATATTGTCTCAAATGCACTGTGGAGAGGATGGATCACAGCTGGAGAACTTGCAGAAGTTAGTTGCATCTTGGGGTCAGGAAGTCTCCAAAACTACAATCCGACGTCACCTACATCACCACAAGTTGTTTGGAAGGGTTTCAAGAAAAAGGCCTCTATTCTCATCCAAAAACAAACTTAACCGTCATCAGTGTGCCAGACACTACTGGAACTTAAGATGAGATTGGGTTCTATGGCAGGATGAAAACAAAATAGAGCTTTTTGGTAATAAACATCAGAGGTGGGTTTGGCACACACAGAGACGTAGCCATATGGAAAAGTACCTCATGATCTGGACATTTTGTTAGGATACATGGCATCATGGAACCTATCAAATATCAACAGATATTAAATGAACATGCCATGTATTCTCCAACCTAATCAGGCATTATAGGAGAAGGCTCAGAGGTGTTATTTTGGCAAAGAGAGTTAACAGTAAACTGGTAACAACCGATGAGAACACATAAACTCTACACCCTTCCACAATGTCACCCAAAACACACCAAGACGAACCGAGATACAGATAAAACATAACAGGAAGGGAAAGGGCAGGAAAATACTTGCTTCCTGTCTTTATTAAAATTTTAATTATTCGGACACCAAGGCTAGAATCATTTTTAATTTTAAGACAGGAGGCTCCTATTTTGCATTTTTTAACTCTCCAGAACTAGAGCTGCAGAAGGCAAAGGACGTAAGTAGAAAGACCAAAGGATAGAAGTCAGAGCCCAGTTGGCTACACATAGGATGTCTGCCAGTGCCCCCCCTCAGCCAAGAGGGCACTGGAAGCGGCTGCATCCCTAACCGAGTGGGGCCCAAACGCTTTGTTGACGCCAGCCAAGGAGCGAATCCAACGCACCCAACAAACGTGGGTGCTACAACTGGCTGGAATGGAGTAACATACGAGATCAGGAGCTGCAAAGCACTCCCTGACCTAAGAGCTGCCGTATGGGAGAGGTACGTACGAATGCACCTGGCCACACACAGGTTTGGCTCCTCCTGAAGATACGGATAGGAGACCAACCCCCCCCCCGGAAAAGGAAATGGCATCCGCGTCGAACGCCCGGTCATCAGACACCTTGCGGAAAGACAGCAGAAAAAGGTAAGGTAAGTTTAGCGGATAATTGTCACAAGGACAGGGCCTTGTTTTCTGGCCAGGCGTGCAAAAAATCCAGGACCGCGGTACGAATCCTTGCGGGGTCTGGCCTTGCAAATGCCCCAAAGGAGGCTCCTCCCAGCCAGTTCTCCAGAAAACCCTAATCAAGCAGTAGGTTTTACCGGCCTACTAGAAGACCTCTCTGCCGATGAATCTCCAGTAATATCTGCTGGTGAAGCCTCCAGTTGCTGCTCAATTGCCTCAAGAACCATTATGGTATCAGGATGGCTGCCTCTCCGAGCCGAAACCAGAACCGGGAAGCCGAGAGGCGGAGAGAAAGCAGTGCCCTGTGGGGTAAGTCTCTCTATTGTAATAGAATGTGGCAATTACTAAACCATGATAATAATGCTGATAATAATAAAAGAAAATGGCACAACCAAAAATATAATGAATATATAGTGTTTCACAGGTTCAAACACTGCAAACTGTGCCCACCAGGTATAAGTCACATAGAGACGATCTCCCTTGATAAAGATTAAAACGTTTGAGTATCTCACTAGCATTTTCCCACTCCTCTGCCTTAGTGGAATAACAGAGGAGAACAGAGGAGATGAAGAAGACCTGTACCCTTTTCTATAAAATGCATTGCCTTCAATTATACAGTAATACTGTAATAATAAACTCAGTACTTAATTGGCAATTTTTATTCTTAGAATGTGCTTAAAACATGCAACCATTTTCTGCTGTGCTATGTAGTAGGGAAATAATACATCCTAAAATTAACCTGAACAGCTTCAAACTAATGTAAATTCTGCTGAGGACTCTACACGTGAGCGGTTATTTGAATATTGGTAAAAAAATGTCATTATTGCCACTTTAAACCAAAGAAAGAATATTAGAGAGCTCAACACTATTGGGGATAATGTAATTCCATCACAATGAGTAAAAAGGAAATTAAAAAACTTGTACAAAAAGCCATGTCATTATGCTAAATATTTTAGGCCTCATTCAACGAATATATTACTCTGAGGCGCCATTTAGTCCTGGATGAGTAGATCTCTTTTTGTGCGTGGGTCTTTATTTTTTAAATTATCGCTGAAACACACAATCATTACATAGATAAATATACAGTCATGAATATACATATACTAAATTTAGTATTGAGTGCTGTTTTTTAAGCTAACTTTAAGCTGATGCTAACTGTTCCTGATTATTATCTGAGGCTCAAACGCCAGATGTTCTCTTGACCTCAACTATTATTTCACAAAGAGCAAATACGAGGTCTATAAAATCATCCATTAAAAGAAGCAAAGAGCACTATATTGAGTTTAATGTATTGTCAAAGAGCCAAGAATGTTACTAGTAAAATTAAAGTATGCTTCATGATGGAAAGCAACATATTTTTGGTGTTAGGCTTCCTCATGCCACTTATGGCCAAACCACACAATTTCTGATGAAATTTCAGTTCTCTATTCTATCGATTTTAAAATGCACATAGGCAACAATGTGATTCACCACGGGGGCCCTTAGGCAACTGCCCAGTGTGCCCATACGTTTAGAGGGCACTGTGCCATTTGGTCCTGCAGCTGGGGTTTTTTCCAAATTCAGTGGGGGGGCAAAAGGGGGCAAGGAATTATCTAGGGGGCAGCGACGCCTATGATTTTCTAAGTCTTGGATAGATAACATGAACAGTTAACTATAAACTACATTAAGGATATGGGTCAGGGCAGGAAGTATGTGAAAAGAGACATATCTATCACAAGGCACTATATATATTATAAATGTTTTTAAAAAGTTTACTTTAAAAACTCCTTGAAATTTATTTTAAGCGTCAGATAATTTAAGCTAACCTGCTAACTCTGATAGCGGATGTTTGGGAAATTAGTTTATTGGGGCAGCATCTTGCTATTTTGAACCGATACGAGGAGACAGGTCCCACTGAGCCACGTGCCCCATTGACTGCTGCAACCCCTGTAGTTATGCCACTGTAAAATATATTTTATGTCTTTATGACACTAAATTGACAAACCATAAATGTATTTCGGTATAATCCTGGATGTTTCTGATCTCACTATGTCTTCCAATCTCCCATACAGGATCATATTTTCTATGTGGCAGACTATGCATTTTTGAGGCGTACCTCAGGAAGCAAAAGGTGAGTGGCTTAGTGGTAGGTACAACCAATCTGCTTATACCCTTCCCATTTTGCACCAATGCCACAAAGCCCACAAAAATCTAGGTTTCTGTTCATATTATGCCTGGAATGTTGACATGCCAACGCAATCCCGGCCATTGATGTAGGGGTTTCTAAAATGCATTTGATCCAAGACATGGGAGTGTTAGCATTTGGGTCACAGGAAAGAGATTGTCTAAATATCAGGATAATATGTATCCACACAATTGAATGTGCCCCATGCATCTGAGTGACAAGCTTGGTCTGGGTTGCTGCTCTGGGACCCACACGGGCTACTAGAGGTTATTTTATCTTGATATATGTACTGTGGCTGTTTATTCATTCCGATGTGACAAGAATATTGCAAAAGATCTTAATTGATGCAAAAATAAAATATCAGTTATTAAAAAAGCATTTGATCCAGTTTAGACATTAGCAATCACAGTAGAGTGGTGTAGTTACCAATCCATAACATATAGTATTATTGTTATCATAAATGTATATGGTACCAAGAATGTATGCTGTCTGTTTTCAGGCCTGCATAAGAAGATGTCTGAGGTGGAGGCCTTGTTGGAGAAGCTGTGGGCCTTGGCTGGTCATCATGGTGAAGATTTGCGGGGCCTGCCTGTGGCCTTTTCACAAGGTCGGGTAGTGGTAGGCCATCTAGGTCTTCGAACTGTCTTCTACGCCCCCTACATCGAGGCACAGATGGCCTGTGAGGTGGCTGCAGGGCAGCATGGATGCCCAGAGCAAGCCCAGGGACCAGAACGTGGGGCCCACAAGTAAACTGCTGGTGTCACACGAGGCCTGCACTGAAGAGCCGCCAAGTCCCCTCAAGTGCATTACTCACCTGAACCACGTGGTCCTTCTCCTGGGTTGGTGATGTCATCCCTTGATATTTTCCTGGCTCCAGATCTGAATGAGGAGTTGGTGGATCCAGCCAGGGCCGGCCGAAGACTTAACGCCGCCTGGGGCGAAGTTTAAAACGGGGCGGCGGCATTTTAAACTTCGCCGACGCCATAATCTACGACCCCCCCCCGGTACTTACCTTTAAACAGTCCTGCGGCGAGTCTCCCTGCTCTGCCACGGTGCCGGCTTGTAATGCTGAGCGCCGGAAATTGACGTCACTTCCGGCGCTCTGCATTACAAGCCGGCACCGGGACCGAACAGGGAGACTCGCCGCAGAGGAGAGAGAGAGAGGGGCGCCGAGCGGGTAAGCGAAAACCACTCGGTGCCCCTCTCTCCTCCGCTTCAAAAAAAAAAAGCGCTTGGGGCGGCAAAGTGCCGCCCCTTCTAAAGTGCCACCTGGGGCAATTGCCCCAGTCTGCCCCATTATAGGGCCGGCCCTGGATCCAGCTGAGGATGATGAGCCTGTTTCTGATTCCAGAGAATCCCTTGATGAGATGGCTGTGGAGCTGTGAAACGTCAATAGGGTTACAGGGAAGTGTCAGCTAGTGTTGATTCGGAGGTGGTACTGGCGGCTGCAGCACCAGTGGTTGGTTTCGAGTAGGTCAGCCTCAGAGGCCTCTGGGGCTTTGGGCCTCGTGGTTTAAGGCTAAAGGTGGCATGCACTTAGCAGCCCCTTGTTTCATGAAATCACAATAAGCTTGGAAAGGAGCTGAAGGAGATATTGTTAGAATGCATGACCGGGCCCTTTTACTTCCCCCTTTCAAGAATCTGGGGATGTCCCTATATGTGTGATTTGGGGGTGTTTTGGTGGCTCACCAAAGGGCTATATGTGGAGATTTTCTCCCTGTTGCCAAAGGAACAGTTTAATACAGATGGGTTCACTAAAGAGAAGAAGAAGAGGATGAGTAGAGGTGCAGGTATGGCCTCATACTCAAAAATTTGTAATTCCGGCTAGCATGATGAGTGACAAGCACCCAGAGCATTGTTTGTACTATTTTGTTATCTGGATAGCATAGGTGAGGCATATTGATGTACGGGGGCAAAGGTGAGCAGTTTGGATGGTGGTTCATCCCAGTATCGGGTGGGACCATAAGGAGATTGCATTGTGGATGAGGGTAGCAGCACCTTCAAAACCACAGGATTTGTCTTTTCAGATGGAGAGACATCGGGACTATGCTGGCAGTTTGTGATGGCCAGTGTAAGTGGGGCAACCCATGCAAATTCAAACATGAGTGTTCAAGGTATGGTGGTGTTGTTTCAAGAAATCACGATAGGCTTGGGAAGGAGCTGAAGGAGATATTGTAAGGATGCATGACCAGGCCCTTTTATTCCCCCCCTTTGAAGAATCTGGGTATGTCCCTAAGCAGCAACCAGGTAGGTTTAGATTGATCCACCACCTGTCAAAGGGTTTCTTGGTCAATGACGAAATTGATAAGGATTTTGAGCATAGAATGTTTTTCTGATTTGTGTATACTATGTGAGTTTTTGAAAAAGAAATGCTACATTCTACACAGGAAAGCAGATGACATGACTTGCATAATGAGACAGAAAAACATTAACGAACATCACCACGGAAACAGAACCTACTGTGACAGGAGATGTCATGATTTCAAAAGTGCTTTTTTAATATCTCAAATACTAGTATATTGGGAAAATGTTCTCTTTAAAAGACAACCCACCGTTGCTCCTCAACTGTCAGCACTTTCTACATCATACATGTGTCATTATGATTGTTGCTGCGTTGATAACTGTTGATAACTGTTTGTGGTTATTTCCAAGAATTTCAGTTTTCCTGAAGATCCTGTGCAGATTAAACATACCTGAGAGCCTCCTAAGCCGATGCTGAGACTCTTTAAATATTACCACTTTAATAGTGAATCACAAAGCCTCTATTATATATATATTTATAACTATGAAATAAATAATAATACACTAGAAAGGGTCATGACCTGAACCACCTGTTTACAGGGGATGAGTGCATAATTGCCAACTTTTGCTCCAGGTGCCCTGGGACATAAAGGGGATGTAGCCTAAAGTAGGTGGGGTTATGTGGCGCTGTATGACACCACCCACTTTAGGCTCCACCCACTTACATCACAGGGTATCTGGAGCTCATTTAGCAGTGTTTTGGCTGTGTGTGTGTCTCTAAGAAATACACTGCTGAAATGCTGCCTGTGCACAGTGTAATGAATTCTGCAAATTTGATGGGACAGGACCCAAAAAGGCAAATTCGGTACTGTTGGCAGGTAGATGAGTCCTCTCTGTTCCCCATCCAGTGTGCATTAAATTATAGAATGTTCGGGCATGCAACTCTGGTCCAGTCATCTCAGTCTTGTTAATCCGTAGAGGGCCAAAACTTCTAAGATATGTGGTTTGCAAAATGGGTCTAGATGGCCAAGATGTGCCCTCCAAGCACACTGGTGCTAGAGTGTCATGGGTGAGTCTAGGCTTAGTGGTACATGGAAGACAAGAGAAGGAGATTGTGTGTGTGTATTTATGTGTGAATGGATGGTGCTAGAGTGGGTTTGCATGTTAGTATGTGTCAGTGTTTTACTAGTGAGGCGCCAAGAAATACAGCATCCAGGTGTCAACACTAGGCTTACCCCTGCCACTAATCTATTGTTAGAGATAACTTGCTGTGTGCAGACATTGTGCTGTATAAAACAAATGTGTTTTCTGCACTTCCAATAAATATATAATATACAGTCAAAAGTAAATGGATGGATCTCACCCAGATCGTAGCCAAAGTGAGTCATGTTCAAACTTTTCAAACTGTCAGGCAAGTAACTAGAGGCACCTAGATTTGCTAAACTACTTTTGACTCTTATACAGTAGAGCCCTGCGCGGGACGGCTTTTTTAATCCCGCTGTTTTTAATCCTGCTCCCGCCCGCTCCCGCAATGTGGGTGTTCCGCTCCCGCCACATTTGGCCAATTTGGATTTGTGGCCAATCCCGCCCGCTCCCGCCACATTTGTGGCCAATCCCGCCCGCTCCTGCCATATTTGTGGCCAATCACGCCCGCCTCCTTACCTGATTTCCCACGCAGTCCCGCAAGGCTGCCCTCGAGCTGTTCCCTCACAGCGCCTCTTCTCTTGCTCCGCCCAGGAACAAGACGGAGTCACAGGAAGTGACGTCACATCATGTGACTCCGTTTTGTTCCTGGGTGGAGCAAGATAGGAGACACTGTAAGGGAGCAGCGAGAAGGCAGCCTTGCGGGACTGCGGGGGATGACCGGGACCCGCAGGTACAGTGCCTGACCGCCCGCTCCCGCCCGCAGCCCCAGAAAGACCGCCCGCGCTCCCAATGCAGTCCTCTATTATACAGCACTTTTGCTTACACTGACTGCCCCCCTGAGCAACGTACACTGTGAAATTAACTTTTGCACTTTAGATTGAGCGATTACACTTATTATTTTTTATAGTGGATTACAGAGGAACCTATAGAATTCATGGGATCATACTACATATTTATTGATGAACTTTGTTGACTGATTATGTGATACATACTTCTCGATTAGTTTTACCTATTTATTCTTTTTAATTGAAGAATGTTACCTGAAGAAGTCCAGCTGAAGGGTGAAACGTGTTGTATGTGGAGGAGCAGAGCTGATTTGGAGAGACTCTTAATTTTTATTTTTTTTAATTGCTTACTTCTCATTTATTTATTAAAATGGGAATCTGCAGTCCTATGGGAGCCCTTTCTCACATCTTAATGTAAGAAAAATATTTTTATATTTTAAAATAAATATATTTGCTATTTATTAGCTCTTCTGTGCCTCCACTGCATACACATACATCTTGAAGAATCAGATCCACAAAAAGAAGAGCACAGCTACCCTAAGGGGCTCAATTCCACGCAAATTATATGAGCAGTAGACTGCTCAACAAAGAGTGAGTTGCCATTGCCCACGCTGAATTGAAATAATGTACATGTTGACTGTATTACACTATATTTTGTTTTCTATATATACATATGGCGTTTAACGTTTGGAATCTGTAAGGTGCCTTTTTCTTATTACTTATAGACTTGGGTGTATAAAGCGCACTATCCAAAGTTGATTTAATATATTTTTCTATTTCTGGCTGAGACAACCAGAGCAAAGGTGCAGCTGGCGTGGTGAAAGGCACAGTGTACACACTATTTTATTATTTATTTTTTCTTAAATGAAAAGAAACAAATTCATGAGCTGGTGTTGACCACTCCCATAACTCTCAGCCAGGAGAGAGAGAGAGTCCAGAGGGTTTCCCATAAAATATGTGCACCACTAATGAAAAAGCAGGTCATATGTAATTATGGCAACTAACTCTAATTTATGTGTGCCACTACTGCAATATGTTGTACTTTCATCTACATACATACATATCTACACCGATCAGCCAGAACATTATGACCACCTGCCTAATATTGTGAAGGTCACGCTTTTGCCGGCAGAACAGCCCTGAGTCATGAAGGCATGGCCTCCACTAGACCTCTGAAGGTGTTCTGTGGTATCTGGTATCAAAACGTTAGCAGCTAATCCTTTAAGTTCTGTAGGATGCGAGGTAAGGCCTCCATGGCAATAGTGAGTGCAGCTACTTGGTAGAATTAAAGATGCTATCCTATCCAGTTTCCCTCTAGTCATGTGTCTAATCCCCTTTTGTCTCGTTCAAAGGCATGGACAAAAAAAGACTTCCCAAAAATCTTCAGTACTTAAATGCAACTATAAAAAAAAATCATATCATTTTGCTACGGTCATTATTTTATTTCACAGAAGTACAGTTTCTGCCAAACAGCTGCTTTAACATGGCATTGATGAGAGGTCCCTAATGGAATATCTGTTTCTGAGTGACACATGTGGTGACAAGCAAGGGAAACTGAGCTCACCTTTCCGGGTTATAAACATGGGACTGGAATTGTTCTGCAAAAAACTGTATGATTTTTTTATTTTTTTTATTTTCAGTTTCCAATATAAGTTGTATCCAGCTATTTCCATGGTTTAATGTTAATTAGGAGAAAATTGCCTTGAAAGCACCAAAAATATAAATTTAATTCATCTATGCTTCAAAGGATTCAAAGTGTATTACTGCGCAGAGCCAGTTTAAGGACAGATGAAATATTGGTGTAGTTTTGGTCTGTGTGTGTACTACAGGGAAACTACATGGGAGGGTTCTGCAGTCAGACTATTGATGAGTTTCACATTTTGTAGTTTGCTAAATAATGTACTGATGGTTTTTCTTTTGTATGTAAAGCTAGAGTGGTCACACAAACAAGAGAGACATTTGTTCCATCTTGTCTGGGTTTTTTTTCTACATGCTGTAAAACCTTAACAACCTTTAGCTTTTAGCATATTGTTACAATATTTGAGTGTCATTTAATACTTGCCATAAGTAATGTGGTGAAAGCAAAAGACATTAATTTTCCATTTTTTTCCTAATACATTATGAAGCCAATACAGCTCATCCTGTTACCTTTTCATGGGTCATATTTTTGGGCTGATTTTATTTCAGGTGACCAAACATGGACAACTTTGTTGGGGTGAAATGGTTAGAGAAGAGGACGAGAGTAAGACCATCTGCTAATCTTACCAATTTACCATGTATTAAAGCAGAACACTGGAATATGACAAAATATATAACCACTCTGGTTCGAAACATTGCACGGTAGACATGTGGAAGCTGCTACAGACCTGTGCCAATTTTATAGCTCATTGGGCTGGTCAGGGAAGATCATCTTCCCCATGATCCTCACTGTCAGCAAAAGTAAAACACTTGGGAGGTTTGATAAAAATCTCACATGAGGCATTCCAAATCACTTGGCTTCAGTATTATTTTTATTTGGTCTAACCCCGTTTTCTAAAGCTGTCTGGGAACCCAACATCTCTTGTTTTGGGCTTGGCAAAGGCTCATGAATGGCTGACGCCTTTGGCTATTTTGGAATTAAGGTAGGACTAACGGAGAATTGGATATGCAGTCCTTTATGTGAGTTTAATGGACAATCTTGACTGTTAGCATTATTTATGAATATATACACTGTGTATAATGCATAGTTAAACTAGTGTGGAGAGTGTTAAGAAATCTTCAATGTTACCCCTAATAAATTACATACCTTCTTTTTTCATCACTGATCAGACTCTATCTATTTAAATACCCTTGAGACAGGAATGGGACCCCATGAATCATGTGGGGCCACATATCACCCAGGACAATAAACATTGTGTTCATGCTGCACAGGCAAATAAATATGCTGTGCAGGCAAATATATAAATGGCATAACACCGAGTATGCAGCAAGTGAAGGCTGTGCCCATTTTGCCCGATTGTTAATAAGCCACTAAAGGATATCTGGGAAGCCTTTAAAGCTATCACATTAAAACAACATTCTGCTTACTACAGTGCAGAAAACTGTAATATCCAGCTGACCATAAAGCAACTTCATTTAACTTCAGTACCGAATTAGGTGCTGCTAACAGCATTTGTGTAAGTTTTACTGACAAAGCTGAAATTACTACTGGAACGTTCTATTTTCTGCTATTTATGTGAAATATATGTAAATGCCTCCTACAAGCTTTGATCACGATAAAAGGAGTTTGCTCAATGATGACAACATTTGGAAGGTATTGCCAGCATAAACTATTACTCTTACAATTTCCCCCAAAAATCTTACTTTAAAATGCATTAGGGATCATGCGTAAGCATTTCATCTTCAAATGACAACTCTGAATACAGAGACAAAGTGCTGAATCCAGTAAATTGTTTAGTATTATTGTTGGTAATGCACAATTTTAAAAACGTATTAATATTATGTTTAAAATTTACTTTTACGAAAATGATGGTGTTTGATTTACAAATGAAAGCCGCATTTAACAAAAAAAAAAATTTGAGTACACTTTGCCACTGTTTGGTCACACAGCAGTAAATAACTACTAAATGAAATAAAATGAGCAGGACTTTCCTATGAATAAAGTTTCAAGCCAACATCCTTTACATCAAACACCACTTAGATGTTTCTAGACCTTCTAAACTTGGTTAACCATCTTCAACCAGTAGATGTAAGGAAAAGAGAATGGTCACGTGGTTATGGTTTGAATGGACCAAGGAGTTTTTCTTTCTCTTTTCTTGCCAAATCTCCCTGCACCCTAAAATCATATCCCCTATCTAAATAGCATTTCCTTTGTGGCCTAAGTGTCTGCCCTGACTACCATTTTTGGGCTTGTGGAAACGTTAGATTTTAGCTCATTTATTTATGACAGTTTTAAAGATACTCCAGAATGAAAATGAAAGATTTTTAGATATCCCAAATAATATGTTTCAAAATGATTGCCAAACTACCATGCAAAGGGAACTGTGGAATTGTGTGTTTGAGCAGGAAAAAGTAAGTAAATAAATTAATTTACATGTATATACAGTGGCAAGAAAACTAAATGGCTGCCCGATGCGACATGCCCCAAAGAAAGCCCAGGAGAAAGCCGGGTAAAAAAGGCAAACCTCAAAGGCCGACAGACGCACTGCCTCAGTGAGTATAATGCAACTGGACGATGCCTATCCTTGACCTTATAACCACACCAATATTCCTTGAGGGCCTGACACACACACAGAACACCACAGAAGCCAAGGCCGTTATATGCCTATTTATCCCTGAAATCAGCACCCCCTCCGTGAACAGAAAATGCACCATCAGTGGGTCTACCCACGAAAGACATGGAAAGACATTGGACCAGAAGTAAGCTCCATTCTCCCCATATCCTACTATACACCTCCAAGGCGCTTGCTGCCGTCGACCTCTTGATCAACGGGAGGGCTCCGCGCAGCTCAACCTCCATAGCCACACTGGACACAGATCCCCACAGAGCCAGCCCCCGCAAAAGGAATGTCTCTGTTGGTGACCCCCAAAACATGCAGTGCCCTAAAAACCACATTACCCATTATTGATTATTATTGATCTAACATTTTGTGTACTAAGCGCAAGTGGACAATTTCTAGACAAGGTTTCTATTTATGGTCTAGAAACTATGTATACAATTGTACTCATTTACACTGTGCATGCCCAGTGAATCATTTAGGAGAAATTATCTATTTATCTTAAAGTAGCGTTTTTATGCAGTCTATTTGGGTTTTGACATGTAGTTGAATTGGCAACCATTTATTTTCCGCCACGGTTAACATTACTTAAAGCTTCTGTTCTACTTAAATACGTTAATTACATTACATATATTAATTGCATTTTCTGATATGTTAAGCAAATATAACAAATATATATTAGTAGATCAGTATTTTGTCCTCAAGCTTTAATAACATAAAAATTGACACATACAGTATTAAGAAGCTCTTTAAGTGCCACATAAGTGTTCCAAGTAAAAATTATGAAAGGAGGAATTTATTTTTCATTTTTTAATGTTTTGTTCTCTACTAAACAATTATAGTGAGGCGGGGGTACAGTGAGCATTTCCCATTTCTCTAAAGTAAAATCTTAATTTGCTAAAAGCTCTTTGGAAAAAAGTAAATTCTTACCCGCTGGTGCTTGACTAATTTTTCTAAAGGATTGAGGGTTTGGGAATTATTTTCTGCTTATTTTATAACCACATTGACCTGATTGCATTTAACAGTACCTGTTTCCCCCACACCCAGCACAAGGACATTGAAACAGTAAGGGGGTCAGGAATATGCCCCCATTAGAGTCTTGGTGTGTTAGGTTAGATTGTTTGTTGCATACTTAACCCTGAGGAGGTTGTCTCTATACATTTTGAGAATAAAATATAAAGCAGTCCCCAGAGGCTGAACATAGTTCTTTGAAACAAATGCAAACAGTTTATCTTCCCATTCCTGTTTTTTATATATAATATTGCAGTGCAACTAAACATTAAAAACTACCATTCAATGTGGTATTTACCGTATTATAAAAATGAGAATGGTCTATGCTTGTTTAAGAAACTATTGTATCTGGTATCTAGTAACAGACAATTTTCAGATATTTTACAAACATATCTGGCATTTAAATCAGTTTGAAAAGAAAAACTAGAGTGTCATTGCTGTGAAATTAGACTAACCTGTGATAAATTCTCAGGGCTCACATGGCATGAATTAACCAATCAATGATGGCTTTAATAAGGGCCGTCATCAGAAATCTTGGGGCCCAGTACCGGCTTAATACCTGGGCCCCCTTTCCCCTTCGCATCAGTCCCCCCATGTCCATCCCATTGTCCCACCCACTGCTCCACCCATCACACCGCCTTACAATCCTCCCATAAGCATACCTTATGAGAGCAGAGGCGAATCTAGGCTTAATAGCATCTAGGTGCGTTATTTCTTCAGGGCCCCCTTTAATTAACAAGCGTACATACTAACATGCAAAATCCTTCTAACACCGTCTCACTCTAACGCCGTAAACTTACACACAAACACATTATTTCTCCTCCTCCTCCTCTTACACTTTCAGGCTCCAAAAACCCTAGGCTCAACCTTGACACTCCAAACCACACTCACGTGATAACACCACTCACTAACATACTCTAACACCATACAGGCACATACATGTTAATATCATATGCTTGGAAACACTAGCACCGTATAACAACGCACACACACACTAACACCATTACACAGGAAAGATACTGTGCAGATGTACCAATAATGTTAGCCATATCTGTTTGCATTCATTGGTCAGGAGGCTGCCTGGGATACTTGAGTGTTCCTTTAATATGCTAGAGAGCCTAGTTAATGTTTTATCTAAGTGGAACCGCACATTTAAATGGTCTCTAAACAAATCTGAAAAACTTTGGTTTGCTTTTGCATGCTCTTTCCTGTGTCTCTACATCCATTGTTTATATTTCTTTCATTGGACAGTTTGTTGTTGGATTTTTTTACCTCAGACAATACACCTTGAAGGTTTCTTTTACTTTTTATATTTAGAACGATTTCCCACAAGAAAATACATTCCCCTAAGATGTATATTGTAAATGAATGTGGTAAAATAGCTTGGTATCATTGTCCTCATGGTATCCACTGTCTCTCTAGTGCACCTCTTATTTATTACATGGCTTTAGGTACATCCAGCTTTAGATTCCATGTGACAGTCTTTGTTATGTACAGCATAAAAGAAACTGACATAGGCATCTTTTCTTGCATCGTACTTAAACAAACAAAATATATCCTTTCACTGTAAGGGCATGTTGAATTGTATCATAATTAAAATATAAGCTTTTGTTCATTTTTGTGGGTAGCATGCTTGTAATGAAGTGCAGCATGTCAACAGTGAATGTAAAAAGCTTTAGATATATATATATATATATATATATGCCTATATGCAGTATCACACAAAAGTGATTACACCCCTCACAGTTTTGTAAATATTTTATTATATCTTTTCATGTGACAACACTAAAGAAATGACACTCAATGCTACAATGTAAAGTGTACAGCCCGTATAACAGTGTAAATTTACTGCCCCCTCAACATAACTCAACACACAGCCATTAATGTCTAAACCTTGGGAACAAAAGCAAAAATGGTTCAGGAATGGTTTGAGGAACACAACAATGAGCTCAAGCTGTTGACTTGGCCTCCAACGCAACTTCTCCTCCTCGCAACTTACAAGACTTAAAGGATCTGCTGCAAACGTTTGGTGCCAGATACCACAGCACACCTTCAGAGGTCTAGTGGAGTCCATGCCTCGATGGGTCAGGGCTGTTTTGACAGCCAAATGAGGACCTACATAATATCAGGCATGTAGTCATAATTTTATGACTGATCAATATATATATATCAGATCAGTATATATTGTAGGGGACAGCTCACACATGGGGCGGCAATGACAGTATTCACACAGGTTTCAAAAGTCAAGCGTATTTATTTAGACGCTGTAGACACAGAGCACCTTGAAAATAAAACAAACTCTAAGCCTGTCCGGCTCTAACTAAACATTCGGATACCTCTCTACAAGCCTAAGGTCTGGCACAAAGCAAAGTAACAGGTTTTGCATGGGTAAAGCTTCATATCTGGTGGGCTGCAGCGCTGGCTGTAGCTGCTCCCTGCCTCAGTCCCTCCTCCACCCTGCAAACCCAACAGCCCTCTCTTTTAAGGCTTCCTCCCCAGTAATGAGCATAGGAAGCCTCACCTGAGGGCTCCTGGGTTTGCTACCGTGCCTGGCTGAGGAAACCAGGTGAGATATATATCCCATCAACCACTTTCCCATACACTTTACCACAATATATATGCTAATTTAACAGTATACTCAAAAATGTATTGCTGCTTTAATAACTCTGCCGTTTTATTAATACTGTCTAAAACTAGTGAGTTTAATAGGACACGTGTCCCAAAAAAGATGTCCTGCACCAATCAGGTGGTAGGAAGAAAATTACTTTTTTCTTTCTTAAATAACTTGAAACCTCAACATTCATAACGACAGCAATCTGTCACCAGATTAATTATCCTTACAAAAAAGTAATATCCAAGACAGTAGAAACCCATCTAATGATGTAGGCAAACAATGTTAAGCCTCCCAGCTGACTTCCCTTCCGGAAACATTGGATTTGATTAGGCATTGCGTTCTAATAAACATTATTCCTTAAAAAATAATTCCCAAAGTCATTTATTTAACCCAGAAACAATCCAATCATCTGTAATCCTGTTACAGCGCTTCCAAATTTTGTTAACGATGTAGTATAAAGCCAAAGATTACAATGATATAACAGCTGTTATATGAACCGTTACATACTAATCAGCCAAATGCAAATCTTGCCAGACACTTGTCTGTGTTGTCGAAACATTGACCTTGGAGTAGAACATAAGCAGGCGACATCTCTAATGACAACAGTGACTTTTTAACGTATATAAAATTGAAGATTTGATTTAATTCTCAAGGATGCTGGCAATGCACAAAGATGGATGCCTGCTACTGTATTTCCATGCTATGGATCAAATTAAACTTGGTGAGGTATTCTTGAGGTGTACAATAATACTCATCGTTGGGTAGGATCAGTCTTGTGCTCATTATCTCTGAAAGATCAGTGAGATTTTCTGTACTTCTTACTATATATTGCCAGTAGTCTATGCAATTTAATCTTCTTTCCTCTAGAGATCAAACAGGCAATTACATTGGACCTGATAGCAATTCAGTATGTATGTAGCGTGACTTGTGTGGAGAGGAATCCAGTATCAATTCACTATTAGCTGTTATCTTATAACAAATGAATCGAGCACATGGTGGGCTCCTTTTAGTTATTGTAATGCATTTCAATTAGATTTGTTCATTTGTCATTAAATAAAAAAATTAATTACGGTAAGTTAAAGGTTGGACATTACAAAGTCCATATTTGGTGATGTATTTTTAAAGGATTAAAAGACTAAAAACATAGCAACTGAAATAAAGATTCAGATTATTCATACACAATGACCGTTGAGTTTTTTGAAAATAAAATATTTAAAAAATGCTTTTGGAATTTTATCCAGATCTCAACATTTACCACTAAGAATGTGAAAACCTATACAACTATAAAGAACTTTTGCCTTTTGGCTAGTGGATATGAATAATTCCACTTCAGCTGTCGGTTTTCTAGTTTCTAATATGCATTTATGTATTATTACATTTTATTTGTAGAGCGCCAGCAGATTCCTTAGTCCTATTACTATATGGAGAGTGAAAATTAAGATTAACATTAAAACTGACAGCACATGTCAAGCCATACTTGTACAGAAAGAGATTATTATTATTAAATTATTGTTGTATTTGTATATTTATATGCCCCCAAAATGCCTGCTTTTTTCAGCTAAGTGGCACGTTAGGGTTCCTGGAACCTGCCTACCATTGACCCATTGTTCATCTGCTACTGGCCACAAATCAACTACATGTAATAATTCTGGTAAGAAGCCTCTTTGGGCTACAACCTCAGTGTAGTCTCTTCACTGGAAATTATGATTTACCCTTCCAAATCAACAGAATATCAACTGGTTCTTTGCAAACCACTATAATCCAAAATTGACACCTACAAGTTAAAGAACCATAGTTCTGAAAAAAATGTACAACTTCACGTGGTATAGGCACACGTGTGCTGTGTCATCCTCTTTCACGAGTTCATTAGTGAAAACATGTGACAAGCACTGTATATTATTTTGAATTCTAGTTAGAAGTAATAACAAAGACAGCGACAGGTTTATTCTCATGGGGCATGTAATATTTCCATAAGAAGATAATAGATCATATGTATGGCAGATCTTGTATAAGGTTTGGTTTTTCCATGAAATGCACACTCTGTAATAATTTGCGTTAATTGACTTATATTTTGTATGTAATGAATGCCAGTAGGAATGAGAGCTGTAATTATTGCTGTCCGGAGTCTTTTGAGGGCTAAGATTGCATTATCAAGAAATCCATCCAAAAGAGCATATGAGTCCCAGTAGAACAGTCAGTCGTGTAGGTTATTTATATAAGGCTAGATTGCTTAAATTATGTATAGTGCAAGGATAATTTGTTTTTATAAATAGTGAATTAATGTGTATAATTTGACCTAGCAGTAAACAAAGAATTAAAAACATTTGTTTTACCTATTACCAGGGCCGGACTGGCCCACCGGGATACCGGGAAATTTCCCGGTGGGCCGGAAGGTCCGTGGGCTGGGCGGCCGGCAGACTTACCATGAAGACAGCCGCTGCCAGGGGCCAGGGGCGGGCTGGGCAGGGGGACAATTGCCCCCCAGGCTGCCCGAAATCTAATCAAAGCGGCCACTGGGTGCTGATGCGGCCGGCCGGCATCAGCACCCAGCAGCCGTGTGCGATGGCCGTCTAGTGATGGGAGCAGCGTGAGGGGTGAAAGCTCCGCCCCCTCGCACTCACCTTTCACCCCTCACGCTGCTCCCATCACTATGCGGCCATCAGATTGCTGGGAATGTAATCTGAACGGCCGGTGCGTGCTGATGCCGCCGGCCGCCTCTGCTTTAATACTTTTTTTTTTACTTTATATGGCAAACCAATCCAGCTTACCATATAAATAAATTAAAGTAGCGCCGGCCGGCGGCATCAGCACGCATCGGCCGTTTAGATTACATTCCCAGCAATCTGATGGGCGCATAGTGATGGGAGCAGCGTGAGGTGGAAACTCCGCCCCCTCGCACTCAGACTGCTGCAGCACCGGATGAGAACAGGAGAACAGTGTGCAGCTACCAGGAAGTCAAGAGAAGTAGAAGGTGAGTAAAATGTTTTTTTGTATTTGTTAAAAACAAAAAAAATCGGCATGTGTGTGTATGTAAGTGTGTCCCCCTATATGCCACTCTGCCTCCAGAAATGCCTTGTACCCCCCTATATGCCACTCTGTCCCATGATATGCCTTTTAACCCCCTATATGCCAGAGTTGCATATAGGGGTATAAGGCATTTCTGGATGCAGAGTGACATATAGGGGGTCAAAAGGCATATCTGGAGGCAGAGTGGCATAAAGGGAGTTAAAAGGGATGTCATGGGGCAGAGGGGCATATAGGAGGGTATAAAGCATATTGGGGAGGCAGAGTGGCATATAGGGGGCATAAGGCTTTTCTGTAGGCAGAGTGCCCCATGATATGCCTTTTAACCCCCTTTATGCCACTCTGCCTCCAGAAATGCCTTATACACCCTATATGCCACTCTGACCCATGCTATGCCTTTTAACCCCCTATATGGCAGAGTGGCATATAAGGGGTTAGAAGGCATATCATGGGACAGAGTGCCATATAGGGGTATAAGGCATTTCTGGATGCAGAGTGACATATAGGGGGTCAAAAGGCATATCTGGAGGTGGAGTGGCAAAAAGGGGGTTAAAAGGCATATCACGGGGCAGAGGGGCATATAGGAGGGTTGAGGCATATCAGGGAGGCAGAGTGGCATATGGGGTTATAAGGCATTTCTGGAGGCAGAGTGACATAGGGAGTAAATGGCATTTCTGGAGGCAGAGTGGCATATAGGGGATTAAAAGGCATATTATGGGGCAGAGTGGCATATAGGAGGGTATAAAGCATATCAGGGAGGCAGAGTGGCATATAGGGGGCATAAGGCTTTTCTGGAGGCAGAGTGCCCCATGATATGCCTTTTAACCCCCTTCATGCCACTCTGCCTCCAGGAATGCCTTATACCCACTATATGCCACTCTGTCCCATGATATGCCTTTTAACCCCCTATATGCCAGAGTTGCATATAGGGGTATAAGGCATTTCTGGATGCAGAGTGACATATAGGGGGTCAAAAGGCATATCTGGAGGCAGAGTGGCATAAAGGGAGTTAAAAGGGATGTCATGGGGCAGAGGGGCATATAGGAGGGTATAAAGCATATTGGGGAGGCAGAGTGGCATATAGGGGGCATAAGGCTTTTCTGTAGGCAGAGTGCCCCATGATATGCCTTTTAACCCCCTTTATGCCACTCTGCCTCCAGAAATGCCTTATACCCCCTATATGCCACTCTGTCCCATGCTATGCCTTTTAACCCCCTATATGGCAGAGTGGCATATAAGGGGTTAGAAGGCATATCATGGGACAGAGTGGCATATAGGGGTATAAGGCATTTCTGGATGCAGAGTGACATATAGGGGGTCAAAAGGCATATCTGGAGGTGGAGTGGCAAAAAGGGGGTTAAAAGGCATATCACGGGGCAGAGGGGCATATAGGAGGGTTGAGGCATATCAGGGAGGCAGAGTGGCATATGGGGTTATAAGGCATTTCTGGAGGCAGAGTGACATAGGGAGTAAACGCATTTCTGGAGGCAGAGTGGCATATAGGGGATTAAAAGGCATATTATGGGGCAGAGTGGCATATAGGAGGGTATAAAGCATATCAGGGAGGCAGAGTGGCATATAGGGGGCATAAGGCTTTTCTGGAGGCAGAGTGCCCCATGATATGCCTTTTAACCCCCTTCATGCCACTCTGCCTCCAGGAATGCCTTATACCCACTATATGCCACTCTGTCCCATGATATGCCTTTTAACCCCCTATATGGCAGAGTGGCATATAGGGGGTTAGAAGGCATATCAAGGGACAGAGTGGCATATAGGGGGTATAAGGCATTTCTGGAGGCAGAGTGGCATATAGGGGGTTAGAAGGCATATCAGGGGGCAGAGTGGCAAGCCTGGGGGCAGAGGTGCATAACTCGGGGGTAGGTTGTCAAATGAAAGGAAATAAAAAACAAACATGTCTCAATCATAGCTTTTATTAAATATGGAAAAAAATAGTCTACATGAATTAATAAAGAAATAAAAGTTTCTTACCAGAATATCGTGAAGAATAATGTGATCAGTGTTTTGTTCCACTGAATAAAATGGAACTCTTTCATCTAAAAATGTTCGCAGTAGTAAATGTTTTGATCCCATTATGTGTAATGTATTTAATTTATTAGGGCCTTTTAACACTTTTGCTTTCTGGCATTTTAATACAAATAATGAGATAAAAAGAATGGCACATAGTGTGACTTGGGTATGTATAAGGGGTGCGTGTGGGTATGAGAGCTTCACCGTGAGAAAAACTTATGGGGCTGGTCTCCAAATTTTTCCAGGGCTGCTTTTCAGTCCCAGTCCGGCCCTGCCTATTACCCAAAGTGAGCTTACTCCAGCTCCCTATTAGAAAATGGTTTATATTAGTGTCAACTTGGCCTCATATCCTTTAAATGCCTTGAAAATAGCCTTTCACTGCAACTCTTTGCAGGCGCAGATTAAAGGAAACTGGTGTCACTGTGCGTGTATCTATTCGGTGATAATAGATACCAAATAATCGTGAATAAGGCGCTCAAATAACATCAAATTAAGATAAAGGCATCAGTGAGTATTACTCTATTCCTTTCTTATTTACTCAAAATGTGGACAATTTGTTGTTAATGCAAACATTGTACAGCACTGCAAAATATCATACCACTATAAAAATTAGTAAAAATCAATAATAGAATCATTATTAATTCTCTAGTTTTGGAGGGGCATTCTAGTGTCCTGTGTAGCGTCATCAATGATGAATTCTTATTTAAGTCATTTGCTTTCACTAAGCCTGTAAAAAATAAAATAAAAGCATTTATCTTTAGGAGAACAGAACAAAGCCCCCTCTGTGGTTCTGTTGTTGCGCCGTTGATTGAATGCTTGAAGCTGACAATCAGTGGCATGAAAGTGTCTCCTGGAACCCTTGCTGAGCAAGAGGTGATAGATATATCATGTAGCAGGATATGTGTTTAAGCCAAATAGTTGGAGGGTGAAGCAAATGTATATGGGGGAGTCTGTATAATCTCTCCATGCATTTGTAACGGGGACCAGACAAAAATGTAAAGAAATAACTCTATCATATGCATATTAAGATTGGCATATGCTTTTGAAATATCCAGAGATGTATAGCTTTGATTGGTTATGTTAAGCAAGCACAATACTTAATTGGGGGAGAGCATTAATAAAATATTTACGAAACATCCTACATTGTCCATGGTCATTTTAAATAAAGAATGTGATCTTGTTGAGGAAAGTTTAGAAGGCCTAAGAGGGAATTATATAATAACTAAAATAGCTGCCTTATCAAAGTCCAGTGAACAACTTCTGTGGCACTGTGCCTGAATTAGTTTGAATTCATGGCACTGTAGTGTCAGCACTGAACTAGCAAGATTGTTTGCGCTATTAAGCAAGAAGGGGATTTAGGAAGTTCTGATCACAGAATGTAGATTGGTTATTACACTGGAAAGTAACAAATAAGACTGCAGGCCATTTCTCCGCAATCACTACTATCAAAGATTTTCATGCCCAGATCTAGGCAGTAACTAAAAACCAAAGCAGCATGTCCCACAATCCCATATTTTTCGCCAAACAGCTTGTGAGTGCCCCAAGCAGTGTATCAGTGCCATCCTATCCACCAAATACTCTCCCTGTGCCATGTTTGCCCCCCAATCAGCTGGTTTGTGTTATCATTACCTTCAAACAGCTTGTCTGTGCCATCATTGCCCTCAAACAGTTTGTCTGTGCCATCATTGCCCCATACTGCTTTCTGTGCCTTCTTTGCCCCAGCTTGTCCGTGCATTCTATATACACACATTCATACTCACAGATAAAAACAACCCATACTAAAACAAACATTTAAACACTCATGCTAACACACACTCAATCTCACATATTCAAACACAAGCACTTACACATTCATGCTCATACATACAAACACTAACACATACACATTCATGCTCACATACACTTATACATAGACATTCATGCTCACATACACATTAATGCTTACTGACATCTAGTATGTACCCCCCAGTCCTGGGGCAGTGTTAGCCACATATAATGCAGGGATAACTCCAGATAGCCTTGAGTAGAAAGGAATGTAGGCAGGGAGTGGGCATGACCAAAAGCTGCTCCTCTTACCTGGAGAAAAAGGAAAGTAATCTGGAGACCTGGGAAAACCGAGTTCCCAGACATGTTTATGTATTTATACATTAAAACCTTATTTCTTTTGATTCACAATCCAATACTTAACATCTTCACAAGCATACATTTAAAATATGTGCTTAATCATTTTATAACCCTAACTCAAAAATAAACTGCAAAGAAAAAATAACTAAAACAAATGTATATTACACAGACTGCAAAAAACATGAATGTACTATTTTATTTTTTACATTTGTGCAGAAGAAATAAGGCATGTTCTGACAGCTGATAGACATTGCATCATAATAGACATAATTAGAGAGCATATTCTTGATCTAATTCACTGTGAAGAAGCCTGTCATACCAATCAGCCAAAAATAAATAATTGTTTAGAAAAGCACATGGAATGCTAAGCTTTTTTCTAATAACTTTATTTGTATGCCATAATGTCACTGGCAGCACATTTATCCTATGTCTTCCCACAGCTCTTCCTATGTATATATTCCTATTTTCCTCAGATTCCCATTAGATTCACAGTTTTTATCTCAACTATTAGAATGGCTAGATTCTAGTGCGCGACATTTGCTAAAAGCCTTCCTGTCTTGCTTTTTCCTTGTCGACTTGTGTTTACAGAAAGAGATGAGTTTGTGCACTTCTCTTTCTCCGCAAATCTGTCTACATTATACTGGCCTCTTGGAGTACTTCCGCAAAAAAGGCAGAGCCATGGCTCTTCTTTTCTTTACGGAATTGCTCTTAGCGGCCTGAAGAACACAGCGGACAGCAGGGAGGAGCGGCCCAAGAAAGAAGCAGAGCTGTGGAACATTGGACAGGGATATGGAAGCGGAGAAGGTAGGGAAACATTGGGACAGAGCTGAATGAGCGGGGCAGAGAGCGTGAGAGACAGTAAGAGAGAGTGCGTGAGAGAGTGCGTGAGAGAGTGTGTGAGAGAGCGCGTGAGAGAGTATGACAGAGTGTGAGTGAAAAAAAAGCAAACAAAACTTCTGAGCTCTCTGCTTAATTTTCGTTGGTTTTGTTGGGGTCCCTCCTCAACATTTGTAAAAATATTTAAAAAAATGGCAAATGTAAAATAAAATTTGTGTGATTCCGAATGAAAGGAAGTTATATTTTTATCTTCCCACTTGTTCCTTTTTCCGAAAGATCTAACTATTCATTTTTTAATGCTAAAGTCAATGGCCAATGAGACACGTAATCAAGTTATAGTTTTAAATCAATGACAAACATTTGCATAGGATTATTAAATATTCACACGTAGTAAACAGTTTCTATGAACACTCAGGTGTATGTGCCACTAATTAATCGATGTAGTTCAGAATCTATTGAAAAGGTGGTGAGAATAATTGTAGTCACAGTGTTGTCAGGACCGCAGTTTCTATGCTGGTTTTTGAAGACCATTTGTATGTAGTTTAAATTCTTAATGTTATTTAGTATCTCTTCTGTTTATGTTTTTTTCTTCCCTCAGACACAGGGAGTAGAGAGTTACTGACCAAGTATTGTGGAAATAATAATACAGTACATGCATTTGGTTTTAATTAGCTTTGATGTTACTTCAGGCAATGGATGAATTTCTTAAAGCAGTTGTTGGAGCGATCAAAAAAAATCTACCCCTTAGCTGCTGCTTAATTACTATCCTTCTGGAAGTAGTGCATAACTATATGACCCTGCTGATGTGCCTCTGGTTGCATGGTAGCTGGCATCTGACAATTCGTTGAAATGTTGGCTCATTGTGGAAATCATTTCCCTAAAAACAATCCAATTCTACTCGCACTTTTGGTGATAAAACATACATCATACATCTTCTTATATACTACCAAATAAACCTATTATATACAATTGTATTTTTATCGTCTGCTATGAATAATTGTTGATACATTTTGTTAATTTTCTTCTGCAAACATAGACATCCCATTTCAATACCATGGACACAGTAATATGCATCTGCAACCCCCCCCCCCCATTACCTTGCACCTATAGCATCCTCCATGCTTTTGGGAAGTCCAAAAGATTTTGGAGTGTGTCTGTGGGAATTAGTGCCCATACAGCCAAAATAGCATTTGTAAGATTAGGCGGTGATGTTGGAATCAATGAGTTTAAGGGCTCTGGGCAGGCCACTTGAGTTGCTCCACACCAAACTCATGTCAAATCATGTGTTTATGGATTTTGCTTTATGCACATATGCTCACTTGAGATCAAGGCATTATGGCAGTGTTTACGGTGACGTCCTCTCCCACAATTGAAGGATCGGGGAGAGGACATCACTACAAGCACTGCCATTCTGATATTGATTAAATTGAGTCTCTTCACCCGGTCCATACTTTTGAACGGTGCAGTCTACTTTCTTAAAATGTTTTTTATGGCAGTGTAGGAAAAAGTGCAAAACTTGTATATCTCCAGATACAGTGCAACAATCCATATATACTAGAAGTAAGTATTTTTGATTACTTATGGTTTCTGCTACAATCATCCAACATGCAAACTAGATAAGAAGACGACTGACTTATTTCAAAAAAGTAATTTGGATTAATTATTATTTTCTACCTTTTTTAGCACAGTTTACATTTTTAGAAGGGAAACGGTATTCATGTTAATAGCTTCAGAGTAGAAGTTTTTGTATAATCCTCTGTATAAACTGTCACTGTGTTCATCTAAAACTTTCGCAAAAGACTTCAGGATTGAAGCTAAGGATTATGTCTGATTAATGCAGGAATCTCCATTAATGATATGCTTGGAGCTTAGAGTATGCAATTTCTCTGGAGAGAGATACAAACACATTGCCTTTTATTTTTAGATCTTTTCCCAATCAGTTATAAAATTGTACTTAACTGCTTCCCTGCTGGCATATTGGTCTGTCTGAAGAGAGTGAATTATAGCACAAAAATAGTCAGTTTTATAATATAAAGATATCTTAAAAAGTTGATTATAAAATATTAGACTACTAACGGGAATTTCCATGTCTCTATTTTAATATTCAATTTAAGAGTTTTTAAAATATACTGTAAATTTATATAGTTATCAATATCACACTCAAGAATAATCAAATTAATTAATCATAGTATATCTTAAAAATGTTTTCTTCACTGAAAATGAAAAGGGACCGTTGATCAATGACCATAAATTATGCTATACAGTATTTATTTCACTTTAAAATAGTGTTTTAACTTTTTATTTTATTATTTATATAATGCCGGTATTTATTACACCAAATAGAAATGCAATCTGCCTCATTAACTTTGTTTTAGAGGTTTTGTATTATAAATTGTTATTCTCTTCCCTTATATACTTTGCTATGTACTTATATAAGTTTTGCCTTTTAGAATATCCTGAACCTCTGATCACCAATTAATTTCAGTATCGAGGTGCTTATGGCAACTACTTTTGTGTTTTTTTTACCCAAGTATGTGACTTTGAATATATATAGTAAGTGAATTACAGAAAGTCACAGTGAGCTTGAAGTCAGAGCCGGGCAACAGATAACATTCAAGGTAAGCCTTACCTTACATAGGCTTTTAGGACCTCGGAGGTATAATTTTCAGATGATTTATCTTCAGATTTACATCTGTTGAATTTTTAGGATTATGCCACTAAATAGTTACATGGTCAGACATCACCTAGAGTATTGTGTATAACTCTAAAGACCCCATCTCCAGAAGGACAGTGACATTCTGGTAAGAGTTCAGAGGGGTAACAAAGTACAGAATGGAAGTGTATTTCAAAAGAGAAACATTAAAACAAGATGTCACTCTACTAGAGGGTCAGAGGCTTAGATGTTATACAGTGAAGTTTATCTTTACTGTAATACATTAAGGGAATTTAAGCATGCATGGTATATGCTTATCCTGAATCTAAGATGAAACCAAGGGTCAACGAAGGTCTTTACAAAGGGAAAAAAATGGGCAGACTAGATTTGTCAAATGGTTCTCATCTGACATCAAATTAAATGCTTACATGAAGAAGGTGCATCTGGAACAATATAGCCATGTCCTTTATAAAGAAAGAAGTATACAAACTCACTATGAACAATGATTAATGATTGTTTGGCCATATAAAGGTTATGTTTAATTAAAGATGATGTCACTCAACACAAACCAGTTTCAATGGCTTCAGATGGGATTTGGATCTTATACACCAACTGGAACAAGATATTGAATTATATGATTTCAGGTAAAATAACATAAACTAACCAGCCCCTATGATGACAACAATGCAAATGTAATGCACATGGATATATCACGAACTTTTTGCCTTACGCAAAAAAGAAAAAAAACATTGTTTATTACAATATTGCTCTGGGTTGGAATCAGCTGTTGTCTTCTGGTGTTAACCTCTATACACCATTAAAGTTAAGGGAAAGAAAACAGAAAATAAAATAGAAAAAGAAGGCAAAAAATAAACAGAAGGATGTTATATATGAAATATTTCAATATTTTGAAATATACTGTATCTCTCTTATTGCAAATAAATCTGAACAAACATTATCGTGTAACGTTATTTTAATTGTTATTAAACACAATATATGTATTAAACACAATATATTGCATAATTACTACATGCTATAGATCTCTAACATAAATCCTATATCCTGGCTATTCAGACATAGGGTTGCTACACTGGCATGAATTATTAACTAAAAGAAAAAAAAAGTTTGGTTTCTTGGGCCACAGCTTTTTAATATACTTCAAATTTTTTTCTTATTTGCTGTTGACCTTATGCTAGTCTGTTTAATTAAAGATGAAGCTTCCCTGCATATTTGAAGAGTAATGTCACTACAGACAATTCCTGAATTACACTATAACTCTGGCTTGCAGTCAAATTCTAATAAACTGAAACTAAGTATTTTGAGATTGCTTGTTTGTTAGATTTCCCCGATGAGTTAGCTGTTTTGTCCAACGATGGATTTCTCTGTAAACATTTCCAGAATGACTTCTCCTTATTATACGTATATATAAAAGGTCTTTAATAGAACAGGAGGAAAGCAAAAAACACACACATCATTCAAACCCTCCGCTCAACAATTACGTACTAGTATTTCAACTGAAGCAATATGAAAATAAATCTTGTATCCAATTTGCAATTTAAAATGTAATCTTCAGGCCATTCACAAAATAGATTTGTTTTTAAGGTCTAAATCATATACATTCCTATATTATTGTTGAATTCCTGCAGTCTTGGAGAAAAAAATTGTAATCCCATTTAACATGTGACAGACCCTGTTCGCTGAGGGCCATAAATGTCACTTTTAGTGATCTTAAGCACGGTCTCCTAGGGTAATAGCTTGCAAGAGCAGGACCCTCTTCTGCTTTGTACCAGTGTGTTATTGTGTGTGACCTTAAATTATCACATTAACTGTAATAGCGCTAAAGAATTCGCTGGCGCTATATAAATAAATGTAATGTAATAAGGCTCAGGAACACCAATTTGCAGCAACTGTGTGATTTATTTTAAAGTGCATAAATTAAACACCCAAAACACAAGTATAAAAGAAACGCCTAGCTCCCAATTGCAGCCCTCTCTGGTTATACTTTGCTGGCCCAGACTGACCAGACTCACTACTCACTTCAGTTCCCTGCCAGACTCAGCTAAGTAAGGCTCTGGAAACCTCCCCCAGACAGTACACGATGGTCCAGGCAGGTTTGCCAAACTTAAATTGGGGATCTTCTCCAGGGCATCTCCTTGCCCTGGGAGCACATGGGAACTTCCTCTCCCCTCAACAGCCTCCAAATATAGCACAGCTATACAGAATATGGATACAGAAGGCAAAAAGGAAACATCGTCTGATGTAGCAGAGACCTTTCGTGCAACATAGGAGGAATCTACAAGGTTTAAACTAGACTTGTGCGTTTATATTTGGGTGAACATGAAAACGAACACGAAGGGTGCATTTTCATTGTTCAGCCCGAATACTGAACATACGAACATAGCGGCTGCAAAACGTGCACAAAGACACACAACACAAAGAAGCTTCGTTTACTAATCTCCCTAGTCCCTTCCAATTGGTTGATGCCAGAGGAGGCCCCTGCAGGCGACCAATAGAGTGGAACTTGGCCTAGGGAGACCATTGTCTCCCCGCTCCAAGAGTTAAAGGTCCGTACAAGCGATTCTATTGGTCATTCGTACGGACCATTAACTCTTGGAGCGGGGAGACCAGTGGTCAAGTTGCGGCACCAGGATTTTAAAAGTCTGTACAAGCGACTCTTTTGGTGCTGCTTGATGGCAGAGTAGGCCCCTGCCGGCGACCAATATTGGTTGTACGGACCTTTAAAATCCTGGCGCCAAAGCTGCTGTGTAGTACGTACCGCGTTAACCCTTTATTAACCCCTTCTACAAAAAAAACGAAGAAAAAAAACGAACACGAAGAATGTACACGAATATTCGCCCAAACAGAACACAGGAACGGGGTGGAATACGAAGGTTTTTTTCCCACAAAGACGAACACGAAGATGAACACAAAGAGTTGGCCAGCACCCAAGTCTAGTTTAAACTGAACAGAATACAGTCAATCAATATAATGCGGAAAGAAAGATAGGAAAAGGGTAAGAATGCCTCAGAACATATTATACCCAACAAATATACATTTTGCCTGGGGAAGCAGTACACTGTACCCAATAAAACCAAGATTTATTAAAGTGTTCTACTTGATCATCAGATTTAGCAGCAAGTTCCTCCATAGCCCAGGTATTTTTCACTCTCAAGAGCCATTCCTGGTATGTTGGTCATAATGCCTTACCCTAGTGGAGGGGGATTGAAGCTCATTCAACAGATTTGAGGAAGTGAGGGGGTGATCTGTAACTTTTTCTTGAGTAGTATGTCCTTTGACCAGAAGAGTTTCAGGGTGGGACACTCCCACCATATGTGAAGCATGGAGCCAGGGGAGGCTCCACACCTCAAAAAAGAATGTATCAGAGTTGGGGTGCAATACCAATTTAAAAGCAGCTTATAAGACATTTCTTCTTGTCTCCTCTTGTTACTCAATGAGCATTTATATGTAAGGATATACATCTTTCCAGTGAGATCTGTAGGCGGTTTTCCCATTTACCAACAAGTTGGGCCAGCCTGTTGTGCCACTACCTAAAAGTAATTGATATAGGAGCAAGACCCCAGTGGAGGCATAGAGTCCCCCACCCCCAGCCCCGCTCCAGGGGAGTTTATTGCCCAGCACCTGTGCCTGATTTTATAAGCTTTATCAAAGTCTTGGACTGGTTCCTGTAAACCGAGCTTGGGCATCCAGTCTGGTACAATACTATAGTTAGAACATTGGCCCTCCCTGCTCTCCAAAAGTTCCACCCCAAGGACACATACACAAGATTTGTAGATCATCTGTGCACAAAGTACGCACAGAACATCTCCCTGGGGCTGTACAGTGTCACACATGCCATTGTGATTATTTTAATAAAACTGCATACATCCCACAATAAATATATCTCCTTCCAGCATTTTTCCAGATGCATAATTATAGTAACTATATCATAAAGGCCATGCAAATATTTATTATTAGTTCCAACTACAGGAACTATGACGAAATTAACAAATTTACCACTGGAATGTGCAACAAACAGTTATATATTGTTATTGTTTTCATGCAGCCTTTTGTGCTTTCCTTGAATGTTAAAATAATCGCTAATTCTAGGGCCAGATGCCAAAAATTTTTGGCATTTTATTTAGTTCACCTTAAAATGATCAGTACAGTGGCATTTTGAATTACTACATACTGATTTAGGTTTTAAGGCATATGCCACTACGAATAAGAAAAATGTCCTTTCGTACAATTTTTTAACAATCATCTTAATATTTGCATTATATTGTTGAGCCTCTGGGTCCTGAACGCTGTGTGGGAAAGCAAAGCATACAGGTTTAAGGATGCCCAATGTGTGTGCATATTTTTAATCTTCGGGCTATGCATAGGCTATATTACTGACACTGGATAAAAAAAAAATATATTTAATATTATTATAGTGTATCTGTAATGAGTATGTGTTCTAGAGCAACATTAACTAGTTCAGGGGAATTTATATACATAACAGTAATGGTGTTAAAATAATTGTACTGTTGATTTCTTCAATCAATGAAGAAAATGTGAATTGTCTATTGTTGTGTAATATGTTTTAGGTGTCTAGCGCTACCTCCTTAAGCCAGACATCCTGTCAGGCTCCATTCAGGCTGCGGAGCTGCTTCTCTCTTGTTCCCCCCGTCTCGCTAGACTTTCCCCCCGTCTCGCTAGAGTTTACCCTTTGCTGTAATCCATTCCTGGATTTCCATATGCTCTGTTCTGTGCTTCGGATTCCTTGATTCCAGTTTTGCTCTTTGCTTGAGCTCTGTTTCCTTTATAAGGTGTGCCCCACGCGTTTGTTATGTTTGTCTCAGTCTGAAGTCTTGGTTTTGTGTTTACAGTCAATGTTTAGTTTCAGTTTATTCATAATTCAGTAGGCAGGGTTTAGTGCTAGGACCCACCGAATATTGGAGTACTTTGGTGTAGTGGTGGGCTAAGCATACTATGGCCATATGATGTGACGAAATCTCCAATTGTTATCAAATAGTCCTAGGCTAGTTCCTGTATTCATGTTTGTCTGTCTCTTATGTGCCTTTGCCCTCTATTCCCTGAATCATCTGAGGATCTCGGTTCCTCTCCCCATGCCCCAGTTAAGATATCCTATATTTGCTTATAGGAGAGGCGTCTGAGGATCTCGGCTCAACACCCTGGAGAGTGCGGTCGCCTGGCACCAGGCCCTGTCCAACCCCGCTACTGCACAATAATTCCTGAACACCATCTTTGGGCGCTCTGGGTCATTACAGTCGTCTGTATAGACCTACTACCCGACACACCCGTTGCTGCCTCCTATAAGGGGCAGAAGATGGAGATCTATAGGGTCCAGCCCTGGGAAGTCATGATATGATAAACAACTGTGATGGGACGACCTGTATCCCGGCTGGGTACTTCTGCCAAACTGTGCCTCTTTCTGCTGAGACACCAGCGGTTAACCCCTTCAGCGCCAAGCAGAACCAGCATTGTAGAGAAGTAGGGGGATGCGGTTTGACTGAAGCTGCGTTGGCGCTGTAGCTTAGCGTATTCAGCACTTGTACTGTCAGTGAGTTACTATAGCAGCCCATCCCAAACATCAGAAAGAACCAATGTTGAGGTGAGAACAGAAGTGACTTTATTATACACACATACAGGTATTTATACACAACAAAAGCAGCTGACATACAATGGAACAGAAAAACACACAAAGTCCTGCTTCAGGTCCAGCAAGGGGGATACCCAAACAAACAATACATTGGGATGGTATGATTATCCCCCTGGCACCTGACTCTGGGACCCCCTGTGGATACAGGGGCAACACAAAACATGCCATTTTGGGGTTACTGTGACAAATACGTCTGCTTGGGGCAGATTTGCCAAATATCTCATAGTAAACCAAAATCATGGTCTGATTAATCGATTAAGTTACCTTCCAGGCAAAGTTTAACAAGAAATAAAATATTTTTCCCAGTATTACATTATACTGATGCACACATTCTTTTCCTTGGGATTCATAAATTGTGTATATATTTTACAATTACTGTGGTAAAATAATTTAGCTTAATATCCCCAATATGGCTAGCGCCATAAATGTAATAGAAGTATGAGAGCTTTATTTGACGAATGGGAGCACATTTAAAGTATTATTACTGTGGATAACAATAACCTAGAAACACGTCAAGAAATCAATTCCACACTCCACAGTACCATTAAGGGAAACACCACCATTGCCCCAAGAGGAATATGTTTCATTACGCAATTTAATTCAGCTACAAAGCAACTTAAGAAAATAATGCATTGCCACTGAAATATTTATCTTTACAATTCTAGCTGCAGAACCCAAAGAAATGTACTGAAAGCGTGTAACATGAACAATGTTCCAGTTAGTAGTCATTTGAAATGTTGCCTTCCAACATAAGTTGTAAAGTGTCAAAGACTGTAAAATAAAGTACATAACAAAAAAACCCAATATTGAATTGTACTAAAACTTACAAGAAGCATTTAATCAAACAATATACCGTAATAACAGCCTTGCTGCCACTGTATTTCTGTTCCATACATGTTCCAATGACATGCTGTGTCAAATCTACAGTATCAGAACATATAGGAAACCTGGAAAATATACAAGATACCAGAAAATTCTTGATCGAAACATTTGCTTATTTATATGTAACCACATGCTGGAATGGAAATGAAAACATATAATGGAAATACTGAATACACACGCTAGATATTACGATTATAGCTTCCAGGGTGTAAGAGCGGCAACTGCCCTAGGCACCACAATGGGAAGGGTACACTTGAGCTGCCCAGTGGCAATGCCCCTGTACCTCCTTGTGGTTGCAGAACAGCACAAGGTAAGATCTCCGATCCTGCCCAACGCTGGTCCTGCCAAGGGACCAGTGTCTTTTTACAATGTTTCCAACACAAAAACCCGAGCAATTTCTTGTTTTTGCTATGTCTTTATTTAACTGTGATGTCCCACTAGCTCATTTAGTACACCCTCAATAAATTCTATTTTTTTCCCCCGAAGACAAGCAGGGCTTTCTTTTGAAATTCACAACAAAACTGCAAAAACTGTAAGGCTTTTAGTTTAATTATAGCAATAACTTTATAGGATCTTTGGTTGTGTATAAATAGTGATACTGGTGCAAAATAAAGCAAACAATATTCAACTATTATATTTGATTTAATCAGTACAACAAAGTGGGGACATTTTTAACAACAAACCACACATTTGTGATTAATTAGTATTACTGTTAAGGATGATATAGGATCTAATTATGCAGCGCCATTCCATCTTGATAACCTTATGATCAGCAGAAGTATTTTAGCCATATCCACGTTTGGTATCTGTATACTCAGGAGACACAAGGTGATCACATTGGGTATTCATATCCTTGATTGCAATTATCTTGAATGAGAAATATGATGCAAAATCCAAAGTTGATTTAAATGATGGAGAAGATATAAAGCTCCTTTTTTTCAGATATGATTTCAGTCTATATTTTTATGGATACATGTGTAAATTTATTTAGGTTTGTAGTATCTTCTCTAGTACTCTAGTAATCTTCTTAGACAGAATTTAAATGCCCAAAAGCATCATGTTGTGAAAGTCACTTCAACTTTAATGTTAAGAGCAATACTGTTTCCATACATATCATCTTTTTTCAAGATGTTTGAAGGCTCTTTGATTTCATCAGTGTATTATGATAATATGTCGTGTTCATGTATAATGGTTTATAATGCTGTAGCAGATCTGTATTTTCTGTGAAGATGGCTGTCTGCTTTGACAACAGTAGTAATTAAAGTAATTTCAGGATTGTTTGCCAAGGACTTTTGCAAGAAAATAAAATAACTTTGGGGTGCACCATTGTATTAAAATTTAATTTGCATAAGACTGCAGAGTTAGCTGATGCTAACACACTACCAGAACTTCATATGAACTTCATCTAGTCATCCTATGTCTAATTGCTGTTATTATCTTTGATGTTTTACTGTGGTTATTGGTTTCCCTAAGTTTATTTGTTCTGTCCCTGGGTTATCTCTCTACCTCTCTGCATTTATCACCTCCAGACCTATTATTTACGACACCCCACTCAACCCCCCCCTTCTCTTATACCATCACTTGTTTTAAGTTGATAAAAACCTTTTTATTGTTTTAAGTTGTAACCGCTATCATGTTGATTAGTAT
This sequence comes from Spea bombifrons, assembly GCF_027358695.1. Classification (NCBI taxonomy): domain Eukaryota; kingdom Metazoa; phylum Chordata; class Amphibia; order Anura; family Pelobatidae; genus Spea; species Spea bombifrons. Next base: position 42,465,397 of record NC_071087.1, on the reverse strand, counting down.
TGCTTCGGTCCTGATGAAGGGAGGATAACTCTTGAAAGCTTGTCTTTTAAATATTATGTTAGTCCAATAAAAAAGGTATCACCGCATACTCTGCAATACTCCATTTTTTGACATTGTGTCTACTGGACTAATACGGCTTCACCCTTTTACATTATATATATATATATATATATATATATATTGCAAACTTACTTTTTAATGAAAATTAACAGATGTGTTACCTACAGCAAAAGGGGGAAAGGCTATAGTTAACCATTGCAATGCCAAAGATATCTATACTGAGGGATCTCAGATCACTTTAAAACTAAACTTTTAATAATATTTTTAAAAATCTCAACCAAAACACATACTTATATTTAAGAAGAGCTAAGATGCCTCCTCTCCTCCTGTGTTTTTTTTTTTCTATGCAGCATTACATTGTCTCACATACTGACTCCCCCACTCCTCCCTGCTCCCTGTCAGCATGGTCTGAGAGACAGAGACAGAGACAGAGACAGAGACAGAGAGAGAGACATTTTGTCTAAAATGAAAGGGGTGAAAACAAAATGTGTTGTCTGAAAACAAATTAGTAAGAAATCAAATGAAAAAATGTCCGAAATGATTTTGGACATTGCACACAAGTCTAGTGCTAACAGACCTATATGGGACTTTATGTCTGACAAAATGGTTTGTAGTACTGGCTCTAATTATCAATGAAATGGTCTTGTAAGGATAAGTTTATATTCAAGTTTAAATTGCATTTTCATAGGGTATTTCTAATTAAGGTGATCACATAATCCTTATTTCACAAGACTCAGTACTTGCATTCAATGGGGAGTAACGTATCCCAGCCTAGGTTGACTAGGTAAGAGGGCAGATTGTCCTCTTGGGAGATCAGTCCCCCTGGTGTGCTGATGCTCAATGGGTTGGTTATAGTGGAGCACAGGCGATGCTCGCCTTTAGGACTGGAATATGACCATTTCCCTGCAATCTGTGTCTTCAAGGCGCTCAGTGCCTTTTAATACAGTGAAGATGGCAGCCTCGGAAGGCACCACAAGCTGTCTGCAGGCCACCATCTTGAGCAAGGCCCCTTGCAAGAGATTGAAAACAATATTCAATCCCATTTGGACTACTGTGTCTGATCTGCAAGCAAGTTTATTAATTTATATTATATGTTATTATGCATTTTCCCTGTATAAATACCAAATATGTATTTTGGCGACATTGTTTATTTTCATACCTGGGAACTTCTTTGCTCCGCCTTGTAAAATACCCTTGCGGGACGCGGCTAGGACTGCCGCTGACGTCGGAGAGCATTCCAGCTGACATCACGGTAATCAACACCCCCCCGCTGACATCACGGGAAGCACACCCATTTAAAGGGCAAATGGGCGGGGAGCGACCCGGAGAATAGCTGCTGGCCTTAAGGTGCAAAGGTTGCCTCATCATCCCCTGTCTGGGCCTGGTCCCAACAATTTATAAAGTAATATTTTGCTGTTATAAGCCCCTGCCACTTTAATTAATATGTCGTTTTTACATTAGTTCAGGCAAAGAAGCAACCTAATAAGTTTGTGACATCCCATTATATTAATTAACCTTTCATTGACATCATTCTTGTGTATACTCAATTACCAGAGCATTCTGAATTTTTAGGTTTATATCAGGCATAGTTTTAATCTCATTTGCCTCCCGCAGCCACTGTCACTTAAACGACGTAGTCACATACAGATTTTGCGCATTAAAGCATGCATTTGGCCTCCTCTGTCACGCTGCGACATCTGAATTTGCGCATTAAAGCATGCATTTGGCCTCCTCTGTCACGCTGCGACATCTGAAGACAGCCTTAACTGCTAATAAGCAAATATCTGGGTCTGTGCGATATTTTAATAATGAATGCTACTGTCATAAATTGCTGGACTGTCCTGTTATTCAGTTATAACAGAGCTTATTACATATGATTGATATACCTATTGTTAAAATGCATAAACATGAGTCATAATTGTGCACCGTTTACTAATTTAAGCCAGTATGTACATAATAGCAATGGTTTGTAAGGTTTAATGGAGCAATGAATCAATCCTGATAACTGGTTTACAGAGGAAGATATTGCGCACCCATTGATTATATGTTCAACATTCCACTCGCTTCCATGACATTTATTCAGGTTGGACATTTTAGTAGTCCCGCTGTTAATGGAAGATAATTATTCATGCTGTAAACTGCATAATTAACTTAATACACCTTTGTGTGCATCCTTTGTTGGCCTTCTTGACGCAGGTCTATAGCTGAGGGAATACCAGCTTGTTTATTTATCAGTTATTAAAAGGTCAGCTCTAAAAAAAAAATTTTCAGGAAAAAAAATACATTGTTTTCTAATGGCAGCAAGGAACCAATGAAATATGTGCATCAGTTGTCATTTCAAAAAGGGATAATGCTGGGCTCATGTACTCAAGTGACAAACACCCAGACTACCTTGCTATGGCTTCCAAGCTATTTAACTAATTAAAACATTCTGAAAACACTAAAAGGAAAAAATATGATGTATTTAGACACTATTTTCTTCATTTATTGTTATGTACTATTATAATAGACCTATATGCCTCACAAGTACTGTTTAGGGTGCATGTGTTTTGTTGATACACTAATATATTATGGTTACAGATGACATTTTTACTATATGATATTTGTAAGAACTGGAAGATTTCATGGGAGCTTGATGGTTTCTTCAATTGTGTTTAGGGAATCTGGGTCTCAAATCTTTTAGTTAATTATTTTCCACTTGCTCGCCATACGTCATTCATTTAAGGTATGGTTCTCTATGACAACTCGGGATAATGTCCTAAACAAAGCTCTTTATGCTGGTGTGATAAAAATGTAAATGTATACACTATAGAAGGCTGGATCTAAGTGTATACAAAAATAAAAAGAGCTTGAAGGGTGCAGGAGTGATCAGTGCTATTACCAACGTGCTCAACATTGGTGATTAACAAGAAGATTGAGAAAGTCACCGTGGACCCATTACTTGCTAAGACTTGCAGCAAAGACAGGCTACAATGCAGAATATCTCCATTGTGATTTCTAATTCTTGATGTATGGATTATGTGCATGAGGAGTGAGCAGTGAGGGCTTGCTCTTGTTGATTATGACAGGCACGTGGAGAATTGAATTCTTCAGTGTCCATAGTCTGGCCTGTTTTAGGGTAATGCATGGTGAAGTAATGCTTCTCCGTTTCTCCAGAAAATTAGTGATTTGCATCTACTGGAAATTGGAAGTCAAAGTGGATATCAGTCTCTTCACCAGTTGTAGCCCTTTTTCCCCAGAGGTTGAACCCCTGGGTAGCCTGTGGCTGTTGGTACTTGGAACCTCAGGCATGAGGTAGGATACCAGCTAACATTGTCTCATAGAATGGACAAAGGGGGACAATAATGTACATATAGCATCAGTGCATCAATAACTTGTAAACAAACTGCATTTATTGGGGCAGCACTAGCAACAGTGGCCCTATTATCTTTGGGGAGTATAGCAGGAGATCTGTTCCTCCATGGGAAAAGTCTCTTTTGCCACCTCTCAAACAATTATGCATTCCAGATAGATATTAATTGCTATAACTTATTCATTATCTTTAGCCAGATCTTCTACCAAATGGGGAGAACTTAATGTCTTGCAATTCATCTGAATGAAGCTTTCCGGATAGCAATCATAGCTCATAGTAATGATAAAAAAGAGAGTAAGACCCACATAAATTATAAGTTAATTTGCATATGCAAACCACCAGTCAGTAGATCTTGAGGGCCACCAGAGAATTAATAGAACAGTTGGAAATCAGTCACCAAAAATGTCAATTAGGTAGCAAAGGATAACCATGAAAAATATTTTCAGCAGTGTTTTTGTGCTAAATAAAATGACTGCAGTATGGACACAGGGACTGCCACTATTTCTTAATGAAAAATGGTGAATAGAAAGTAGATATAATGAGTTATTTTTCTAGGCAAAAAAATGGACTTGACCTTTGGTGTTTAGCACAGCAGTCACAGGGCCTTCTAGGCTTAATTATACTTTTCCAAAAAAATATAAAATAATATTTGCAAATATTATTCTCACACAGGTACACAACACGATATGAAGAAAACCAAAAATATTACCATTTCAAGAAGCCTAGAGGCAGCATATAACCCTTCTGTTTGACCTTGAATGATCATAAGTTAACAAAAATGATAATACTTTCCTTTTTTTAATATAGAACTCATGATCATTCTAGTTAGAAAAATACAGATGACAGACAGGAGTGCTGTGTCACATGCAATCATGGATTGAGTTTCTCCACGTACCTAATAGAGCAGAAAGCCAGTTCTATCATCTTTACTGTAAGTCTGGGAGCCAAATTTTTGACACATCTCAATTACTTTTATCTCAGTCACCAGATGTGGCTTGTTGAGATATTTTATATTATGGCCTCATGGCAAGCTCCTTGCTAGATACAACGAGGAGCTGAAACAGTACAGTTACAATTTCAGCCTTAATTCCAGCCCAAAGTACTGGATCAGTTAATGAATTACATTGTTCCTAACTGAGATAAATGTTCTAACTTCCCTGGTTGCTGCAAAACACCAGACAAAAGCACTGATGTGTTTTAATAATTATTACGCTTCCTATCTGAAAAACCTCATAAGCTGCATAGTTATTATCTAATATACCCTGCTATGTCTTGTAATACATTGGTTCATGGCCATGTGGCTTCTCCAAAAGTACAATTCACAGGTGCTTTATTTTAATTATACAGAAACATAAGCTAATGATAATCATCTCTCAAATATTATTTGACTGTAATATTTTGTATTTTCACTTTCTTGTTTCCATTTCTGTGTGTACTCAGAGTGACTCACTGTCCAGTCTGTGTTGTCTAGATAATCCCTTGCTAGTATGTTATGTGTTAATTATGTTAATCCTTTCCTGCTTCCTGTCTAAGTCAGCTCTTTTTCCCCTGCTAATATGGTTATATAAACCACAAAGTCCCAATAAAGTGTCCTCTTGCATCCTGACTGGTGTATCATGTTGTGTCTGACGGTACATCTCTTTGGGAGATCCTTTTTCCCATCTTTACTGAGATCCCGAGCAGATACTCACCTTGTAGCCTGCTTTCACAACTAGGAAGGCACCATCGACGGCCAGAGATGTCCCGCAAAGCTGTCCTACCTTTCGGTTAGCTATGCATTCCTATAATGAATACATTATCTTTATTCAGAGCTTCAGCAATTCATCTATAGAGGGCTTCTCTGATGTTCATGGTAGCTCATACTAAGAAAAAAAAAAATAAGTGTAGGACAAGGAAATTAAGAACGAACAAGTTTAAGGAAAATTAGAGATATTCACACATCAGTAGATAACTGCATACATTATTAATGCAATGTTCATGTGAGCTTTCAAAGGGATATGGAGGTGTAAGCATGAGTAAACCAATGAAATGTGAAAAGCTCAACAGCACACACACTATTATTTATTTATTGTGTCAATGCTTTTTCAAAATATTTCATGCAATTAAGCTTGCAAGTCAACGATACTTATAAATGTTTCCCTAAACTTTTGACATGATTCATTTCCCTTTTTTTTTTATAAATACTATTGCTAAAGGGGAACTATAGCATCTGTAGTTCAAATGGAAAGTCTACTGCCCCAGACAGTTTCACTAATGATAAATTCACATTTTATCTACAAGTGGAAAAACACCACTGAAGCCATTTCAGTTCTAGAGCTCTCCACAAGAAAAAGGAGAGGAGAAAGGGGATAGAACTAAGGGGAAAGGGGAGAACAAATAGCGGGAAAAAAAGATAAAAATGATTAAAGTGGAGACAGAGAGAGCAATGACCTTTAAGTGTCTATGAGTAATGACATGTGGACCCTCCTGCAGTTGTATAAGACAATAGAAAATACACACACTACACCCATTTGTTCAAAGGCTGCCCAGTGTCCTCGCCCCATGGAAATAGGCCTAGCCATAGGCCCAGCATTTCCCAGGACATAAAGAGTTAAATCCAGGACCCCTGACTCGACTCTTTACTCCAGGATTGGACAAGTCACAATCATAGTGTTAAGCAAAAGTAGAGTCTGCCTAATTGTGAGGGTTGCAACCCTTTTCTCCAAAAAAATACTGACCATACTTGTTGGTCGGTGACTGGGAAGCTACAAAAGGGCAGGGCTACAAAGGGTGCACTGCGATAGAAGTAGTGAAGGTTTACCTGGAGCACTGGAGCAATGTCTGACCGCCCGTGACACTGACATTCACACTTCAGGAGACTTAAGCAGAGCTAGCGCATTGGATTGTGCGCTGTGCACGTGTGTGCCACCAACATCAAATTTGGTGGCACACATGTGCACGGCACACAATCCAGATATATATATATATTCTGGACCGCAGCGATACAGGTCGGAAGGGCCCTTTCTAAACTATTTTGAACAGGGAGACAGGAGTGTTTCGGGGTCACGTGACCCCACAGTGAAATCGAGGCTTTCCACACAGTGTGCACAAGCAGCCAGAGGTTAAGCTGCAGGAGTGTTCAGAAGTAAACAGGGATGGGAGGGAGGTGGGATGTATGTATATGTGTTTGTATATATGTATGGATGTATATATATAAGCATGGCTGTGAAATTGTGTGTGAGCATGGATGTGTAAGTGGGGTGAGATGGAGTGTCAGTGAGTGTGTGTAATTGGCGTGTACATATGTTTTATGTTGGAAGGAGGGGGCAATGGGCAAAGAAGGCACAGACTAACTGTTGGGGGCCTGAGGGGAATGTTCGCATCAGGGCCCGGTGGTTTCTAGGTAAGCCTCTGGTTGCACCGTGGGGTCACGTGACATAACATGACTCCGATATGATCGTTCCAAAAGCTGTTACATGAAGACAGAAACAAGTGCTCACTGTTGTTGTAGTTATGCCACTGCTTGTACATTTCCACAAACATTAAACTATGCAGTATACAAAGCCCCCTCTGCCCTTGTTCTTGTTGAAACTTGCCATAGTTGGCCCTTTTTAATGTATAATCAAATCTGCAAATTAGAAATCAGCCTCCCCGACTCTCCAGTAAACTCTCACTTCAGTAATTCAACTCATTTAATATTTAATATTTCTGTAAACAGCAACTTTCTGCCACAGATAGGAAATATTGTTTTTTTTCCTTAGAAATTTTGCTTTTGGACCATTTTCTGATAATGATCATTTCAGTTTCTCCACAGGCTACAGTAAGAGAAGTAATGAGTAATATATAATGTTAAAAACTGGCTCAGATTATTTCTTTAGAAATGGCTTCTTGGGTTGGGATTCCATCAAATATTTAAATAAATGTCTGTGGTTATGGGAAGAAATGTCTTAATATTAATGTAACAAGAACAAAAGACACAAATATGCAATTTGCTGTTTTAGATTATGTCTAGTCACTGTAGGAATCAATGAGTTTATAGACTTCTTGTCCCTGGAGCAAAACATAAAAGTGACAAATTCACAGCTTTTGTGATTTCTCAATAAACTTAACAAATAGATATCATCCACGTTTTATAGCATTTAAATGCATTCACTGCTTCCTGTCTCCTGGCACTGGGCTGCCAATAGAAGGCAGTAAGGTAGGTATTGAAAATAAAATAAACCTGAAAGTCAAGTCACACTCAGGCTGTACTGATCATCTGGCCGAACAGATCTGGCATGGGCCATTTGCTTTTGTTGCCACTCGCCTGTTAGTTCTGGTGCTTTCCACTGTGGCCACTGCTGGATAAACGATGCTGCGCCACTAATGCTGGGCCTTAAAATGCCAGGGCTGCATTTTTTCTCTCAGAGGATGGTCACTCATGTTCCTCATTGCCTACCCTTCCCATGCCCCTATACTGCTTTACTAGGCACCTAGGTGTCCGGTGTCCCTAGCACACTTCAACTCTCAATGAGATCTCCCTTCAGGCCTGCCCATTTGGATCACTGAGGACTGTGCAGATCTCTGTAATTTATTTACAGTAGGTCCTAAGGAGAAGCACTAGGATATATGACATCATATCACACCATTCAAAGTGAAGAAATAACCCAGAGCAGGAGAAAAGACCACCTCTGAATGCAGGCTCCTGTCCTGGGTCAGGCCAAGTGCAGTAGCCCCCATAAATACATCACTGCCAAATGTACATTACATGCAACGGACATCTTATTATTTATAAGTGGTAAAGCAAAGCATATTCATTTTTTTTTCTGAAAATAGTCTCATACTTTTCTCGTTGAACTCATAATCTAAGGACTTGATGTGTCTGCTCTTTTCAGAAACATAGCTCAAAGTGAAACATTTTACTTGGTTAATTAGCTATAGCCCAGGCATTGTTTCAACAAAGAGTCAACCTTTTTGACTTGGGGGGAGAAAAATGATCTTACTCACTAACATCGAATTAAGTCATCCAGACCTATTGTTTTAAAGATGGTTCATCTTCACTCTTCTTACAATGCAACAAGGTCAGAAAGATGTGTCTTCTCTCTGTGGATTTAAAACACTCTTACTTTGGAACTAAAAGCAAGAGTGACTATGATACTGAAGTACCAGTGCTGAAGAAAGAATTGGTGCCTTAACCACTGATGTTATGGAGGTGCTGAGACAAAATGCCGGATCTTAATGGCTGTCTCCATTTACATCGAAACCCAGCTATTGGTGTGTTATCTTAGAGCAAACATAACATTTCAGTTTTGCACACAAATAAGTCAGGGATCTCTGGTAATACAATACAATAATTACACAAGTCATTAGCAGCAGGTGTCATTGTGCACCAAGAAACTTTGAGGGACCACCTAAAAAATCTGAGCCCCCCTGGCACTGCTGGGACTTACACTGCACACCAAGGGAATGGTATGCAGAGGAAGATGAAATAGCTTTCACGATGCTTAGAAATATGTAAATTCAAGCCGTCTTTTCTTGTGACAATAATACAAATATATCTAATGTTTGCATTAATTTGCATTGGTGCTTTTTGTCATAAACACATCATTGTATTTCCTTCTTCTGTATTTCCTACTCCCCGGGCACACAAAACATGTTACTAACAGACGGCATATTGATGACTGTTTTCTTAGACAACAACCTCAATGTCAGCTCTTCAAAATCCAAACTTTAGTTGAACAGTTTCATCCATACTTTCCTGCTAAGTATTTTCTACATCACTCTTTTCCCTGAGAAAGGCTGAAGATGAGTTAAAGTGTTCAGTTCTCACACTCCTCAGGTGAAAAGATAAAAGTGGACAAAGAAATGCTATACAGCGTGAAAATGTACTTATCATCTACAGAAGCAGATCCGCTTGCTCGTAGATTTCTATGGTTCTGGAAAATGTATCTTTCTACTGCAATTCTAGTTCAGCATTGTGCATGCTTCTAATATCCAGGATATCCCTAGATGGGGTGCAGGGCTCAGGGCAAATTGACACGTGTAGTAAACACATCACCCTTTATTAGAAAACACTGTAGGATATGCCCTTTTAAGGATGTGCAGGTGATGTCATCAAAAACATGAAGCTCTTTATGACGGAAAGTTGCAACTTCAGGAGACTTGGATTGTTTTATACAGCCTGGGGGCAGCATGGATACATAGGCATAGACCAGTTTGGGTTTTTATGCACATCACCGAACCTGAAAGGTTGCAGCTGTAGACATTAATAGGGTCTTTGGTGCATATTTCCGCAAATGCTCCATATGCACCTGAACCCTCCATACGACTACTCTCTACTATTGTGTACGCCTTGTACTTTCTGTAACCTCTCTCTCTCTACTTGTTGTCTGTATCTGTCAATTTTTGCCTTATTCATAATTTTGCATAGAAAGCTTAAGTATCTTTTTTTAATTTGTTGGCAATGATTTTACATGATTAAACCTTCAAAACAATAAAAACAAGTATAGATGTTAAGATACAAAATGTTTTGTATACGTGGAACAGCACCATTAAAGGATCTTAGCGTAGAAGATGTTGTCCATAACCCACCACATTTCAGGAAACCAAAAGGCATTAAGAGATTGCTGTGATGAAAAATGTTTTAAAAATGGTTTGAAAAATTTCATCGGTTTAGAAACTAATCATGTAACTTTTGCATATTGTATCTGCAACATGAACGAAGGGTAATATAATTTGCATGGAGTAATTAACAAAACATGAAATCTGTCTATTTCCGGGAAGCGTACACATCGCGTTTAACAGACCTTAAACAAAACTTGTCTGTTGTAAGACAGAGTTTAATAATACTGATGAAGTCATCTGAATAATTGTCTCCTTATGACATCCAAATGACTCAATAGCCAATACACGTATGTCTTACTTCTCAGAACCTAACACTAAATCTACATTTTATGGGGGCAGTTTTCTGATTGAAATCTCTGGCCCGGATACTACAAGTATACAAAGAGGATGTACTTTCTATGTGTACAAATGTATATGTAGGATGAGTAGGATAAATAAATAATATTATAAATATTTATTAGTAATTATCTCAGTTTTCTTTCTTGAGTGGCTCTTGCAAGAAGTTTTTTTCCCCCAGGCAATAATGAATTTATATATATAGACAAATAAAGGAATTTGCACAGATACAGTAAGACTTTGGGTAATTTTTTCAATAAATCACTATAGTTAACCCCTTTAGGGCAAAAGCTATTTAATACTATAGTAATTTTCATGTTTTTGCTATGTAATTCTTCAACCCTAATTCCCCCACACACAAATTATATAAGCGGGGCTCTCTTTTGAAACCATGGTCATATATGTAAGACAATTTTCTTATGAATAAAATGTAGAAAACTGTCATATTTTTTTTTTATCTAGTCACTGGTATAAAAATTATCCACAGCTAGTGAAAATGGAAACAATACCAAATTCGTTAACTTGCTCTGAATTGAAAACTAGCCTATGCATCTATGCGATTTTTATTTTATTTCTTTTTTAACCCTTACATAACCATAAACCTAACAAATTCCCCACTTACCACCAATGAAATATCAAAAAAATACCTTTAAAAAAAATGTATAAAAAAACTCCTTTAAGTTGCGTGTACATGCAAGCATCTTCTGGCAGTATCTGGTTCTTCTGGGGAATTGCGGACATGCGAGAACAAATTACAGAACCAAACTCAAAATCACACCACGTCTGGCAGGCATGTAGAAAAAAGGAGTATATTGTAAACAAAACACTTTATTATTATTTCAATGTCCATTCTTCTGCTGGATGTTTCACTACTATTATTTACATATGCACTATTCCTGCCATATATTACTAATTTTAATAAAGTATAAGAAACAGAAGTGTTACTGTGCATTTATTTATATAGTGGCAGCCAATACCATCGCGCCGTTACAACAGGGGACAGTGAAAATATTTGACAATGATAAAGACAACATTACCACACTATTTGCATCGTAGTGAATTAAATGGGTCAAAGGCATTTAATAAAGAGATAATACATTCTAATATATATTAGAATTAGAATATATATATTCTAATAAACACACTCTAACCTATCCTGATGCACGTTCTTTTTAACTATATATATATATATATATATATATATATATATATATATATATATATATAAACACATATAGTTTCTCTTTTCCTGCGTGTGCCCAATGAGATTAACGCACACGAAGTGGGAGCAATAAACAGACAGCAGACAGACGATATGTATTCATTGCTAGGGGACTAACATACTGCACTTCTCTGTCTGTTTACGGATTGTGTTGTGATATGTGATCGGCTCTGTGATTGGTTACTGTAAGTCTGTAGCTCCCCATGGCATTGGTGGAAGCACTGCCGTGTCCTCCTTCCAGTACTTCCGGCGTATGTTGTCATCGTGCACTGGGCGGGGCCTCAGAATTGGCCAAGATGGCAGCGGTGTGTAGAGATATGGGCCGGGTGCGGTGCTGACCCGTAGTAATTATAGCGAGGGATGATTTGGAAGGGGAGGAGCAACCAGGTCCGGTGAGAACTTTTCAGCTGCTATATACCGGGGGGACGACAGAGAGCTGCATGTTTATTTCACGTGAATTATACAGCCGCACACACCAGTGTAAGCCTTCTCTTATACAAAGCTTATTATGAGTGCATGTAGTTCCTTGGGGGCTTCAGATCCTATCACTCTCAGCCTAATGTCTCAATGTAATAAGGCTTTTTTAATTGTATTAACTTGTGTGTCTGTGTGTATTGGGGTGACAGTTTTTGTACGAACATGTTATCCAGATTGGATGTCTGTGTTTGGACTCTGAACTAGTTTGACATCAGTATTATTTGGGCTCACTTTGTGAAAGACATGAGAAAGTGTTTAAAGGACTAAGTCATTTTCTCGTTGGCTCTTTACATATACAGAGGAGATGTGTGTGTGTGTAACAAGTTTTACGTTACGTGGGAGCCAGAAATACACAATGGGCTGTTTTTTTTTGTTCTGTATGCCTTCAGATCATTGATTTAGTTTTAAAGATTAAAAATGTTTTTTTGCAAAATATCCCAGCCGTTCTACTATTTTAAAGCTAATTCTGCTCTACGTTCCTTAAGATACGTATATTTTACGCTAAGTAGAAAATATATCCATTTTCTGTTACAAAGTTATGACTTTTTGCTCCCTTGATGGTAGCGATTGCTACTAATTAGACAGTGAGTTGAGTGCGCAATGAACCCTGTACACAGTCTGTGCTATGCTATTCATACTTCCCATTATTAACAATACACAACAATGAATGCTTTAAAACCTAATGCACAGCGCGGGCGATGTATGAAACCATCACTTGGTGATGACGGCATCCTCTCATTCATCACAGCACCAGATCTTTGTGTGAATGTGTAGCGCTGCTTAACATCTTACTTTGTTTCTGAATCACTTGATACATTAGCACCGCTGAGTTTTATACAACAGCAAGGAATGAGCGCAGACCGAGCAAATGCTATTTAAAAGCACTTATCGAAAGCGTAAAGATTGGGGATTCCATTGCACATTGTTATCATACTTGAGAACTCTCTGGGTTTTTCCTGAGCAGTCCAGATGAAGTGCTTCTTTGGGGGGGGGCGGACTCCGGGATGCGTGAGCGGTGTAGTGCCACGCTGCACTCCTTGCCCCCTTCCTCATTCAAAACAGAGTGTGCCCACTGGCATCGGCCGGACCGCCCACTGGCATCGGCCGGACCGCCCACTGGCATCGGCCGGACCGCCCACTGGCATCGGCCGGACCGCTCACTGGCATCGGCCGGACCGCCCACCGCTCACTGGCATCGGCCGGACCGCCCACTGGCATCGGCCGGACCGCCCACTGGCATCGGCCGGACCGCCCACTGGCATCGGCCGGACCGCCCACTGGCATCGGCCGGAAGGCCCCATCTAATCCTAAAATCGCTGTATTGGTTACCAAGGAGCTGAATCAGCAGGGTTGAGCTGCCTTTGAACCCACTGAGACCCTCCAGCAATTAAATCCCTCTCTGGACATCATTAATGAGTTACCTGTATGGCATGTGGGGTGCTTAACACTAAGGTCTGGTCAGAACCTGCAAATATACCCTGAAAAGCATGTCGTTTTAGTGTGCTGCTCAAATGAGCAATACGTATAATACGTTCAATGGGCACTGACAGGAGAAAATGATTCTTTATGGCTCCATACAACCATACCTGCGAACTCTCCAACTGTCAACACCCGAATCCTCTGTGTCACGGGTGCGGGGTCTTGACACGCCCCCGCTCTCCGCCCATTTGGCCTTTAAATGGGGGTCAGCGGGAACATCCCCGTTGTCAGCGGCAACGCCTTTTCGTAAAATTGTTTAATTCTTTAGAAGTTCCTAATTTTGCGAGCCTGACATACTGTCCATCTTTCCTTATGAATTCCATTGTAAATAAAATTGACAGTATATATAAAGAAAAGCTGCATTCAAAAACTTTCTAATACCAGAGGATACAGAATTGTGGATTTTTCAGTAACTTAATATTCTATATTCTATAGATTATTTTAATATTTATGTGAAAGAAATCCACGGTAGCTTTACTTTATTCCCTAGTCATACTGTGATCTTGCTTACAAACCATACTGCATTAACACAAAACTTTCGTTGACTTGATCCATGTGGCATATTGAGTATATCCCTTATCGTTATTAGTTTCATTCTTCGTTTTTTCTTTCTTTTTTTTGTGATGCTAGGAATGTTTTTCTGTTATTATACCTATTTTTTTTATTTATTTATAACATTTGTTCTCTTGTGAAAAATGAAGCTATGCTGAAAGATGCTTGGCACACACAGTAACAGAGGAAGAAAAACATCCTATTTTCTGAAACGACATATTAGTGATAAAAAGCTGTAATATATTTGAGCCTAAAATAAAATTCCTTATCTAGAAATATACATGGATTTTTATTTTTTAAATTTGGCTGCACATGTGAAAATGTGAGAATCCATTGCATCACATCCATCATTTGATTAATGATTTGAATTCAATTTCTTATGAAAATGAATCAATTAAAATTGATTATAAAAAAAAAAATAGCCATTCTCAATTTGTGTTGTTGTAGCTATGTTTGTGTGGGCCAAATTCCTTGGAGATTCCTTATTTTTTCCCTTATTAGAAATTAAATATAAAAGAAGTGGACAGTTAATCATAAATAGGTGAAATGTTAGATACTGGTGATGTTATATATAATACGTACATATAATTTTAATTGTTTAATTTTCTATGTAACATGAAGAAAAATACCTTACGGTGGCAGGCTGCCAAACATTTGTCGATGGTTAAAGGTATCCTGAAAGATCTCTCGGCGTAGAGAAGAATGCACGATGTGACAGAAGTATGTAAGCACACAAATAGATTATATAATAGAGGATTTGATTTCAAATAAAGGTATATGTTGGTACACAAGATCGCAGTCTGAAACGAGAGGACACAGAGGTGTGGATGTAATGGAAGGGAGTTTTACTTTACTGAGTGGGTGGTAGATAAGTGGAACAGCCTCCCACCCGGAGTGCTAGAAGTTATTATAGCAGGGAACTTAAACATGCATGGCATATGAATGAATATAATACAAGACCAAACGCTGAATGAGGTTGTAGGCTTTTATACTAGGAGGAACTGTTAGACAAGATTAGTTGAAGGTTCTTATCAGTCGTCAAATTCTATATTTCTAAATGGAAATACATAGCTATCACTTTTTTGGTTTGAAATGCCACTTTCTTGGTGTGGGGAATTCTAAATCCTAAATTGCTTCTGTATTAACACATTTAATCACATTGTGGTGTTATAACTTTGAGTGTGAAAGACACAGGATATTATGGAATGTGGAGAGCAGAAGATTTTATAAAGAAAATAAAATGCATAAAATACAAAGGCATACAAAGTCTTTCACTGTCTCCCTCTTTCCTTCCTCAATTATGTTCATATGTTACAGGCGCCCAGGGTTTGTCGAGCCTTTCCATACACTAACGTGTATTTATACACTTCAACGCCATATGCTAACATCTTATGCTCGCTAATACCTTACAGTAACACACACACGCCACCATACACATGTACACGCTAACACTGTGATGACACACACTTATTCTAATGCCATACTATAGCACTATACGCGTTAGTGCTGCACACACACTGGCTAACACTATACATATGTAAGATTATACACTGTAACACTATGGACACATGCGCAATACAGTAGACATACTCTGACTCTGAGAATATATCCTAGACACATACACTACCCCCTGCCCCCCAAAAATGTCTGGATTTTACCCATTGGTCAAAAAGGTTCATGCATTTTGGTTTGTTTTTGGAAGCAAGACATTAATTGTGAAACTTGCCTGTATTTGTTATTAATCTCCCCTGAGGCTTATAATGCATGCAGTAAAGCAGTCTTGTGCTCCATGGCTCTTTGAGATAGAGGTCATAGGCAGGTATTATCAGGATGTCTCCCATGTCATTTGATTACCTTCATTAATGCATGCACGGCTTGATTGTCTACATCACTAATTCATGACATGGCTCTTTGAGGCATTGATTTCAACATATTAAAATGTGACACACTAAAGGGCCATGATTTTGTTTTTGAAGTGTGTGGTATTATAGCTCTGAGGGATTCGTAGATTGGCTGCAAATAAAGTTCCCTCTAACATTTAGCAGTTATCTGGTGATCATGCAGACTTTATTGTCACAGTTTGCCAACTTCAGGTACACAAGTGCCAGGTTTTAGGGCCAGACATTTATTGTTGTGTAAAATAAAGAAGCACAAAGCGTATCTAGTCAGTATATCTGCTTGCTTGCCTGCCTATAGCACTAACTTCTACATATAGGATATCTTTCATCTTCAGCATGCCATGAGTCTCTCACTACTGTGAGATCCCTCTACCTAAACCCTCTGGCCACACCACTGCTAAATTAAGCTAATTAGTCCCAGTTGTCTTACTGCCTGCTTTAACTTTTGACCAACATAAGGAGAATCGGTTCTGTGTCCTCTGCAACTGTTTAGGCTGGTTCTGGAGGTAATATAAGTCAAGGGGACGCTCCAGCAGTTATATGCATATGATAGTTGAGCAGCACCTTAAAGTATATGTGTTGTTCCAATGCAAATGCATGGTGGGATTGTGCCAAATCTGTATAATTTGACCCTTTTCTTGCACAACTTCTGGCATGTGATATATTTATCTCCTATGCTGGCTGGACAAAAAACAAGACCTTCCGCGCTTTCAAAGAGAGCACTTTACTGCCACTGATTGGCTTCCTCAAGCGACCAATCAGTGGCTCGAGTTGTCAGATCTTGGAAGAGCCAGGGAGCTGCAGATTTTCCCCAAGATAAGTTCTTTTGTTATAAGTACTCCTAAAGCACTTTAAAAGGCATTCTTGGTGAGATGAGGTTCCTGGTGCAATAAACTGTTCCTTAAAGCTGATATAGGGCAGCATACAATGTGAACTATAATTACTGTATATCACATCCCCTCTGAGGATGATCATTAGAAGGGATGATGCAGCACTTGATAATAAATGGGTAATGTTGCGATGTTTTTTTATCTTCCTCAGCTTTCGTTAAGTTTTAGGTTTGTTAGCTGCATCAGGAGCTTTCTTCTTTGTCATGCGTTTGTCGATGTATGTAACTGTTTAAAATGCCTTTAATGAATCTTGATTTTAAAATGGTGCTATACTCCCAAAACAATTAACAGCTTTAAGAAAATATGCATTAATCAAGTATACAGACGGAGAATGTCGTGTAATACTTTTTGCTGTTTTGAGTCATGCTTTATTGTAACGTGACCTCTGATAATATAATGGAACATACATTACTGACAGCAAGTTGTGACAGTTTGTTGTAACTATCATAATGATGAAACATTGGGCTAATATGATAGGGGTCTCCTTCCTCATACTGTAACGGTACAGCTTTTGACTTGTGCGACATAAAATCTTTCTGAAAAGTTCCCTTGTGTCCTTCTGTGGTTTGAAGCGTTGGCTTCAAGGGATATTCAAATAGCTGTCTGAGTTCTTTAAAATTTCTGCCATTCACCTGTGCTTAACCTATTTAATCTGCCGAGGGCTTCGGTTAACCTTCTTCATGGAGGGGCTTCTTAGTTTAGTGTGTGTGTGTGTGTGTGTGTGGATGCTAAGATGGGTGGTAAATCCACAAAAAAAGTTTCTATCTAGGGCTACATGTCAACAACACTGATTGTTTTTCATCAAATGTAGGAAGAAGCACTGGCATGAACTTGTCAACAAGACTTGTATTCCTTTTAAACGACACTCACCTATGGGTAATGCGTCCTTCAAATATATAAAAGAGACGTGCAAACAATTAGCGTATATTTTAATTGAAATCTTAATTTCAATATTTAGAACATGGGTTTGAGCAGTCATGGTATTTTTTCCAACTATTTTATGTCAGGTTCCATATACTAGGCAGTGCCCACGACTTTAGCCCTTTAAATGCAATGCTACTCGGCTGGGAGGCTGCTGTTTACGGGAAACGGAAGCCTTGCAGAGTTCACTCCTAGTTACGGTGCACTGGAGACACGTTAGACTTTACTATGATTATCCCTGTTTTTTTGGGACATTAGGTCAAGTCCCCATGGTGTCAATTTTTTTTAATGCATGTTACAGTCCATTTTGCATGGGCAGTGTTTTTACTGCATTCAAGTTGCACGCATTGTTTAGTGATTGGAATTAGAAAAGGAGATTTCCCTTTGATTTAACCCCCCCCCCGCTGAAACCAGAAGGCATTAGTATCTAAGCTTCTTGCATGTTCTTGGTAGCACTCCCATTGAAACAAATAAAACAGCAGCCAATCGCATATATGCCCGCATATAAGCTTCCTGTAAAGGGCATACGTGTGATTGGCTGCTGCTACTCCCATTGACTAGAATGGGACTTCCACTGACCTTGCGCAAGTAGTGTACCGAGGCATGTCCCCTCCTTTTGGTAGAGGCTGCATGCAGAATGGATGGATTTTACATGAAAGTAGGGCTAGAGTGGCCGTTTAAATAATGAGTTGTCTCTTGAAATAAGCTGTCTATTACACGTAAACTTGCCCCCTGAGAGCTCTTAGTATGATATGTAGTTAGACATAACTGTAATGAAAATCCCTACAGTGAGCTTACAAAGTAGTTATTATTGTCAT
Source organism: Spea bombifrons (assembly GCF_027358695.1). Taxonomy (NCBI): domain Eukaryota; kingdom Metazoa; phylum Chordata; class Amphibia; order Anura; family Pelobatidae; genus Spea; species Spea bombifrons. Next base: position 42,446,810 of record NC_071087.1, on the reverse strand, counting down.
AAGACTAATACCGTTGTAAAGTTAATGTTATCTATAAACATTCTTAAAGCATGACCTAACTGCACAGTTCAAGGGAAATGGGATACATATTATATTTTGTTATTAGTTTTAGGGTCTAAGCAGGTGATGGTTGCTGTCTGTGCCGTGTTACGCCAGAAGTTCTTGTGATGCTATGTACAGTTCCACCCCGACCCAGCAGTTCCTTGTTCTTCACTATATAATGTGTGCTGTTATACTTATTCTGTTTCCTGTTTATCATACATATTTCTATTATATATATGACTTTTTCAGTTAACCATTTCTAAGTAATTTATGTAGATTGAATTTCTTGTGGAGCATCTCCGGCGATAGTAATTTGTGAAAATTGTGTTGGTGACTATGCACTTGTGGCTAACTATACTGTCTCCAGAGACATTGGGAGGGAGAGCAGGTCTAGTTCTTTAAAGCATGTGTGTAGTGAAGTATTGTTCATAGGAGGCCAACCAAACATTAAGGAGTTTGGTGTTCTGCTCTCTTTCCCCGGGTGTTAGGAAGTTATGTTTAGTAAGCTGGTAGACTTTTAAAGATTCGTCTTTCACCATTGGAAAAATCTGTCTTGGGGGATCTATTGGCTATGGCTGCACAGTGCACACTTTTGTATTGTGCTGTATTGTGTATATAGTCCAATAGGTTAAGGTGTCCTAGCTCTGCTTGGTGGTGACCAGTTGCTATTTTTTATTTTTAAGTCCATCTTACATTTCCCTTAAAGTGATCCATATTTAACACCACCACACCCAAGGACTATTGAGAGGATGGACCAGAAGCCCTATTTGTGAATGCTGCACATAGTCAGTCTGTGAAAAATGCTCCAGACCAGCAAACTGCTAAGAGTTTGGCATTTATAAAGGGGGTTACACTTTCTGATGATCAATTAATCAAGGGCATTCGATTAGCAGCACCTGTCTGCTACATAGCATCTTAATTCCTATGGAAGCAGTAAGGGTGCACTTCATTTTTCACACATGGCTTCTCCCTTTTGGCTTTATTTTTGTTGAATAAATCATGACACAGTGTAATATGCCATATATTGTTGTGCATCTGATGTTGTATTTACCTAATTTTTAGACCAGTTAAGGAACAGATGAAGAATTCAAAGAGTGTATACTTTCTTTTTCACATGACTGTATACAAATGAAAGCCTTTCATTAATGTAAGCTATGCGCTTTCATGCATACAATTCCTGTTTGTAGATCCAGAGTACCCCATGTTGTTTCTGCTTTATCTCCTTTTTTATTTTCTAATAGTTTTTTTGTTTGAGTTCTTTGTGTTCCCACCTAAAGAAAAGCATCTACCTAAATGATCCTTTGTTAGGAAAACGTGTTTGACACACTGGTACGTTAGTAAGTTGTTTAAGTTTGCATACTCAAATAGTAATGCTTTGGCAGCAGAAAGTATTCAGATAAGGATGAGATCACTGCTAGAAAAACCTCAAGGCTTTGTACTAGTTAACCTTCTTAAATAATTTTAGCAGTGGTATTGCTGGTTATTAGTGGTTTAGTTGAATTGGTTACTGGTTAAAAAGAGAACCTGATGAATGTGGAAGAGTAAGATTAGTATAATATACGATGTAGTAATAGCATTTTCACATGGCATATAGTTTGTAGTATAAAAATTAATGAAGACTGAAGACAAAGGGCCGTCCGCGTTCAAACGTTTGAGAAGTAATATAAGGATTACCTTACATGAGAGCATACGCTTCTGCTAGATAAGATAAGCATAATGCTTACCTGAACATAAAATGGGCAAAAGGACTAAATGAGGTTTAAGACTGCAAGAACAATGTACAAAAAGGTTGTTATCTGTCTTTTCCCCATTTTTCATTGTTCAGTGATTGTGGCCTTCCATGTTCCTCGTGTTCTACGCTTGGCGATTATGAAAGTTTGATGCAAACTTAGGGATCCCTAACTGGTTCATGGAGTTGTCCAGCATAGCCCTTGGTATTTCTCCAGTCCTGTACCGTCTTCAAATAAAGGGAAATTTAGCCATCACTCTAGAGGTGACCTACCTGGCTTATTTCTAGTGCTGTCCAGTAATCCTATATTAAGCTAATGTGTGTAGAGCAGAAGCACTAATTTGGCTCAAAATCTGTCCCCAAAGTACTTATATAAGTACTAAATATTTGACACGACTACCATATGAGGTATGCAGACTTTCTGACAGGAGGAGGGAGCTTGTTTATTTTATGTCCTTAGAGGAGTTTTACTTCTGCATCTTCAGCAGGACTGCCAGAGTAGCAATCTACACATCCTAACCTAAACCAAGCGGCTTTCTCATTCTGTCAGTACACTGATTCAGAATGATACTAATGTTCAGCGTTGAAAATGGAGAGCCTGAAATGACTGATGGTAGAGCAGCCCTAAGAGCTCCTATCTCCGTGGAGAGATCAGATATAGCGAGGCGCGTTCCCCACATGTAGAATGAGGTCTTTGTTGGCAGAAGGTAATTTTCTCTTTAGATTATTCTCTCAGACATGAAGTTGCAGCAGGCATCACTTTATATGAGTCTGATTGATAGGTGATAAGGCAGCAGTATAACAGGCATTGTACTGACTTTAGGCTTTAAACTTGTAATTGGTAGATAGCGAGCTTCAGGCACTAGATTTGTCTCAGACTAAGTTTGTCCATATGAACTAAAACTGCAAAACTGTTTAGAAAGTAACAAAGTTCAGTTTTTTTTGTATTGTGCGAAGAAGTGCCTCCTTAGCCTTTATTAAACTACATGAAGATGATAAATTATTAGTTTCGGTGAAAGCTGAACGTAAGGCTTATGTCATTGTACCTTTAGAGTGTGATACAGTAGACACGTGCAAATGGGCTGGCGCCCACATTCAGCCTCATTCTTAAATTACCAGAATTAATGTTAGGTGTTTGTATATCCATGACCTAGTTTTACTTTTATTGCATCTCCTGACTAAATGCATCATGTATGATGTCTTTTATTTACATTAATTGGCCGCCCGTAAATTCTTTGTTGTGGAGCACCTTAGATTATGTTCCCATTTTTGCATTAGTTGCTATTTTCTTATCCTTTAACCTGTTTGCACACTTAATTTTCATGTAAACCTAAATCAATAGAAAGTACCTGAGTAACTCTCTTTCTCTGAAAACATGCCTTAATAGAAATAATAAGTGCTCTAGTCTTTATTCTAACTCAATAAAGGGATGTGTTTTCATGTAGTTGAAATAAAAATCTGGTTCTGTTTGTCATTTGTTATTAGTTCTGCTATTAATATCTCTCCGTGTGATTGTGCCTGATCACTAATCTGAGCAAAAATTTTTTATCGTAAATTACCTACAATTCTGGGAAAACATTCTCCCTCTAATAGTGTGTCCACCAGTCTTGGAGCGGTTTTGGGCCGTCAATCAAGAAGCTGTTTCACAAATATGGTTATTTTTTTTGTATGTAACGAGCAAAACATTCGACAGTTTGGTTGCTGTTGTTTTCACTGCGTTTCTGTTTCCTGTTTCTATTAAAAAAATGTTCTTGTTGTTTTAATGTCATGCGAAAGGTCAAAAGACCAATACAGCAGTTCTCATTTAATACCCATGTGAATGGCCTCGTAAAATGATTAAATATAGTGTTTTTTGTTACTACTTTTCTTCTTAATTGTGACCATAAAGTAATTTGAGGCTGCCTGGCTATCAAACTACCAGAGCCAATTTTTTTATTTTTCAGCTACCATTTATAACAAGTACAAAAACCAAGAGAGGCCAATAGCCCACAAGAGTGTTGAGCACCAAGTGAAAATAAACTAGATGAATGGGGTCCTTTCCCTTTAAATAGCTCGATGAGGGAACTGTTCCAGTTCTTCAGTGCCGATTAATCGTGTAGGATGTTAGAATACAACGGAAATAGATGGACTCTTGCCTTGTACTGGAGCGTTTCTGCACTCCTAGGCTAATGGCATTGTAAAACCAACATTCTCCGCTTCCACGACTACGTAAACTTGCAGTCCTTGGAGTTAACGCGATGTGGAGAAAGAAGTCCACCTGCTGTAAAGCGGCTTGCTTCCAGGTCTTCCCGCTTCTCTGTTCGCCTCTTGGCGCTTCACCCTTGCACACTTTTTAACAAGGCGTGACCGCTTCCTACCAGCCCTGGCCTTTTGGTTAGTTGTTGGGTAACTTTTTATAATGCCAGCTAATGGCTGGTGCCAACTATTATACGTTTCTTCTTTTCAATCACACTTTTTTGTTTGCACCAGTGGGGTGCAAATGTTCCCCCCTCCATGTACATGCACAGTGACCCTTGGGTCATTTCCACCACAAAACACGAGACCCTCAAAAGATGCTCAAAAGGAGAACTGACGTGCTGGCGTCGTGCTGTTACGTGTCTGTGCTCACAAAGCGAGGGTACGCAAACGGGAATGGTTGTGCTGCAACTATGTCCTTACTCAAGAGTGTTCTTAAATTGGCGTATGCCTGTAGTATTTTTGCATATTATAGGCATTTATGTGATTTGGATGATTTGGAAGACCTGAGGATTGAACCCAGTCACTGTTTTGCTTAGTGCCCGTTTTGCTTCCCTTAATTATATTGACGTAACTGTGGAATATTATGAGAAAAAGGCCTGAGCGTTCATGACTTAAATTATCTCTCATGGAAATGGAGAAGACAATTTCTTCTCTGACCTATATAATTTACTATAATGACATAATTTAATTAAGCTCCAAATGTTATTTTCCATCTCACAAAGCTTGTAATCCACGTTCTTCTGCGTGGATGACCGGTTGTCCAGTAGAACATAATTTTTGTTCTGTATACGGTGTATTCGGTTTTTTTTTTTTTTAACCTGTATGGGGGATATTATTGTAAAAATAGGGTTGTGGGCTAATAAATATTTAAGTAGATTTTGTGGTTACATCTGAATGTATTACAAGCGTTTCGCGGTTTGTACCATAACACCAAGGTCGATAGACAGTGCTCTAAGTACTTTGCGTTCTGTGTTACAGGCCCTGACTAAAACCACAGCTCATAATGGAACACAAGAAGAATGAAAGCATTGTGCCGAGCTTCGAAGATTTAGATGGATACCTCACTGAACACAACTCCAATGTTGTATGGTTGCTTGTGGGTAAGTGTTTTGCTTTCTGTGTCTTAAGGCTCTTCGACATCTTTAGCGGCTTAAGGAGCTATCCGTGAGAAGAATCCGGTTTTGAGCAGAGGTCATCATTGAATTGAGTTGCTTAGCATCTGGTTCCTGACAACATAAATTCTGTGAATGAAGCAGGTCTTGTCAGGAGCACCACGTCTGCGAGTATGCCCCGGGATTAAACTTCCAGTAACTTTCCCCCCAGAGAGTCTGAGTGCAGAGCTGATGTCCACGGTAACCTTTCTTTGCCGACAACACGAGAAACCTGTCGGAATGGCTATTGTGCCAGTCTTAAGAAGAGGGGTTTTATTAATTGGTTTGGGTCTATCCATTGTACCGCTGCTAGCAAGAAGCACGGTGTGTTACTCTTTGTGGCTGTCATGGCTTACCCATAGAGTTGTAGAGTGGAGAGACCACATTAGGTAAAGATGGTATCTTTGTTGCCTGTCTATATTGCATTCGATTGCAAGCTTTTGAGACTACATTGGTCTCTTCTAAGAAATATTCAAAGCTTGCAATCAGTTAGCCAGTAAATAAACTGGAACTTGTTCCTTCTGCGGATGACATGGTTACATTTGTAGTTTGCCTTGTTACTGTTTGGTATTATTCTAACTTCCGGCATATATGTTTTGCAAGTTTATCAAACTCATGTAGCCAAAAATAAGAGCTTTACAACTAAGCCATGCATGGCTACATCAGACCTCATCACTTCCTAACAAGATCTGAAAGTTAAATATACACCGTGGAGACAGGAGCACTAATGCATCAGATGCAGAAGGAGCGGCAGGGGCTGCGAGGACATCTGAGAATAACGCGAGCCGTCTATGTACTCCGCCACAAAGTCACTGCTGGGATTTCTCCAGCCTTAGATCACTAGCTCCTATTTTGGATTCTATCCCTACGTTGTGCGAATGATTTTATCAGAGCTTTTTTTTATTTATTTATTATATAAACTAGGAAACTAGTATTTTAACTATATTTACAAGAGAAATGTTTACATGAAACAACCTTGCGTTCCATATTTAGGGATGACCCGTGGAGTGGACCATGCAGAGGAAAAAACAAACTGTATTATGGCTATCCTTGATACCATTGTTCTGTAATAAATATGTGAAGTGCAGGAAGAGATATAATGTCACCAATTATTTATGAATAAAATCATTTTTTTTTTGTTTTTTTTGTTTTTAAGAAGCAACGTGTGAAATGGTTGTATTCAAACTTTTATAGGTACAGCATTGGAAGCATAATTTGAATAATTACGATAATTCTAATTTAGAGACTGTCTATATTCTCAACAATATACGGTAACTTTAATAATGAAAAAAAAATTTGTAATTTAGGCTGGGAACGCTTAAATTTTCACATGACACAAAAGCATGCATAGATTGTTGCCATAGAAATTGAAAAGGTTGCCTAAAAGTTTTTTTTTGTTTTCCTTTATATAACTAAACCTTCAGGGGAAGAAAATGGCAGATCTGCTTAACGTGCTATTAATGTTTTCTCTAAGAGAAAAGCTTTACAGGAATGCACACAGCGCGGTTTTCTTGGCATAACTACTTCTTTATGAGGTCGATAAGAACTCCCAGTTCTGCAGATTTATCCCTTGGGGGGGATATGATCATAGTTTCATTACAGGAAATGCGCAATAGAATGCATAGTATAGTACGATGGATCTTGTGAACATGGCAATTACCGTATTTGCTCGATTATAAGACGAGGTTTTTTTCAGAGCAAATGCTCTGAAAAATACCCCTCGTCTTATAATCGAGGTCGTCTTCTAATTGGACCTCAAAAAAATGTCTGCTGGGGCCAGGCTGCTTACCGGTGCTTTGATCGCGAGCAGCCTCTCTTCTATTAGCAGCAGGAAGCTAGCAGAGTGTCACATAATTCTGCCTCCCCCTCCTTCCTCTGGGGGCGGGGCCAGAGAAGTTGCTCGCACAGCCGGGCCCCTGCAGAAGTCTGCGAGTGGGAGATCTGCAGTTCAGGTAAGGGGGTGGGGGGTTTGAGCGTGTGTGTGTATGTGTGATTAATGGAATGAATGAGTATTTTAATGTTTGTGAATGAGTGTGTGTGTGATGGCATGGATGTGTAAGGGGGGGTGGTAGCATGGCATAGGGAGGCTGTACTCAAACTCCCATCATCCCCAGGTTCCAGCATGTACTGGCTGCCTTGGCTTGATAGGAGTTTGATTGCTGTTAGCAGTTATATATATATATATATATATATATATATCTATATATATCTCCAGAAATGCCTTTTAACCCCCTATATGCCACAGGGGCATATAGGGGGTTAAAAGGCATATCATGGGGCAGAGTGGCAAATAAAGGGGTATTAAGGCATTTCTGGGGGCAGAGTGGCAACCTTGGGGGCAGATGTGCATAACTGGGGGGGGGACAGGTTGGCAAATAAAAGGAAATAAAAAAATAAATATTTTTCTCAATCATAGCTTTTATTAAATATGAAAAAATTGTTTACATGAATTAATATTTACTAGTAAAACTTTTTTCCTATAGGGTCGTCTTATATTCAGGCTTTTTGTTTTTTTCCTAAATTAATATTTAGATTTTGGGGGGTCGTCTTATAATCAGGGTCGTCTTATAATCGAGCAAATACGGTAATAAAAAAGGTAATTTTTGGGACAGGCAGCATCACAAAGAATGCTTCCATGGCAGGAGGTGTTTCGCAGTTTGGGATTACCACTCGGCTATCGTATGCATTAAAGTACATAAGACGGCCGTGGTGCTCCTTTAATACAATTAGTATATTAGACTTTTAGGCAGAAAACGGCTAATCAAATTTTTTGCTGTAGAAGAAGAACATTTAAGGCACACTAAAACTTTTCGTTGTTTCTTTGCAGCTACCATCTTGTCCTGCGGATGGATCATTTATTTAACGTATTATAATTCTCGCAACATTGGGCTCATTCTAACGCTCGTTCTGAACAGATTGTTTAAACATGGATACATACACATTGGTGAGTGTTTGAAACAAAGTATGTTTAAGGGCTAAGTGTGTTCTTCAGGGTGTGTTTTTTTGGCATGCCTACATTTTTCCATATCTTTGTACGCTAAACAAACATGTCCTCCGGTTGCTCTGATGTTTTCACGTTATGATTTTTTGTGCCGCTCCTCTATTTCCATGTGAAGTAGCTGATATTGCTACCATAATTTATTATCTACAACAAAAGGAAAGTACGAATCACCTTATAATAAAAGGTGTAAAACAGCCCCATGGCCCATCTGGATTTGTCCTTAAGTGAGAACCCTAGCCTCCAATTCTGGCCTTTACAGCCCTGCCCTATGTCCGTGAATGTGTATTTATGAAGGCTGTGGATGTGTGCAGATTGTGCATGTATGAACCATATCACCACATATATATATGATATTGGTGGAAACTATTATCTGAATCTATAAATGTTAAAGTAAGTTTTGAGTCTCTGTTTTCTCAGGATCGTTTTCGTTCTCCGTACTCTCTGGAAAGATCATGCTGCGTGAAATTTATTATATTACAGAAGACATGTCCATTAGGTATGTTTTTTGCGAAATGGGGTTATATGTGGCTGTATTTTCCTCTCTCTCTATTATTTTGTTGTACCTTTTATGGTCCATATACAGTACTTGTTTTTCTTACACACTAGTATTGCAGTCTTCTTTCTTTATGGTGATCTTAGCTTGGCAGTTACATTTAATCTCTGCATGAGATATTTGCCTCCTACATTTTTGTTTGCTAGAATGCTATCGTTTTTTTTTTTGTTTTGTTAAACTTGGCTGTAGGCACCCAAGTTGTTAGAGATGATTCATGGAAAAGTAAGCATTGCAAACCATTCAGACTGTGTTTTATGGTCAGTAATGTTTGGCCAGTCACCCAGTGCTCCTTGAAGTCTGTTTCTTCTAATTGTCATGAGAGATTGTTATATTTTTATATACTTTTTCCCCGAAATGTCACTCCACCATAGTGAAAGAGACTATAAGGTATATTGATGGCCCTTGCATTCATAGTTTCACTTTTATTTTTATATTATAAAACAAAATAAACAAAGAAACCCAGTTCAGCTTAGTAACATTTTAAGAGCGAATGAATATGTCCTGTGTTGATGAGCAGAATGTTAATATTTATGGTCACTTGTTTTAGTTTCATGTCTTGTCTGTCCCGGGTACTCAGCTATGCAGGCCGTCTGCCCAGTTCTGGTTTGCTTCGGCACGTCTTAGCTTGATCCCATCTCATATCTCTGCTGTTAGGTTCCAAAGAGGTTATGTTCTTGAGATAACACCAGTTTATTTATTACAAAAACACGCAAATCGTGTTGCTACGTGTTCTGCAACTGTGAACGCGTGTTATTGCAGTTTAAATGTGTCTGCAAGTCTGTGAATTGATTCTGACGCGAATATTCTGTCTTAATTTCAGGATTCAAGATGGATTCATCATCTTCCGTTGGTGGAAAATGTACAACCCGAAGCAGAAACAACATGGTGAGCGTTTGTGTGTGCGTGTGCATATTAACTTAAGTGCACCTGCATACAATACTATTGTTAGACTTCCAGAACAGAGCACTTAATACAACTGGCACGTTTTGGGGGGAGTTACAAAGAGGGTTTGTTTAATTTCCCATCGTTAGCAGAGCTTTGTATAGAGAGCATACGTGGCATTGTCATCCACAACAAAGGCAGCTCTCACGGTAGCATGGAATATTTATGTTCATGCAATGTTCCATGCACACTAGACCCTTTTGTTGACCTCAAGCTTAAGTGTTTTTATTGTTTGTTTTTTAAATCACAGTTTATTACGTTTTTTGCGTAGGTAAGGTACACTGTGTGCCCAGACATATGTGGTGGAAGAAAAAACAAAACAACATTTAACAGACTAGAGCAATATTGATTGCTCGTCGTCAGGTAGACATCTACCAGGTTTGTCAGCAATGTGGGACATCCTGGGAATTGAGGCGGTGAGGAAAGTGGAAAGGGCGCTGAATGATAAAAGTACAGATTAGTCGCTCATAACTGTATTATCCAATTTGTTGTATACTTACCTATAAGACTTTCCATCATAAAAACATCACATTCCAGTATACTCGTCTCTAAACACAATGCAAACTCCTCCATTTCACGTAGATCCTTTCGCTTTTTTAACCCAAGGTCAATGGGAGTTCTTGTTGACTTCTAGTACAGAAGAGAAGCAATCAGGCTGCTGCTAATAAATGTTTCGGCACGAATATTTGAAAGAGGAGAAGGACAGCAGCCCATTTGACTCAAGTTCCTTCAGTAAATTTAGTAAGGATGCCAAATAAAGGCTCGGTCAAAGCGGTCAGAAGCCTTCTGTGCATCCATTGAAAGAGATGGCAAAAGGGACCAAGTTGACTGGATGTAATAGGTTGCTGGGAGAGCCCCAATGGTGTTATCCCTGACCAGATATAAATCCAACTTGGTCCACTTGTAGATAGTTTAATCGCAGGCCAGCATTTATCCAGCCTGAAATATGAAAAGCACTGCGGGGTCATATATATAAGAGTCCCGTGTAATGTCATAGCACAAGAAGTGTCCGTATATACGAATACCATCCATGGTTGTTTGGCATTTTAGTCAATGAGAGTACTGAGACTGTAGTGTAAACAGGACTAATTAACTATAATAATACGAATCTCACTAATGATTGCTTTCTGTGCTAAAGCACCGGGACAGAATTTACAAGTTTTAACAAGATGCGATTAGGGATTACAGGAGCTTAAATAGTTTTACGACCTGCTTTAGATGAAACGGCTGGTCTAGAGCTTTCCGTTTGTTTGTAAAAGGTTAAAGGGACACAATTAAGAGGTTGCTGTTTTTTTCCCCCGTTCAGTCTATTTGTATGGGTGCACCTTGTTGTGCATTGTTCTTCTTCCCAACACTGTTATAACTGGACATGTTATGTTTTTGTGTTGTTATAATAACCATATAATAATTGTGTGGACGTGTACTTAGTAAGAACCCAGTTTTGTGAATGTCATCCGTGTGCCATTGTTGTTAAAGTCTGCGCTGGCATTCTCTCCATGAAGGCACCACGCCGCACAAACTTCAACAGCTACGTCTCACGACCAAGCAGGTGGATGTGCCAGACATGTCGCGCAGGGAGAGAAGGAGCTCGTGCTAATTAAGTCTGTTATTTACTCTTTGTAACGTTACGTATTATAGTAAAGAGCGCTTCTTTTATAATAACGGATGGATTTTTGTCTGCAGCACCTTTGCTGAGGATTTATTTCATTGATTTAGGGATTAGGGAAGACGGGACTGTTTGCTCAGCACCATCAGAGCAGAAACTTTAGGCTTATTGAAGTTACTCGTTCTATGTGTATCACTTTATTTGAAATTTTATTTTGTTTTCAAACGATGTTGAAAAACATAATGACAAGGTTGAGGTATACTTTTCACCAATGTCCAATACACAAGATATTGGCAAAGTCTCACAACAAAAGTAGTCTGCACCATTTCTTACTACTAGGGAGTATCAAGCAGGACAAGCAGTAGGGCAGACAGGAGCCACAAAACTAGAGGGCATGCGGAAATAAATGCAAAACATCGTCTCCTTTTTATATTACACAAATAGGGAACAAAAACATAAGTAGAATGAACAAAGAAAACGTTGAATGTCAAAGTCTTGCCACCTAACTCGTGCTAAACGTTAAAAACATAATCATGATTAAGTGGTGTTTTGCCTTTGTAAATTGAAGATTTTAGTGCTGTTTATGGAGAAGTTATGTAAAAATGTATCTGTCTTCTTGCTAATGTCCTCTAAACTTGATTACATTGAATATACATTGAATTTATATACACCAACAGTCATTTTATTATATACTGATAACAGATCGTGCAGCTTCCTCTTCTAAATTCTGGTGATGGTGAATAGAAAGAAAAAGGAGTAATATTTTTAGCCCTTCAGTTTTTTCTTGAAGATGTTTTGTTTATTTCCTGTAAATGTGAACTTGTTAAAGCACTATGCGGAGTGCTCGTTGTGGCCGTAAATGATATAAGGTAAATAATTGTAAGCTTTCTGAGCAGGGTCTGCACATATTAAGTGGCGTCCTGTTTACTCATAACACCATATAAGTAAAAATACTAAATACCTTTTTCAAAAAACTTTTTTTCGCCATTTTATCACTCCCAAGTTTATGGCCTTGCCTTTGTGAATCAACGTAATCTCAGAGATATATTTATTTTTGCCAGTCAGTGTAGTTTGCAAGTTGACGAGACTTTATAGTTTGACTTTAAAATAGAGCTGTGAACACAATTTCTCACAGTTCTTGTATCACATTTCCTATGATGCAGTTACTGAAGCTGAGTGATAGTGACGATTTTAAGGTTTTTTTTTTTAGTTCCTTTAATATCTTGTTTACATAGTCCTTTTATGTTGTAGGCTATCTGTTTCAGAAAGTATATGTTAGGGGAGAATGAAATATTTTCAGTTTCCCATATGCACTTGAATGCATATGATAGCAGTGTGGGCCCTTCAACTTTTCATGTGGTCCGTTTTTTTAAAATACATAGGGGAATTCTGCACCCCCCCCAAATGCTTTTGTCGCTTTTGGCCAGATGCATCTCTCTTTATGTAATGTACTCGCCCCTAGTCCCCACTGAACATTGCATGCATTGGTCTGTTTAGACCCCAGAGCGCATGTGTAAAGTCCTCGTACTGATTTCACTGATAGCACTTTCCTGCCACTGATTGGCTGATTAGGCTGTCAATCAGTGGCAAGAAAATGCTCCCATTGCCGCCCAGCAGCAGCGGAGGTTGTCTGCGTGCATTGCACAAACCTCCACCAGCTGCCAGAGAGGGGGATCCGGGTCCCCTGCAGTGCTGCAGGGGATCTAGATTTTAGTGTTGTGGTCCGACCTCTGTTTGAAGTGGGATTATAAAACAACCTCAAAAGACTAGGTCTTTTTCAGAGCATTTGAGCAAAAACGGTAATAAAGAAATAGATACCTATAGAAGAAAGTAACCCGTGCATCTGGCATTCTATGCAGGATAAATGAGTGTGTCTTGTCCACGCCGGTCTGTTGAACACAAGCAGCTGAATGCTTTCTTCATTTTGACCCAAGGTCCCTTTAACTCTATTGTATTTAAAGGGATTTTGCTGTTACATTGGGTGTTCTAGCTCAATGACTTCATTGTGGAAGTATGATGGGTCAGCAATTTTCTCCTGCTAGATGGACTGAGCCGGCCGTGTAGTGCTATCGCCCCACAATAAGTATGCTTTCTGCAAGGGCAGCTCAGTGTTTCCTGCAGATAAAGCTCACTATGACTGGCTCTTTATAATGCCCCGGGAGTAGTGAATACTAGGACGTTTTTAGTAAAACTGTGATATATTCCTGAAATAACACCGTTGCACTAAATCAAGAAAGAAAAAGAAAATTCAAAAAGTAAGTTATGAAGTTGCAATGTATATTATAATTCTTTTCATAAATTTTCTTTAAATAACATTAGTTTATTTAATCTAGGGCAGTTTATTTTATCTAGGGCAGTTGTTGTTGCCGTCCAGGTTTTGAATGTTGACAGTCTGTTTACATACATGTATTATCTTCACTATGTTACTCATTTGTGCGGAAATTTCATGTGTGTATAGGTTGAAGAACCTTACTCTTTATTTTTAGCTGAAAGAAATACTGTCTGTAATAATGTACAAAAATTTATTAAAAATTTATAAATAAATAAAAAAAAAAAAAAAATAACTTTAGTTTTCTCATCCTTGTCCCATAATGGAGTGTTTTTGATAGCTGGGTAGGTGTAATCGTCAGACGCACTTTAGGGAAAGTGTTAATAAATACATTAATTTAAAAACCCCATCTGTCCGGTGGCTGTGCATTGTTTGTATAGAAGCATTGAATGCAATACTGCTCTCCATGAAACCCAGGAAAAGATGGGCGTATGGTTGTTATTTCTGATGTCACTTCTTTGGCTTATAAGCGTTTTGTTTTAATTTATTAAACACTAAATATTTCAAGTGAAATGTAACCTGGCAGTTTTGTCTTACATAATTTAGGATTACTCTTTTAATGAGGCCTAATGTTTACCCAAGAGAATCAAGTCTTGAAAGAAGCCTCTGTCTTTTTCTTTCTTACATAGCTTGACGGGGGTCCCCAGCGGCTTGTGGTGCGCTTTAATTTTCTGCGTATAATTGATCAGAGTCTCTTGGAGCTGATACTCCTAATTAATAGCCTGACTTTCTTTTCTTCTGCTCTATTAAGTGTTTTAATTCTCTTCTTTCTGTGACTGTTTTTTTGGAACAAGTCTATGGTGTATTTTCAAGAGGTGCATCTGTTTGCCTTCATTCTATTTGCATAATATAATTTCTATCAATCTGTTAATGAATTTGTGGTTATAACAACCCAAATGTGAGTATTGATTTGTAAAGCTCTTATACATCTGATAGCGATGTTCTAGCGCTGGCACACTCCTTGTAATGTTGGTCATGGCACAGGACCAGAGGACCAGTGCAACTGATTGGGATTCCTTCTAGTACTATGCTATCTACAGACATGTTACATCTACACCAGCTGCTGTGATACCAGGGACATTGTAGTTGTCAAGCCAAAGCATGCATTATATTAAAGGGGTGAGCGTAGGGTTAACGGCACCTGTGTTCATGATTTATTTCTCCGTTTGTAAATTTTTGAATGCTTTATATCATAAGTCAATATGTAATTCAAACAGTATTAATACACTACCACTAGGTATGTGTCTAATGTCTTGCTGTGGTTATGGTGTGTGTATGTACAGTGATTTAAATTGGTCTATGCTTTCTTGTTTGCCTTAGACCCAAAAGCAGAAACCAGACTTTACATTACTGTAAATGATTTTGAGTTCCACGTTTACAACCGCTCTGACCTTTATGGACACCTCCAGGAAGTTTTTGGTTTGGATCCAACAATATTTCCTCCTCGGAAAGAAGATGATAAGGTTCGAGAGAATGGCAGAGAAAAGGCACAGTCTGAGCTGGAGAGGTATTATTTGTTTTAGGTTTATTCGTAGTCACGCATCCAAATTAAATTACCAGTGCGTTTTGCGAACACCTTTCATTTTGTTGAAAGCAGGACGGCATGACCTATGTGCTGAAATGAAGCAGCTAAGATTAAATGTGCACCACGTCTCCTTAAGGAGTATACCGTGTGTCCTTGTTTGAATGACGCATTGTATAATTGAATAGAACAGCAGTGTTGTTTTTTGTTTTTTTTTATAAAATGAAAGTTGTTTCTGCTAAATACACTGTGGTCACAGTCACCTTCTGATGCAACAAAACAATTCTAGGACGGGTGATGTCGCGCAGCTTATACCATGTATACTATGAAATCTGAAAATCGCTATTATCCACATGTATAAACTACTTTATTAAGCTCAAGACCAATGTGGGATAAATCAGTACAACATATCTTCAGACAAATTCCAATTTCTTCTGTAAACAACTTATGTCTCTACTTGTTCCCGGATACATGATATACACATAAGATTTTCAAGTCTCTTCTTTGTTGTTTTGTAGCACCAAAAGCAAAACCGAATCTCCCGATCCTTCATCATCATGGCGCTCTCTCATTCCTGTTATAAAAGTTAATATCAGTACGGTAAGTAAAACCCTTTTTGCTAAATATTAAACTGCATCGGAGCTTAACGTACACACTCCTTTTGTAGAGTTCCAACATGTCAGGAAAAAAATAGCACACAATAATTCGCTTCCGTGAGCCTCATTTAAGACTGAAGAATTTATTAAAAAATTGAAATATTCCTTTACTTTTAGGGACGCTTGGCATTTGGAAATCACTACCAACCTCAGACCTTATGTGTGAATTTTGACGATGCGTTCCTCACATATACCACCAAGCCGCCTTCAAGTCACCTGGACCAGTTCATGCACATCTTGAAAGGCAAACTGGAAAATGTCCGCGTCATGCTGGTGCCCAGTCCCAGATATGTTGGCATGCAAAATGACGAGTAAGAATGTTTGTTTTCAATAGCTTTTTCTCCCCAACTTCTTCAAACCCTCTCTAGTTAGGATCTTTCTACAATGTTCTGCTCTCTAGGTTATACTAGCCATTCTTACCAACGGTTGCAATAACCACAGAGCATTCTATGAACCGCCATGTCGTATAGAAGACGCCAAGAGCTGCATGGTCATGTTTATTTGTTTTCTTTTTTTTCAAATGTCTTAATTCTTGACTTTCATTCCCATTATATAGTAACACCACTTAATCCTACAAAAAATGTGTGTTCTGCTTCATGGCCAATGTAAGACAAAGCCTATCCCACCCAACCCTCAACCGCATCCATCATTCTCGTAGCCTTCATTAACCGTGTCTCTGCTATGGCTGGTATTGTACTGACTTTCTTTTTTAATGTTACAGGGGAGGTCAGTTAAGACCATAGGCCAACTTTTACTTTTTATAACGTGAAAATATGCATACCCCTCGGTTTTATATTTTATACAATTTTTTGAGGGAAACTCACTGCCATCTTTTAACTCTTTTGGTGCTTTGAGATTGCAGAATTTGTCGGCACTGAAATAGACATTTTTCAATTGGTTTCCGAATGTAAAAAATGCTATGCATATCTCTGATTTGTTGATACTTTAATGATGAGTATAGGCCTGTTTCCCTTCTTCTTTTTTAAAAAAAAGGAATGTTTTGAGAACATGTTGCTTTATTAATTTTCTATTATCTCAATTTCCCTGGGTCCTTAAAGTATCCTAAAATTAGACCAATCATAAGCGGCTAAAATTTAGGACAAAGAAAAGAAGTTTGTAAAGTAGGTCTAGGTGGCACAGTGAAGAAATTAGGTTATCTGAAAAACACGTCATGTTCAGGCACTTGTTTTCCAGTATGTGCTTTTGTTGTCTGATTTCCTCTTCTGTGGCTTCTTGTGTTTGTCCAAAAATTGGTGTGGAAAAGGCCAGGAAACTATTATCTTAATGACGTTAAGAAATTTGCACATGGCTTATTTAATATAATTATTATAATCCAGCTGATGAGCATCAAACTACAGTTGCTATGTCCTTGCTTTATTATTTTTGTAGAACATCTTTGCTCAACGTATAACTTTTTTATTTATGTATTGGAATTGGGGAAAAAAAACCAGCACCCAGCTATTTACTCCTCTGCAGGAAGTGTTCTATGCTTTTTTTTGTCAATACTCTGTTTTGACGTTAAAGCAGCATGCCAGCTTTTACGGAGGACAACCTCTTCAAAAAAAACTGAATTTATCATGTTTAATTGCTCTTTGAGAAATGCGTGTTTATTTGTGTGTATATGTAGAAGGGTATTGAGTTAGTTAGATTTCTTTTAAATTGCCATTCCAATGTACAGTTACATGGCTATTCGTACCAACTCAACGCACACGCAGGTGAAAGTTTAGTGAATAAGTCTTGTCGTGTGCCTGAGATTAACCTAAATATTAACCTCAAAATAAATACATTTGTATTAATCCTTGGTATAGATATTGGCATTTTGAGGACAGGGATAAAATGTGCTTTATCATGCAAACATAATCTGACAGATCAGCAGCCGGTTTCTATGAATAGCAGCATTGGCCCTAACCTCTGAACTGACGAAGAACCCTTATTACAGCGCTTAATAAACACTCTGCCAAAAATCTATAAAAAAATGGCAGCTGCAAATGAGATATTTAGTGATATAATTTGTGGTTAATTATAATGTCTAAATGTGCTGTTTTTAACACTGGAGATGTTGCAATATACTATTTTCTTTATTCTGTAGGCCTCCACGGCTCATGGGAGAAGGCTTTGTGGTTTTGCAGTCTAATGATGTTGACATCTACTACTACATGGACGAGCCAGGTAATCTGCTTCTGGAGGCTGGAAATAGCTGGCACATGAAATGGATTGGCTCCACGTTTAATCCATTTCAGGGTGGCCTGTAATATTTTCATATTCTGTATGTCGTTCCGCTGATGAGATTGATGAACATCAGCCTGACAGTCATGACAGCTGGATCTTCTATAAAGTTGTAAATTTTAACCTATCAGCAAACTTTAAGTCCTTGCCAGATAACAACCTCTACTCGTTAGCCTGTTCACAGAATTGGGAAAGATCGTGCTAGTGATTCACTATAAAATACATGGGCATATTTTGTTTAATCATTTCATCATAGTTAGCTTTTGTCACTGTGCTTTATCTGTGTCCTCCATTCTTTTGAAGGCCTAGTTCCAGAAGATACAGGAACAAGTATTGAAGATGAAGCCAATTCAGAGGATGCGAAGTTGCAAGACTTGCCTCCATGCTGGGGATTAGACATCGTCTGTGGGAAAGGAACAGACTTCAACTATGGACCTTGGGCGGATAGGCAAAGGTGCGTGCGACTACTAGGGAATTAAGTAACCAACCACGAGTCAAATAATCCACACCACCTATGAACATTATGTCCTGTAACTGCATATACTTACGGTCCTGAAATGTAACTATTTTAACTGTTGAAAATAACGTTGTCCGCGCTATGGTATCGATGATTCAGACAAAACCGAATGCATTCCTTAGAAAACCTAGAAACCTACCTTATCCACCTATGTGAACTATACAAATGTTTTTCTTTCATATTTCATTTTACTGCAAAACACTTTGTGGTAAAACGTAACCATAAAGTATACATTACGTTTATTGAAAAAGCTTTACACAGCGTGTGAATGCAGTTATTGATACCAATGAAAGTGCTTAGTGGCTAAACGTAAAACAACAAAGCTCCTAGACGAGCCGGGAGTAACGAGAGGTGACGCATCAACCTGTAGTCTAGATAAACCCTACTGTTTGGATGATAAAAAATGTACCGTCCTTGAGAGAATTTAGATTTTAATTGATCCAAATATTTTCCGTTTTTAATGGAAACACTGTGTGGTAGATTATCGGATCCCATCTTACTGACAAGCTACTTTTCCAGTTCTTAGCTATTATTGCTGAACAATACCCAATGAATTAGTACTATCCCGTGTGAAATACTCATATGCCAGCACTTGTAAATTATTAAAGCGATAATTTTATATAATAAAGCAAGTTCAGTTTTCAGGCAGAAAAAAGCTCTTCAGAACCACACCATGAATCCCTTTGGAATCTCCTGATTTATATATGAGACAATTTCATAAGATTAAACAGAGCTTGTAAATGCTTAGTCCTGTGGCATACATAATACCATCCCGGGCAGGTGATGAAGGCTGTGATCTAATTCTATTCTCACTTTCTGCCTCGTTCGCTGACTTGATTGTTTTTCAAAATACCATTTTAAGTAATGTTTAGCATTCACTCATCCTGCCCTAAAAAATAAAATTAAATTAAAAATAAAAACAAAACAAAAAAAAATTATATATATATATATATATATATATATATATATATATTATTTATATGCATTTTTTTTTTTTAGGGACTGTTTGTGGAAATTTTTCTTTCCTCCGGACTACCAGGTCATGAAAGTTACAGAAGTTGCGCAGCCAGGAAAGCTAAGGCAGATACAGGCCTTTGAATTAAGGATGAATATCATCGCAAATGCTACAATCGATCTCCTCTTTACCAAAAACAGAGTAAGAGTTCGTACGAAACAAGGGCTTGGCATTGGTGTTCTTTGTTGGAATATTGTGGCTGATTCACGAAAAGGGAGAGCGTGCAGAAGAGTTGAACGCTGCATCTTCCTGGTGAAACTTTTCATGTAGAGCGAAATTGATCCGGCCGGTTATAGTGCATAGATAAAATGCCGTTGCTGATTTAACCGTAATGTAATACAGGGTCAGCTAGTGCCATCCTGCGGGAGAAGCTCCCTGGGGTTGTTCCTTCATACTGTTGATGTCAGGGAACTGAAATAAACCGGTCTCCTGTAAAATCAATCTGTAGTGAATATCCTCAAATGTCTACTAATGATCTCTTGTGGATCATTATCCTGGGTATTGTCCATAATGCTTGACCTCCCAGCAGCAGGAGACCTCACACCCAGGAGACGTGCTGCATGTAATAATTGGATAACGCCATGGCAGTGCTTTCTCTCTCTGTGATACAGTCTCGCCCTGTGGGCTTTCTGATTCATCATCAGCAGGAGTGTTTCTCCATCGAATTAGAAGCTGTTGACTATGGATTATTTAATAGCTGAGTGGGACAGGCATTGAAGGAATCTGCATGATTTTACAGCAACCATTTCCCCGTTTAAGAATAGTTATATTTATTTACCGTTTTTGACTTGTAGAACAGGTCTGTGTGTATTAAACAAGTAGATTTATTTTACCATGTTTCATACCCTTGCTCTGAAGCATGCTTGTGTTTTAAACGAGATGAGGCTTGTTGTTTATTTTATGTAGTATTCTTTGTTTAATTCATTTACAGGAAACCAATGCCGTGCATGTGAACGTGTGGGCAGGATCCTATTTGGAAGTGAACATCCCCATGACTGTTTCTGAAAATGGTAGGATTTTCATTTGCTTCTGAACCTTCTGGTTAGTTTGTCAGTGTTTCATGTCAAAATGTTTGCCCTTACGCCTTTCCTAGATAATTTCCTAAATATGATCTCTGTGGGAGCATGACGCATGCCAAATCCATAACAGAAATACTTTTCTGTGCGGTTTCATTGCATGACTTGCTTATATACAGTATATTTAATACACTCACTCTATAGTAAGATAATTAGATAAATGGTGCTACCCTCCAGTGGAAGTGGTAGAGGATAATACACTAGAGGGATTTAAACATCCATGAGATAGATCTATCCGATTATCCCGAATCCAAATAATATTGTGGTTTTTAACTGGCAGTATGTTATGGCTGTCAGATGTTATCAAATGTATCGGATATATATATGTATATATGTAATATCACTGCATGGTTTATGTGATTTCACGTATTTAACACTAAGCATTCCCAGCCAGCAGAAAACATGTCCATCCATGGAGTCCACCCAATCTGCTACCTTTCATTAAGTGCTACAAATGTACTAGCCAAAACGTGCATCTGTATATTACGTGTGTACTAAAGTTTGTTAAGAATGCGTTGTGACTTCCAATTACCACATTCAGCAATTGGAACATATGGCCCTTCATGGGCCGACTAGAACTTCCATGACTCGTAGCTGGTGCTTTCGAATGAATTTTACTTTGTCCTTTTTTTCTTCTGATCTTGCTGTTGAATGAATTAAAAGCATTGTCATGAAATTATTATTATTATTATTATTAACCACTTGGTGACTCCCCCCCCCCACATCGATTAGGTTATTCTCCGACAATTAAAGGGCAGTTGTTACACGTCGACACCACTACAAGCATGCAGTTCAGGAGCCTTCTGGAGGCAGAAATGATAGCTGTAAGTTCTCACTTGTTTTTCCATCTTAGCTCCTTGCGATGTGTACTTTTTGTGCAAATGTCATTATGAACAGGATTATTAAGACTAGAGAGAGAGAGACTTGGCGTCAGGCAACAGGCCGAGACACAATTAAGGCCTCGTTATCTACTCTGTGTTTGCGTAAATGTATCAGTGCAGTGAATTGAACGTTCTGTGGAATTGTAACGGCTCTGACAGTCGTTATAGAAGGCGATTAGTGCTCTTCTCAAGAGATTTTAAAGACTGAGGCAGGGCTTTGCAGTTTTTCTGCAACTCACGAGGAGTCCACCCTCCATGATTCTTTGTTAACCTGGCTCAACCTTATAGGAGTGGAAGCCATGGCCATTATCCAGCTGTCACCGTGGGGTAGGGGCGACTCTACTTCTATGAGATATTATTGTGTATAGTTTTGTAGAACAAAGTGTGTAGAATTAAACATGTAATGCTGTTCTCCCCCCCCAGTTCCACATAAATGCCAGCTATCCCAGGATCTGGAACATGCCCCAAACCTGGCAGTGCGGACTTGAAGTTTACAAGGCAACTTACCACTTTATCTTTGCACAGAAAAACTTCTTCACAGGTAAGTATTCTGCTTTTTCAGGGAAATCTTGACTGATTTTGTCATGCTGCAAACATGAAGAATTTGAATTAAGATGCTTGCTCCCTGGGTACATACAGTGCCAGCGATGAATAAAATCTGACTTTAATTGATTAGTATTGAATTTTGTATGGTATTCCAAGCTTTTTGGGAAGACATTGCTAGTACCGGTTTGCATGGTCTACCATACAATGCATACACGTACCACATCTGTAAATATGTCTTCGTTGTATAAGATATTAGCTACCTTCATCTTAAAGACCTAGTTATTTAAATATGCATTTTCCATGATTTTGTATTTATTTAAGATCTGATAGTTGTGTAAACCAAGTATATTCACAGAGGCTAATTCTTAATTGAACCTACGAGTTGAAAGATGCAGCGCTTAGGGCAAGACTCTAACTGACTTCATAAACTGCTATCCCACACTCCTCCATACGAGTAGACGTGCCGTTTTCTCCACTTACTAGAATGCCCTTCAGTGTGCGGCAAATGCAAATATGTATGAGAGATTTCTTTTCTTCTTTCTTTAATTTTAGATCTGATTCAAGACTGGTCCAGTGACAGCGCGCCCGATCTCTTTTCATTTGTCCCGTATACCTGGAATCTGAAGATTATGTTTCACCAGTTCGAAATGATCTGGGCAGCCAACCAACACAACTGGATAGATAGCTCTACCAGACAGCAGGAGAACGGTAAGGTTCCTCTGTGCCATGCAATATTATTATTATTATTATTTGTTTTATATAGCGCCATCAAATTCCATAGCGCTGTACAATGGGTGGACAGGACATAACAAGTAGTATGTAACATAACAACGATAGCAGCTTTGTTAGGATTCCGCTGACTTTCTTGTATAGCATTAACCCGGTTTACAGGATTCAAACCTGTAGTAACAATACAAACTCTTTAGTTAGGGTGCCCTTTTAAGTGCTCTGTTCATTAGGTTATTAAGTTTAAGTGTACGTCTTTTCAAAGGACTTGCGTTTCAAACAGGGTTCATGCGTAACTCCATTCAGCAGATCTCATTTATAACTAATGCACAAATGAACAGGTTTTTGGACACAATCGGTTACTCTTGGATTCTGTACCGAACTGCACGCCGTTTAGGTCACCAGGCTCTGAATCACATGTTGTGTTTTGCGTATGCTCATTCTTGCCGTACCTGGCTTTTCGCTTATCATAAAACGGAACCGTTCCTTTTGTCTTTTCCAAGTGCTCGCACCTCTCTCTGCGAACAATAAGCTCCTATAATTGCTTTACACTTCTTTTGGCTTCACGTTTCCATCCATCTTGGCTCGTAAATCAATACAGAGCACAAAAGCCACCATTAATAGTAGACACAAAGTACGTCTGCAAGTCTCTTTTTATCGCTGCTTTCTTTTCACAAAGTGTTGAATGTTATTGTATCGATTTGTGGCTTTTTTCCCCCTGTTTTTCCACCACTCACTTTCTGTTTGTTTGTTCTTGTAGTGTATCTTGCTGCTTGCGGAGAAACATTAAACATTGATTTTGCGCTGCCATTTACCGATTTCGTACCCACTACATGCAACACAAGGTTCTCTCTAAAAGTAAGTGCGGCTTTCTGAATGCGTGTGTGCGTGTGTGTGCGTGTGTGCAGCGCACAACAGGGATATTTACTATTTAACTGACGATTTACTCCTTTAGAAGTTCAAATAATGTGTCCTCCTCCATGCTACCATAATGTCCCAATATGGACTACTTGTAATTATAGAATGTATGCTTAATGTTGGGTACATCGATCTGCACGGCTCGGCATGTACATAGGAAAAATAATACAAAATATGTATAAATTTGGTGAATTACGATCACAAATGTATGGTGAGAGAAAAGCTCATCAAAGATAGCAATAACATTTTCTTCTTTAATATCATCGTAGAATATTCTAAAATAACAAGACTCCAATAGTGCAATATTGTTGTACCTACCTACCTCTGGCCATATACTGGGGTCCAGTCACAGGAGATCAGAGAATCCCCCCCAGTGAGCCCATGAAGCCTACCGTCCATGGACAGTGCCCTGAAATCAGGACTGTTTCCTAGAAAACAGGACACTTCGGTTTGACTAATACAATTTTGTATGTTTGGTTTTTTTAGGGAGGCGATGTTGACCTTCATTTGTATCTCCCTGACTGCCACCCAAGTAAGTACTCGCTACTTACGTTGGCAAAAGACTGTCATCCGAATAAAACCAGCCCTGACTCGTGCAACTCGGCCGAAAACCAAAGCGGCCAGAAAACTTGTAAGCCTAAATGGAGGAACGTCACAGAGTCCGGGTAAGTGTCAAAAATAACAGGAGTGCACGTGTGTTTCCTTTAATCAGGATTATGTTGCCTGCACGTATATGATGGTTTTCCTCCAGGATTTGAAAACTATAATTCTTAAACACCATATGTATGTAATATCACGTTGTGTTTGTGAACTTTTATTTATTAACTAGTAAAAACATATTAACTAATGAATTCACAGCACCTTTTTTTTAATTCTTCCTCCTTCTTCAGGACTGGTTGGGTGGAATGCTGGACAGTTCCGTCTGTCATTCTAAACATTGATTATACTTGGCATCCAATCTATCCCCAAAAGGCAGATGAACAACTAAAACAGTCGCGTAAGTGTTCATTTTGGTCTTGAAATCAATGTTTTCTGGCTCATTGACAGCAACCATAATGTCCACATATTTGTAAAAATATATATATTTTTTAATGTGTATATATTGTTCTCCTGTTCCCAGTTTCTGAAATAGAGCAGTCCATGCTGTCTAATCTGAGACCCAGTCAGAAACCATTGGAACGGGTTATCTCCTCACCAACGGCCTCCAGTACCCCTATTGTGGATCCGTCAGAGCTGCCCCCAGATAAACTCCACGTGGAGATCGAGCTCTCCCCAGATTCACAGGTCGTTTTGTATGGACCGTTGCTGAAGTCATTTGTCTCGATAAAGGTATACTGTTGTTTTAATACAGCCCAGGTTTAGAGGGCCAGTTGATGCATGATTGTCACTATCGTAATGCATCCCGTATGATTGCTTGGTGTATTTCACTCCTTTGTTTTTCGTGTGATTGCATCAGAGCATCTGGGCTACAACTTAATTGCTTCTTGCGAACTATAGCTAAAGATCTATTTGGTTTATTTTACTATATAGATACATTCTAGCAACGGCATAGTCCCTAAAACAATATTATTATTTTTTGGTGCCTGTCTGGACGCCATGATGATTGGCTGCTGCAACTCCCGTTAATTTCCATGGGACCCCAACTCCCTTTAACTAGAATGTCAGTTGTGCTGAGCTCGCGTAGGAATCGTACGGTCATATGCTCCCGGTTTTCTTTAGAAACAGCTGTGGGATTAGAGGAATGAGAGAGAGAAATCCAATAACTAAAGAAAGAACACATTGATTTGTATGCAATATAATGCTCTGGAATCCATCCCGATGTGCATTTAGCATGAAAATAGGGGTGGGTCATTTTATTAAAATACTTTTTTGAACCAGGTTGATTCTTCAGTTTGAGAATTACCATTTTGGTAGCACCTTCTTTTATTGTATCTGAAATAGTGCGGAATTAAGGTGGGCTTTAAGGTTGAAAGCATTACATGAACCTTTTTGAAGCTGTGGGACCCTCGTCAATCCAAAGTATCCTATTTTTCCCTCCCTTTATTTAGTTTGTTGCATTAGAAAGCTTACAGCTGTCGGTAGTATTTGGAAAAGCTTACGGGGACTGAAATAGCTCACCTCTGCAGAGCGGTATCCGTTCTCGCTGCGGGAGAGCTGCGGAGCTTTTGTAGGATAGCTGTTGGTAATAAATAAAGTGCGTTGAATAATAGGCATGTGCCGAGCCTTTGTCTTAGACCTGCGCTGTGCAGGGGAAGAGATCGAGAGCTTTCACACTTATCTCAGAGCCTTACAATGATTATTTGTTAATTTTTACAGATTTGTACAGGTGGATATATTAAAACCTTCTGTGCCTGGCCCACGGCTTTCTTTAAACGCGGTGTATGTATTATAGAAATCACAAAAGGCAGACGGGGACGTGACAGAAGACTGTTTAGGTGCTGGTCTGAAGACATATTAAAATAAATATACGGACACCCTCGGGTCTCTAAGCAAAGAGTTACATTTTTAGTGTGGAGAGATGAGGATATGGCGGGATCATTGTTTGTTTTATACTAAAATGGCGTCTTGAGAAAAGTAATTGTGGCTTTTGTGATTCCAGTCTTAAGAAAAAAAAAATCTTTTAATTTAGTTTAGTATAAAGATTAATTTTACATGACAAGAAAAAAAAAATGCGATGGTCCTTTTTGTTAAAATTCTTGTTTCAGAGCCAAGTTTTTTAATTTTTCAACATCTTATCCTCGCGACATACATGGTATGTGGCGGTAATAATGCCTAATTCCTCGATTCATTGAATCAGAAGAGAATTCAGACAGGGCATGAATCACAAGATATGTCCTGAAGTTAGGTAATGATCAGTTTCTTCCCAGCAGCCACTGCAAGGCCTGGCTCTGTGTGTTCTCTCTCCTTTATTGATTTCCTTGTGTACCAGATAATAACACATCGCTCTCCCTCGCTCTGCAAAGCACTGGAAACATTGATTAATCATACCACAGAAGCTTGTTCTATTCCCCCCCTGCATATTCTTAAGATGTTCAGCGTTTATACCGATTAGATTGTAAGCTCACAAGAGAAGGAGCCTCTTCTCCCAGTCTGTTATTGTGCTTAAGTTATCCCACTGATTGTTACAGCGCTACGGAATCTGCTGGCGCTATATAAATTAATGCAATGTACGCTACCAATCAAAAGTTTGGGGTCACTTAGAAATGTCCTTATTTTTGAAATAAAAATAAAAATAACATGGATCAGAAATGCAGTGTAGATGTTGTTAACATTTTAAATGACTGTTGTAGCTGGAAATGGCTGATCTTTAATGGAATCTCTTCTTACGGTAATGTATATTATGTCTCTGGAAATTTACTGGGGAAGAATTTCTCATTCCACTGGTCCTCAGAAAAACTGCTATCTCACCACATTTTCAGATGTGACCAGTATGCAAAAGCCCCAAAAAAGGAATATATAATGTTGAAATGAAAGTTCTCATTTTAAAAATATATTCATTTTTGACTTGCATTTCCATCGCCCAATATAATTTCGTCAGATGAGGAAAATAGAATTCACCAAGGAGTCACTTAGGCTGCAAGTACATTCAGGTAGCTGGAATGTAAAATATTCCCTTGCAGAGATGTGCGTGCATTGGAACATTGTGTGCCTATTTGATAAATATTTCCATTAGGACTCAACTATATATATAATATATGGTGTGTGTGTGTGTATATATATATATATATATATATATATAAGTTTATAAATAAAAAAGCTCACAGTTACTGTCTGCTAGAGGGGTGTTTTTTTACTGTATGGATTAGTTTGGCTGAAAGTGATATGTGTAAATGTGCATCAGCGTGTTTGTTTGGCTGAGAGTGGTCAGTGTGGTGAAGTGTCTTTGGTGTGTCATAAAAATGTTCCCATTCGTGGGGAGGTTGTAGTTTCAGGCCCTCCGTTGTTGGTTTATGTGGATTTTTTAAAACATCCGTACCTACTTCACTTTCATGCTTAGAACAAGCTGCGAATGCTCGACTTCTATTTCATGCACATATACTTTGAAATAAATGACTTGATGATACTGTCTCATGTACTTGATTTTCCATCGTTGCACAACAGGAAAATTATTTTGGAGAAGATGATATGTACACAGATTTTGAAGAAGTCCTCTCCAGTCCGGTGTTGTCCATGTCTACATCTTCCAGCTCTGGCTGGACCACAGTAGGAATGGAAAACCACAAGAGAGATTATGATCCCACATCCAAAGCGGTTCATCCTCTGACTCTGCGGCCATGGGACATCACCGTGCTTGTTAACCTTTATAAGATCCATGCAAAGCTCCCGGTGGTAAGTGTATAGCATTGGTTCTTGAGTTGATGTCGGTGACATTAACTGTTTTAATGCAAAAGACACTCATTTAGCCCTACGATGAGTACCCCCTCTAAAGCATTAAAGCTTAAAGCTCAGATGGACCATTTTCCCAGCTAGATTCAGAAGCCACACATAGAAGTCTATTTAGCAAACCCAGCATTTAGTTCTTGTCTTACTCATGTAAGTATGAGCATACATAAGTGTTCTGGGGATTTACTATCGGCCGAATTACCAAGAGCACAGTGCTCGTTGTTTTGTAGGAATGCCAGTCTCGGGGAACTTACCTCACCCGAGTTATCACGTGTGTTTTTGTTGCGTTTCTTTGACATTTGCCGAAGCTTAGGTAGAGATCTGAGCAAGTTTCTCTATTGGCTTGAGTAACGCAGGGCTTTTAGATTGTGCGGTTGGTGCTGTCCACAGGGCATCCTAATGTAATAATACCAACATCTAATTTTGTTAATAGTATCACAATCTTGAGATTCAAATACATATGTGTCTTCATAATAGTGTTATTCAAATTAAATGTGTGTGGAGGCTACCACGCAGTTTATAAACAATTGTATAGTTGTGGATAGGAATTGGAGATTGCATCATGATAAAAAAAAAAATGGAATGATAATATAGAATAAAAATGTTTATTGTAATACTAATATTACAATTGTTGACATTGTTCCGTTTATCATAGCACTGTGGCAATGATGGACCAGACTGTCCAAATGTTTTTCTGGAGAGGCTGTGTTTTGAAATGAAGAAAACCTATAGAGAGACATTTCTTCAACTTGTACTTTCTCCAGTTCACATATTTGTACATGACAACTATCAGGTACCTTCTTCTACATCAAGTAATCAATGATGTCTCTTACTGAGAATTGTATGGTTTCCATTCATTGTCTTCCCTCTCCCTTTACATTTCTTTCCAATATGTGGTCTCCTGTTTGTCTTTTTTCCTTTGCCCCTATATATTGTTCTCTGTCATCTCCATCACAGTTCAGCCTTTTGGTTTTCTCTTCACGGTCCATATGATGCCAAGCAGGAACAGAACAATTAGATGTTACTTTACACAATAACAGCTGGAGAAAGTTTACTGTTAAAGTTTACAGAGTAACGCCGGAGACTGTATTCGTTTAGCACTTGGCTTGTCCACTCATGTCTTATGGTGCAGCGCAGCGTTTTATTGTACTTTCATGTACATTCTTTAATATTAAAGTACAAATATTGTGCTTTTATCAGCGGCCAACGGTGGACGGAATGCTCCGGGAAGGACACATCAGCCTATCTGGTTTACAGCTACGTGCCCATGCCATGTTTTCTGCCGAAGGTCTACCTCTGGGTACAGACTCCCTGGAGTATGCCTGGCTGATAGACGTGCAAGCCGGCTCGCTCACAGCAGTGATCACCGCTCCCCAGGTAAGGACGAATACGTTTCAAATTTGAGCTGAATTTTATGCGATAAAGAAAAGTTTTGCTGCGTGAGGATGAAATTTGAGGATAAACAGATTAAAAACGATTGAAAATGTACAAAGCTGTTATTGGATGAGACCACCAGTTTCTCCCACTTTCACAAATATATTTTAGATCTGAACTGGAAACTGATATTTGCAGTGAAAAATAATCTGTTTTTGAGGCAATGTGCTTAAACGATTTGTGACGAAGGGTGTTTTTTTTGTCCTCAAAACACCGGTCCTTTGTGGCTAAGAGTGATCCTTTCCATCTTAACACTAGTGTCTCTCGCTCTTAGCTGAGCCTGTTGAGGTTTCTCATCACAGTGCAAACATTTCTCGTTTAATAAAAGTGAAACAGTTATAAAAAAAAAAAAAGTTATAAAAAAAAAAAAAGCATAGAAATGTTTATAGGCCTCCCGTGATGGAACATCTCTAGGGTTACCTGCAAGTTTCAACAGAGATTGTTGGGATCTACAAAGATAGAAAATATTATTTTGTATGTTTGAATAAGGTTTTCAATTTTTTGAGAGCGAAATAACAATTTCACAAAGATATAGTATAAGTGCTAAAAAAATGTTGTAGGAAAGGGTGAAAGAAAGTGTCGCACAGACAAGCCTTGGTCATAAAGGGGATCGTTCAGATGTGTACAGGGTCTGACTTCTTTAGGCAAAGTCTGTGTTTTGAATATATTCCATGCTTGGTCACGTTAAGTAGATAGAATTCTATTTTTATAATTGACCTAGGTAAGAAACTTGCGGAGCAAAATCTTTAGAAGATTTTGACGAGGGCCAGAATGATTTTCCTTATTGGCTTTTGTGCCTGCATTTAATACAGGTTAAATTCCGTTGTCTATATGGATTCCACGATCACAATTGCAGGATCATTATCGTTATAAAGCGGGTGAAACATCTTATATTTATTAGCAACCAAGTAAAATTGGAACTCGCAATTAGTACCTGTAATTGAGGCATGGGCACTTTTTCCTCTAAAGCTTCATTTGAAGTCTAAATTCTGAAATCTAAAAACTTGTAGAAACAGAGGGGGTTGATTGTGTAGCGTTCCGGCTGAGTCCTCTTGTCGTCGTCACGCTGAGCCGTTATGTTCCTAGTATTATAATCGTTTGACTTCTGATTATACTGTGCTAGTAACCTGCCATCTTACAGCTGGCGTGCCTGCTTGACTGGGGCCAAACCTTTGTATTCCACGTCGTATGCAACGAGTTTCAGCTGGAGAGGCCAAAATCTGTGGTAATATGCCAACATGGCATCGACCGACGCCATTGCAGTTCCAAGGTACGTGGGATTTTTCTTCTTCTAACTATTAATAAATTCAAAACTGATCAATAAGTGCCAACATGTGTGCAGGAAAGGAGTGCTTCTTAACAGAGGAGTATCTTAAATGTAATTTACATTCACTATATAGAGCACAATTATATATATATATATATATATATATTTATATATTATATTTATGTATATATATTTATATATTATATTTATATGTATATATATTTATATTTTCATGTGTGTGTTTTGTAAACGTTAAGCAACGTACAAATGAAGCGATGGAGTAGAACGAAGCGAAGCTATATTACGATCCAGTAACACACAGAATAATTTATCATAGATGTTGTGAATATGTCTTTGCCACCTGCCTTGTCTGTTAACATTTTGCTTCTCTTGCTCCTCTGCCATAGCCAAGTTGTTATCCAGGTCCGTGCCTCCCTGCCGATGACCTGAAATACAGAATGACCCGCTTGGCAGTCGACGGAGCGGAAATCTTCATGGTGGAGCATGGCTGTGCTACAAACATTAAAGTGAGATATTAATGTTGCTGTCTAAATGAATTATGTTATGAGGGCTTTGCTGTAATGTTATTATTAAATCATTATGTATTATAACCTTTTCTCACATCCTATCTTCAAAAATGGCAAATACCTTAATGTGTTAGTCTCTATAACATTATTGTTCTGCTTTTATTTGTAAAAAAATAACAAAAGAAACGACTTTTCCTCTGTGGATCTGTGAGATTTTGTAGTGTAAAAGAACAGTCATGTCATTGTTTTGTCACTGATTTTATTTTGTTTTCCTCTTCGGTAGATGGGTGCTATACGACTTGCAAATTGCAACCTCCACAACCAGGCTGTTGGAGAAGGCATCAGCGCGGCTATCCAGGATCTCCAGCTGAGACAGTACCTCGAGCAGCTGGACAGCAGCAGACTGGGACTCCAGCCTACCGTTTTACGCAGAGCCCTCTGGCTAGAAACGGGCTCTGTTATTTTAGGGCTTATTACGGCAGATATAGCCCTGGCTGCCGATCATTCTTCCAAGCATGAAGTCCAGAGGCGCTTCTTGGAAACTCATGACAACAGAACCAAAAGGTGAGTGACAGCAGCCCTGGGATAGGAAATTCAGCGAGCTCTGATCTGATACTTGTATTGTACTTTAATTGCATGTTCAAAGAAAGCACAGCAAGGGCAAAAAGTTTGTGAAATAGACCACTCTTTCTGGCTTTCCCCCAAAGGGACAGCTGTAATCAAAATATGAATGTGATACTAAAAACCTTCACAATTATGTAAAATGGTAACACTTAGGGGCTTATAAACCGAAAAGGGGACCAATTTACTCTTCTTCAACTGTCTATTATATTATATGAATGTATTAAATGCACGTAGCCGTGTATATCATTTTTTTATTGTGATAAGCCCCAAATGAGAACTGTCTCACCCAGTACCAAAAATAAGCCGTTTGCCATCTTTTCATAGTATGGTCAGACAACATATAAAGATTCTGTCTTTCATGACTGATATCATGGACATGAGCTATTTGACGTGCGTGCACTTTGTTATTCTGTTCTTATTGTACACGCCAGGCTGTGGTTCCTGTGGCCTGACGACGCTTTGAAAAACAAGAGAAGCCGGAATAAGTGCGGCTGCCTCGGAGGATGCCGATTCTTTGGTGGCACAGCAACGGGACTGGACTTTTTCCGCCTGGAAGAACTGACCCCATCCAGCAGCTCGGCGTTCTCTACTACGAGCTCAGAGTCGGATATGTTTTATGGACAGTCTTTGCTGCAGCCTAGTGAATGGATCATAACAAAGGATGCTCCAAAAGCAGGTGAAGGTATGAAACTGTGCTTGCAAATTGCATATGTATTAACAATTGGGAACATAGTTGACACTTTTTTTTTTTTTTTTACTTTTTTAAGCAACATTATATGCATTATATTTTTAGCTAATATAAGTTTCCATAAATTAATGCACGTACGTACGTGTACTTTTTTTTAATCCTGTATTGTTCTGATTGGGCTGCTGTGGGGTAAAGCACAACTACTTTCTTGAACTGGCTCATTAGGTGAAAAAAAAGTGCGAGCCAGAGTTGGTTACACACATTTTATCTTTGAGTCCTTGTATGGTTCCAGAAGAATGTTAACCTCAGCTCATCCATATGTTCATGAAGGGACCTACCGTAGTCACCTCTTACACCTCTATTCCTAAACAGCTAGACATTTTACTTTTTGGTGATATCCAGACTCTGTGCACATTATTAGTTTTAATACTCTTTTACAGGTAAGGCCAATGGCAGCAGAAAGAAGGACAACAACTTGAAATCTGTGGACCTTGAGAGGAAATCCCAACATTTAAGCCTACAAGTCCCGTTGCGTTCTCACAGCTCCTCATCGTCTTCTGAGGAAAACAGCAGCTGCAGCGCAGCACTTCCTTTACTGGCTGGAGAGAAGGACAGCCTCTCGTCCGTCAATGAGGAGAGTCCTGGACAAACTGAATTTACACTCAAGGCTAAATCACAGGACTCGCACGGAGGGTGATGATCCAGACTTTCTCATGTTTAAATCGGCAGAGAATAGTAATGCATGACAAGATAGGCGTTAAA
Source organism: Spea bombifrons (assembly GCF_027358695.1). Lineage (NCBI taxonomy): Eukaryota > Metazoa > Chordata > Amphibia > Anura > Pelobatidae > Spea > Spea bombifrons. The sequence goes on along the minus strand of NC_071087.1, from coordinate 42,413,451 downwards.
GAATATATATATTTTTGAGCTTTTATATCATCCTGGTTAAAGTAAAGTGTAGGTTTCAAAATTGGAGAAACAAATAGTTATGTTTTACGTGTTGCATAACATTACAGGATTCTTCATTACTTACCAAGTTGTTGTTTCCTTTATGGTATTTTGGAACAATACCATGTTGTGAAGATCTTTATTGCTAAAATATTTTTCTCTCCCCTCAGTGTTCCAGGTGAAGTTTCTGGAAGCAGTCCGATTTCCCCAAACTCTCAGGATAGATCCGTTATCAGTTCCCCACTCCGATCTCCTCTTAAGCGCCAGGCATCTGTATGCTCCACTCGTCTGGGGAGCACAAAAAGTCTGTCTGCTGCTTTCTATGTGGACAAGCCACCTGGTCCTGTTGGCGTTCAGTTCAGTAGTGATGTCTCCCGTAGTGACGAAAATGTCCTGGACTCTCCAAAGCAGAGGAGGAGCTTTGGTTCCTTTCCTTACACTCCATCGGCAGATTCAACCTCATTCCACCAGTATCGTTCAATGGACTCCAGCATGTCTATGGCAGACAGTGAAGCTTACTTTTCTGCAGCAGAAGAGTTTGAACCCATAAGCAGCGATGAAGGTCCAGGGACATATCCAGGGAGAAAAAGGCGAAAAAGGCAAATGCAAAAAATTGATTACAGCAGGAGCTCCATTTATCATAGTGTAGAGGGACCTTTGACGGGAACATCTCAGGGTGAAGCTAGGTTGGATCCAAGGACGCTGCCGATTCGAACTCATCCTTCCCAAGCCTCGTTTGTCTCTGCTTTGGGAGGAGAAGAGGAATCTTTTGAACATGTCTATGCAATGGAAGCAGAGAAACCTGCCGATAATGAACAAATCGCTCAGCAACCGATCATGTCCTGCTATCAAAACTACCTGAGTCAGTTCCAGGTATTTAACTGGTCAGTAAAACACCCAACAAATAAAAGGACTTCAAAATCTTCCCTACACCGTCCACTGGATCTGGACACGCCAACCAGCGAAGAGAGTTCAACTTCATGTGATCAGCTCTGTGTCCCAACCTTCAAGGTATGAAGAGTAGATTAAAAACTAAAAAACTATTAAAAAAAAAAAAAAAAACTAAAAAAAAATGTCATAATTGCATATATCTTTTAAAATAATAAAATATAATGTATACTGCAGGATTATAATTCAGGAAAAGGTTGCTTGTGTTTAAATATGAATTATTCACAAAGCACTTTTTTTAAAATGCTTTTGTCGTTTAAACACATAAACAATTAATAACTTCTTCGGGGTTACCCTCCCTAACAAACTCTTGTTTTGAGATTTCTGTAGTAGGAGCTAAAACATGCTGTATACCACTTTATTGGCAAAGCGCTGATGCTATATATTTCAGAGGAGTAGGTTGATGACCCATCATATATGTGCTATTGTGAAGACACATAGATTTGGCTTTTTTTTTTTTTTTTTTTATTTCTGAGATGTATGTATTTTCAGTAGCCAGTAACGCTAACTAAAGCTTTCCCAACTAAAAACAAAAATGTTTTTCCTTTCTTGAAGCGATACTAAAAAGATTGGTAAATAGGCCTGTCCCAAGGCTTTTAGGTGCCTTTGATAAATGATGTCTGTTGGATCCCCTCCATTATACACTTACCAATGTTGGGATGAGCAATTTGATGGTGTCCCCTATAGCTCAGCCCATAAGGCATATGTCAGCAAGTAAAATTTGCTCCATAATCCGCTGGAGCTCTAAATAAAATGTAATCTACAAGTATGTAATTTGTCAATGGACCAACTGTTTGGCTGTTCTGTAATTATAGCATCAACGACAATATATGTGTTGCCATACTTACACATTGGCTTTGACAATCTCTGATTAAATTGAATCTCTACTTTGGTATCCAGAAAGAGATCATGAAATGTGTTAAAAATGCTGTGTAAAATAACGCACAAATGATAGGGCGCCTACTCTTAAATGGTCCTTTGTGAGAAATATTGATATCCTTGTCATTGTTGTGAAGGTTGTGAAGCAAGGTCTCTCCGCCAATGCTTTACTCGATAGAGGGATGCAGCTTATGGGCTCCTGTTCCAGGTAAGTCGCACGGTGTTCTTGTGTGCATGTACCGCTGCCCCTGTAGTCTTCTCTCCACTTCTGCCGCCATCTACTTTCTGCTGAACTCGGAGGGTCCCCGTTAGAATCCGTAAGAACGTAGCTCAGTAGGTGTCTCTTCTGCTTCTTGGCAAACTCTGGGCTGGTTAAAAATGTTTGTATGAAAGTGTTACCCATTGATCTTTTTAAATCTATATTTTTCTTGGGATTTAATGTTTTTTTTTAATTACTGTCACAAATTAACTGTAAATACTGTTAAAATGGTTCTTGTTTATGGACCCCCCGACCTTCTTAAATCCAACCCATGCCAACCCCACCCTAGTTGGCCCTTTATAATGTATAGCTGTAGAAGTGAGGCGAGATTGAGACCTTTTATACACAAGTGTCTCTATTGTGTCATGTAGGCATAACTTTCATTACTATATAAAATAAAATGGAATATTAAGACACCCTATAAAATGAAATAACCAGGTTTTGAAATATTTCCTACACTACTTTAACCAGACTTGACATTTTTGGTATTGCTGTTTTGTGTTAATGGTCATCGATGTAAAATGTTTAGCACTCCATACACTCCCCTGGAAAAGAAAGGAACCGAGAATACGGATGATGAAACAGTAACCGAGGAATGGACCTTGGACCAACCTCTTTCACATACGCGGACAACCGCCATAGTGGAAGTAAAAGGCACAGTGGATGTGGTTCTCAGCCCCCTGGTAGCGGAAGCATTAGACAGGTAACATTAACCGTGGAGTAACATGACTTCATCTTTTGTCATTGAACTGTTATAGATGGCATGATACACATGATATTGACCCCTTATGTAGAAAACATGATGAGCACTTATCTGATAGGGACCTGCGAATAGTGGTCAGATGTATGCAATGTGATACAAAAATATCAATTAACATTCTTTGTACTTTGTCACCATGGGAATTATTGGTCACTCTGGGCTGGGCCTAAAGCAAACTCCACTATGATTGGAACTTCGTTGTATAAACAGCCCAGCGTGACGGAGAACTCACCCAAAGGCTGTGCCATATTGTGCAATCGTGCATGGCAGAGAGGGCTGCCGGGGCATGCTATGTGAAGGGAGCAGAGGACTCTTGGGGCATAAGAGGGGCTGCCGGGTGATGTCTGCAAGAAGGAAGGGGGTCCGCTGTATCATGTTGTCTACACTAAGTACAGAGGCTGCTGAATAGTAGATAGTGGGTGAGATTAGAAAGAAGGATGAAGAGAAGAAAGAAAAAAAGGAGACAGAGAATTAAGATAGAAAGAGTGAAAACAGATTGGGGGAAAGAAGAGAAAACGGATAAGAAAGAGAGAAAATGCATGTCGTTAAAATGATGGGCACATGCGCCGATTAAATTCTAAAGATATGGAAAGGGTCATGGCTACTAGACATCTGCCATATATTTCAGATGTAAAAAAATGGTCTTGTACACATACTCATACTGCATCTTTACAGGAATACCGCATGCATTTTATTGCCTTACATCTGATTAACATTGATTACATTCTCCAGGTACATTGAGGCCATGGTACATTTTACCAGCACCCGACATCCAGCTACGATTGTTGATGATTTGCACGCAAAGGTTTTAACCGAAGCTGTGCAGAACAGCAAGACCACCTTCTCGGAAAACGTGAGACCTTTTTTATTATTCGCAGAAGGATATTGTCCCCATTGAAGATGATCTTGGCTCTCGTACTAGTGTAGAGACAAAGTTATAGTCCCTGAAGCGACACTGGACTGGCACTATGTTTTAATGCTTTCTTGACCACCTACATCAGTTTCCTTTTCTGTTTATACAAATAAACCTACTAAAAGAACTGCTTGTCTGGGGAACAGGAAACAAGAAACTGCCCGTAAAATGTATCTCATTGAATTAAAATTATTATTTCCCCCATTTATTTCCCCATTAAACGTCAATACATGTTAGGGCTTTGAAACTTAGAAAAAGCACTCCAGCCCTGAGCGCTAAGTGCGTCTCCTAGATAATGTGTAATTTATGTGCGGATCCGAGAGATACTGCAGACCACAGAAAGGCAATAAAAAGAATTAATACGTTGTCGTTGGTGACTGAAGGTATATCCCGAACAAATTTCGTGTTGTATAATAAGTCAAGGTTGTTCTGCTTAATGGCATTTTTACAGAAATGGGAAATAAACATCCGAATAATGTTTGTGTTCTTGTGTTATTTAGCTGTCTTCTAAGCCGGATGTTAAGTTATCCAAGCCAGAGAATCTTCTTACAGGAGCAACAAACCCAGGACAGACGCAGGCCAAACCAGCCTTAAAACAGGACAGTGTGAAAATTAAAGGGCTCCAAGCCACCGTAACTGTGCCTAAGGTAACCCAGAGCATACGCATGGCTATTGTAACATTTTCCTACGTCATCTGTCCTTCCTCGTTGTCTTCCTCTCTCTTGTTGTCTTTTTCTTTGTCCTGCATTATGACTTAGTCCGTCCTTTCCTCTTTCTCTTGAGCATTTGTTTTCTCTTTTCCTCTTTCTCTTGAGCATTTGTTTTCTCTCTTCCTCTCTCTATCTTTCATTCTCTTCCCCACTCTTCACCTTGTATGTCTCAATGCATTTTCCTTTTGTTCCTATTTGTTCCCCTCGGTCTCTTACCCTTTCTGTTGCTCTTTCTTTTTAAGTAGGCATTATGAATATATTTATATAACAAAACTGTGCACCGGCGAGCTGCAAAAGTATGTTTCTGAAAATCTATTTTCGGTAGCCATTACAGTATAAATAGATGTTAAATTAATGCTTTCTTGCTGTTCTATAAGAACAACTGAGTCTTTGTTTTATACGTCCCGTGGCTTTTTATTTTATTGTAACCTTGTTGAAGGTGTATAATAAAATGCAAAGCGTGTTGTGCGTTTTTTTTTTAAATCATTGCAATGTCAGTTAAAGGCACATTTTCATGGCATAGATTAGGCCAAAGTAAAATTAACACATTTTAGAGATGCTCTTTATAGGCAGAGCTAATTATTAAAAAATATATATTATTGAGCAACATTGTGAATGCTTCCTGGGACTGCCAGATGTGTTCTTAGAAGATCTCAATGCTGTTCCCACCGGCGGCAGGGTACGAATCCTGCCAGTATCTGCCTGGCAAGATAGCCAAGCTAGTACGCTAACCGGCCATGAGACCAATGGGGCAAAGCAGAGGCTATTCCACGGCTGGATCTGATATCAAGGGAACCACCATGACTTTGTTAAAGAGGCATTAAAACTTAAAGAAACTTCAGCAAACCTTATCTATATTGATGTAACAAATTTTTTTTACAATCGATAAGAACAATAGGATCCATCTAGTGTGCCTGTCTTTCCAGTGTAAGGCTCACATCTTTAGTCTTCTTAGACTTAAGTCATTTTTAGACAGTTGTTGGTAGAAATTCCCTGCAAAATCACCTTTGATGCTCACTGTCTTTTTATCGAATATTTAAGACCTTAGTTTTAAATGTAGGGCCAGCTTCATTGTTTTCTTAAGACAACAAATCAGCTGAGATCAGTGGAGGGGACGCGCCATCCAGCGCAGAAGATAGATGCGATTTTCATGTTAATGAGAGAGTAGGAGATGAAAAGGCTACTAATCATTGCTAATGTATAGTTAATGTATTTGCAAACTGCTAAAACATTCATGAGAAAGTGGCGCAAGGGTTTATCTTGGTGAAATTGGAGGGATTAATTGAGTGAAGATCTTGCATTTGCAAAATGACAGCATTGATTTATTTGAAGGGAAATCTCCTTTCGCCGAGTGCCTAATAGAAATATAAGTGAGAGAGTGATAGAGCGACGTGACAGCTTTTGTTTAAAAATTGTAGATTAAACCAATGAAACGTGTGATTTAAACATTGCCTGTTGAGTGTATGATGAAGGGTGGCGATCAGACCTCGGGTGCTGTTGGTAGATGTCGTGGGATTGTATACTGATGAAGTCCCGGGACTTGGACCCTTACAGGTGAAAATGTACAAAGCTGTTTGATTTACAGTTTTGGGCATTACGTCAATAAACTCTTAATTTAAGATATTGATTGATTCAGTGATCTGTGTTTCTACAGGTGAATCTTTGTCTGCTGCAAGCTTCTGTCGAAGAGACTTCTAGCGCGTCGGCAAATAAAAGTGTAACCCATGTCTCTCTGGTTGCGCTTTGCTTTGATAGAATAGCGACTCAAGTCCGTATGAACAGGTAAGACAATGTGTTTCTTGTGTTAAGATGCTTTCTTTCTCTACTGATATTTTGAAGAGGAGTCTGTTTACTAATTACAAAGTTTGCTTTTGAGATACTAATAAATGCTAAGCCATGACTAACTTGTGTGCTCATTAAAGTGGATCCTGACAATTTTCCCTAGTTGTACAATTCAGTGCACTAAACATATATATGCCACAGGAACAGCCATCTAAATTTCCTGTTTACACAATGTGACCAAAGGTATGTGGACACCTCTCCTACTTATTGAGCTTGGGGGTCTTCAGATGCACCCATTGTGAAGATGTGTATAAAAGGAAGCACACAGACTGCCAACTCCATAGGGCAGCATTGGCAGAGGGTTTTACTACTGCCCCGGTCCACTGGAAGTGTCTAGGCGTGACAGCAGCTCAGCCACAAAGCAGTAGACTTACACACACTGACAGAATGGGGAGTGCAGAAGTGTGCAGGGCATAAAAATCACCTTTATAACATAGCTCACTACAGAGTTCTAAAAAGCCTCTGGAAGCAACCCCAGCTTCAAGCACTGTGCGCCAGGAGCCTCGCGATCTGTATAGATCTATATAGAAGGATCTGTAGATCTTGGTAAATGGTGGCATGAGAGCTTCTAAAACGGGCTTAGAGGTTTCAAGGTATGGAGAGAGCTGAGAATGTCCGCTTATAGTTAAGGTGTGTATACTGGTTCAGTTTCAAGTCCGACGTGTTCTAAAGGAAAGGTGTTAAAATGTTGTAGTTTTGTAACATTTTGTCAGCTATGAACTGACGATTTTCAGGGTAAAGCTGGGCCTACTTATGAGGAAATTATATCCTGTTTAGTTGTTGTGAACAATAAATGTAATTTTTTGTTCTTCCATGGACCATTGTATTCCGGCCACGTAGGATTTTTTTTTTTTGGCACATAATGTATTGAGCTAAGCAACATAATGGGACCTTACTGCAATGCATTCCTGTGGGGGCTATTTATCAATAACAACCCTATGATAAATAGGGTCCTAGAAAATGACACTGAAGAGACGTGATGAAAATATTCGACATGTATTAACTCTGATGTTCCAGAAGGAGCATAATAAATCTTCCGCTAGCAGACAATTTTTAGCTTTGACCCTATTAGACCCATCCAAGAGAAATGCTATTTTGATAAATTCCCTTAGAAATCTTCTATTTATAAGCTAACTGGGACACCTGCCAATTATTTCCTCATGTCATTTTAAAGATGCCACTGAAGCATTGTTTGAGTAGTAACCAAAAGGATTATATTTTGGTGTAAACCCTGTACATCTTTGGTTTTATTACGGCTGGTTAGCCACATGCCATGTCTGTCTGCACTGGCAGGAGCTCCATTACTGGAAGTGTGCGGGGTCTTTCACGTACTTGTGCCATTTTGTTATTCTTATCTTTTATTTATATAGCGCCATCAATTTACGCAGCGCTTCATACAATACATACATTCAAGGGACAAACCGATACATTAGGTGGAGAGGGCCCTGCTTGCAGGCTTACAATTTTTTATACTAAAGTGAGTTGATCGAGCAGTCGAATGCCACCACACACACAGATGGTGGTGACAGAAAAGAACCAATTCACCAAATTGAATATTTTTTATTTATTAATTCTTGGTGATATACTTAGGCACATCCAAACCTTTCCTTTATTCCTTTCCTGAATAATCTTCCTGGAGCACTGAGCTTCTTAAATGGATAGTCTACTACCCCAAACAGCCATGCCATACACTCCGCTCTCGAAATTCCCATTCTTCTTTCTGCTTGATGCATCCCATCATTGCCAGGAAACATCTGTCATAAAAATTAGTGGGAGCTTTAAATGCGCATGAATGAATGAGAGCTTATTGTAGGGCTGCAACTAACGATTATTTTAATAATCGATTAGTTGGCCGATTATTTTTTCGATTAATCGATTAATCGGATAAAAAAAATGAATGTAAATTTTTTCATTTATTTAAAATAATTTACTAAACAAATGATGTTAAATACAAACAGCAGAATAAAAAAACTTTGGTAATACATTTCTTGTCTTTATTTCCCAACCAGCCCCCCAATATATGCACATTTGAGCCCAGGCTTGCCATGCTGCCCCCCCACATATGCCACGCTGCCTACCACAGCACTCCACGCTGCCTCCCACATATACCACACCACGCTGCCTCCCACATCTGCCACTCCACGCTGCCTCCCACATCTGCCACGCCACGCTGCCTCCCACATCTGCCACGCCACGCTGCCTCCCACATCTGCCACGCCACGCTGCCTCCCACATCTGCCACTCCACTCTACCCCCCACATGCCACTGTGCCTGATACGCCTTATACCCCCTGAAACACCACTCCATCCTCCCCAGACATGCCACCCTGCCCTCCCCACATCTGCCACTCCACGCTGCCTCCCACATCTGCCACTGTGCCTGATACGCCTTATACCCCCTGATACCCCACTCCATCCTCCCCAGACATGCCACCCTGCCTCCCAGACATGCCACTTCTCTACCCCCAGATATGCCACTCTACCCCCAGATATGCCTTATACACCCTGATACACCACTCCGTCCTCCCCAGACATGCCACACTGCCCTCCCCACATATGCCTTATATACTGTATATGCCTTATACCCCCAGATATGTCACTTCACTGCCCCCAGGATTTAGATTCCCCTAAATTAACCCTAAACTCCCCATTAACCATAACTGCCCCTAAATTAACCCTTAACCACAGCATCCCCTAAATTAACCCTAAAGACCCCATCAACCACAGCATCCCCTAAATTAACCCTAAACACACCATTAACCACAACTGCCTCAAATTAACCCCAAACACCCCATTAACCACAGCTGCTCCTAAATTAACCCTAAACACCCTATTAACATAACTGCCCCTAAATTAACCCTAAACACCCAATTAACCATAACTGCCCCTAAATTAACCCCCACCTCCCCTAACTTTCAGTAGCCCAAATATATATATATATATATTACATACATATACATATATACACACACATACATACATATATATATATATATATATATATACATATATATATATATACACACACATACACATATATATATATATATATATATATATACACATATATATATATACACACACATACACATATATATACATATATATATATATATACATATATATATATACACACACATACACATATATATATATATATACATATATATATATACACACACATACACATACATATATATATATATATATTACATACATATATACATATATATATACACACATACACATTATATATATATATATATATATATAATATATATATATATATATATGTATATATATATATATATATATACATATACTTACAGTTAGATGAGTGTCACAGCCATGTGGTTCTGGCCTGGAGAAGGAAGGGGCGGGGCCAGTTGTCACAGTGATTACAGGGAGGGGGAGTAAGTAGGAGCTGCTGCTGTGAGACGGTGAGTCAGACTAAACGGATTATATAATGAGGGGGATTTTTCAGAGCGTTTGCTCTGAAAAAACCCTCATTTTATAATCGATAATAATCGATTCAACTAATCGATAATGAAATTCGTTGCCAACGAATTTCATTATCGATTATTATCGATTTTATCGATTAGTTGTTGCAGCCCTAGCTTATTGGGCACCCAAGAAGTCTTGTTCAACAGTGCCTCACACCTGTTTTGGGTCAAACATATCATGCGTTTGGATGCAAACACGTTGGTAACATGGTAACACTCATCCCAGCCATCACATGCATTAAAGTACAAATGAAAGGTGCATTATACACTTGATTTGGGTAACAATTGAGAAACAATGTAAATAAATGACTCGGAACCCTCTTGATGTTCTATGTAACTATACCAACTTCCCTTTCTAATTTTTAAAGAGGAATTGTGGAAGAAAATCCAAATAATCCAGACACTGGTCGGCCATCAGTTAACTTGGATAAGTATGCCAACGCCAGTAAGATGCAGCCGCAGTCTTCGGGATCTTTGAGGTCAAATTCTGGAATTGAGAAAGGAAAAGAAATTGCTGCCAAATTAAATGTGCGCCGTGTTCATGGCCAGCTCAGAGGTCTCGATACCTCAGGTGAGATATATGTTCCTTGTTCTTAGAATCCCGGCCTTTGTTAAATATGATGTTTCTGTGTTTTGTTTTTTTTTCCAAGTGAATTAAAAAAAAGTTTGCACATAATGTATTTTAGAACATATTTCAATATATTGATTATACTTGTAGATGGATATGATATTTTACAAGCAGAAGTAAGATGTAATGGTGGACATGACATGTCAGAACATTTCAGGGAGACTACATGTTGAAGGACTGTAGGACAAACCTGTACCAAGCAGACATTCTATAGGATTTTATAGGATGTATTTGGTTTTTTACTTTGCCCAGATAGGATCAGACATTCTGTCTGCACTTTCATTGACCAATATTAACACATATTTTCCTGAGAAAGTTGTATTTCATGTCAATGGCTTTTAAGCAGCGGGTTTACTTAGAACCTCTGTGCTTACAGAAGTAGATTGTGTAGAAGGCATGGGCTTGGTTTATTGACTCATATATATATATCTTAATTGGTTTTAATGGATGTGTGAATAACGCATGGTCCAAAATCAATTTTTCATGGGAAGAATCTAGACAAAATGCTAATAGAGCCATCTTCGTTTAGGTGATTCAATGGGGCCTGTACAAAAATAGCTCATGCTAAATTGATATATTTTAGATTTCCTAGATGGTCAAGAAGCTGGTGAGGAAAATGTGTAGATGACTCTGACTCGCAGAGCAGTCTGAATACACTTTCACACAGACACATTTCAATGCAATGCACACTATTGTAAGGTAGTGTAGAGTTAGCCTTGATTCAATGGCACACAAGGGCTTTCAACATTGTAGACTGTAAGACGGCTTTAGAAAATTCTAGAAATAACTCTTGCAATGCTAGTGCCTTTTTAAAAGTAATTCAACCTAGGATCCAATATTACCCTGCCCTACAAAATATTAAACTAGTTCTAAAGGTTGGCTTTGCAATTTAAGTCTCCCGCGTTACTTGTGTTGTGCATTATAACATTATCTTAAATGTCTTTTTAGGCAGTTATCAATTGTATTCATTATTAATTTCAATTAATATCTTAAATTACACATAAAATTTACACTTTTAATTACTGCTCATTTATGACTGCAACACATTTGTTAGATAAATATGACATGGTGTGTAATTTGTCTTCTATGTTTTCATTTGGTATCAAGGGGATCTGGACCCATTTTAATAGCTAGTTTAGCTTGATTGAACCTGATTGTTTCATTACTTTTATCTGAATTGGCTGCCCATCTGCTTTCATATGCTTAGGCAAATGGTGAAAGTTAATTGAAAATTAAATATTCTTTATGGGGAACTTTGTAAAACATGTGCGTTTCTTGACTGTATGCCCTGAGAGTTGAGACTTCTGAGTCTCTGTATATAGCACCCCCCTCCAAATGTCTACAATCTAGATGGATCATTCAGTTGGGACCCCAAGTGTCTCACTTTAACATACACACTACCCCTAACATGGGAATGAAAATGCACATTTTCCAGATCTTTTTTTTTATTTGTAGTTGTCATCCATTCTCAAAACTATTTTAGCGCCCATGAAATGGTTCTTCCATACTATATTTACATTAAAATGATCAAATGCTACCATCTGATAAACTTCAGTAACGTCAGCAGTATTTCAGTGTTCTGTTTACAGAGACGTTATTATATCTGCTCCATTGCAGATAATTATTGCATAAATGTGTGGTTTTTATTTTCCTTCTCTCAGATGTAGGGACCAGTGCAATCACCACTATTCCCTTTGAGAAGTCAAAGGTTCTTTTCACGCTAGAGGAATTAGATGATTTTACATTTGTGGATGAAACAGAGCAGCCCCCTACTACCGACGTTACACGAATTGGGCCAAGCCAAGAAAAATGGGGGTGGATCATGTTCGAGTGTGGCATTGAAAATCTAACAATTAAAGGTAATACCCTTCTTATATTTTTAATTCCTTTGGCTGTTTCTGAGATATATTTTGTGGTTCAGTTACCTAGATTTAGGATGCGTATTTACCCATTTGTACAGGTGGTAGACAGTCGGGTGCTATCTTGTACAATTCCTTTGGCATGATGGGCAAATCTAATACTACTGAACGGAGTGGCTTACTAAAATCGAACGACTCTTCGGATTCGCCAACTGGAAGTGGCTACAGTACCGATGTGTCTGATGATAACATTCCGTGTGATGGCTTCAGTCCTTCCTCGGACATCAATGGGAATTCTGTGTCAGACGAACAGGTATGGAAGCATGTAATGTAGACAACTTAATAAACATGTACCTGGGGGTTGAGTGAGCACCCACCCACTAGTGACAAGAGGATATGCTGAAAAGGAAAAAGAAACAAAGTTTCCAAAGCTATAAACAAACCAATACTAAACCCATCCCCTAGGTCATAATAAGAAGTATGAAAAAAGTTGACGAGAATGCAAAATGTTGTAAAATACAAAGCACAAGTCACATAAGTGTCAGAATTGAAGTATAATGGGATATGTACAAAAACAATAAAGACTGTTTAAGCATCAACTAGATCTGTTCATTCAGATCACAGGGAGAGATTATATCAACTATGTGTATCGAATGAGTCTCATGCTACAAAAAAGGCATGAGACTCGATCCTTGTCCTTTTGGCATTTTTGCACATTTCATAAAATGTCATTTGTTATAATTTCTGAGGAAGAAACCATGTTTATCAACATAACTATCATACAGTAAAAGGCTGTATGGTCAGATCTCAGATTCTAGAAAGGTGAGACCCGGATTTCTTTCTTCATCCATCATAGCACGGAATGATCTGGAGAAGATTCGAGGTGGCATTATGTTTTCAGATTATTGTGGATTCACCACATTCATGGATTGTTATCACCTATCTTTAGCATCATTTATTACGAAGACCTCAGTTCTCAAAGAGGAAGTCGTGTTAAATATTTCCTCCGTTGACTTCCTCCATGAGTCTGAAGGTCCTTCTGGGATCCATTGTTTGCATTTTAAAACCAAAGTGTTTGCCAGTAGTAGTGGACAAGAGATTATAATACATTCAATTTTACCTTAAAGGATGAAGGTGTTGAATCTGATGACCTGAAAAAAGAACTTCCGTTAATGCCACCACCCCCAGACTCAAGCAGTATGAAGCTTACTATCAAAGAGATTTGGTTCAGCTTTGCAGCTCCCACAAATGTCCGTTCTCCCGCGCTTACATTCTCCCGGTAAGTGGAGCTTAGCTGATTTCATGTTATGTTGTGTCACATCAAATATATTTCTAAGGGGGCTATTCACAAAGTCTGCTAGCCGAAATCTCCCATTTCTTAATTGTTCTGATATTGTGAAGTCTTCTAAGGTCTCACATGCCGGTTGTGAACTGTATTTCCCTTTTTAGGCAGCTAAATCTTCTTAGCACCGCAACCCCAGCAGTCGGAGCTTGGTTGGTTCCTATAGACCAGTTAAAGTCATCCCTCAACAAGCTGGAGACTGAAGGAACACTAAGGGTGTGTGCGGTGATGGGCTGCATTATGACTGAAGCTTTAGAGGTGAGTAGGCCAATGCGGGAGCTGGAGAGTACGTTTTTTTTTGTCGCTTTGGGTAGTAGGTTGTGGGGTTTACCCTTTAGTAAACCAGCAGGAAAAGATTCTTCTGTGTTCTGTGGTTCAGGTGCGTTATTGACACCCATGTAAGCACACTATGCCTTTTTAAGAGAAAATTGCTTACTGTACAGTACAAATTCTAGCTTTTCAATGTGTTAAAAAAATACATGTGTATTGTCTAGATCACATTGCAGGGGATTAAAGAAAACCCCATTACTTAGATGCATATAAAAATAGCCATTTTTCCAAATCCCATGTTAATGTTCCCACCTGCATTTTGTCCAAAATGTTTCTCATTGCAGAATAAGAGCCTTCATTTTCCACTGAGAAGTAAATATAACAAACTTACTAAGCAAGCCCGATTCTTGCAAGAAAATCCATCTTGCCTCTTGTGTAATTTGCTACATCACTATCTGCACCAAGCAAATTACTCCATCATCGAAGATGCCACATTGGTGAGTCCCCATGTTCCATGGCTAACATGGGCTGTCTTTTACAATGTCTTATGCATAAAACACTATTAGTAGACATGATGTTAATTAGTCTGGTTGTTCCGCAGAGTGATGGTCTTCCTGCCCTTGTAACGTTGAAGAAGGGACTTGTTGCCCTGGCCAGGCAGTGGATGAAGTTCATCGTTGTTACACCAGCATTTAAAGGTGTTCGTCTGCTCAGGCCAACTCAGCCACTAAAGCCACAAGACTCGGTCAAGCGAGAGGAGGATAATCTGAATTTGCTGGAGAGTGGAGGTGGCCTGCAGAGTGACACCAGTGCAGATGGAGCAGAGTTTGAGTTTGATGCGGGTATGTACCTCTCCTACAGGTTTCCTTATACTTTGATTGTAAACCTAACAAACCAGAAGATATCCTCCGTCTGTATATATTTTAAGAAATCTCTCTGCATTGCCTGCATGGCTAAACCAGCCTTCTCCCCAACTTGCTTCATGCCAACAAAACAGGCTTCCCCATGCGTTAAGCCCTGTGTTATATGTAGATATGTCTAAGGACAGCATTTTATACTTTTTATACTACTTTTTCAGCTACAATCAGTGAGCACACCATGCTGCTGGAAGGAACAAATACCCGTCCCCCTCCTGCAGGGGTCTCTGCCGGTCCTGTAAGTGGTGCTGAGATTATGAGGAAGCTGTCCAAGTCTAATGCACACACTGACTCTGCTCTGAAGATAAAAGTAAGTTTGTGTTCCTTGAGAAATACTGTAAGGAGCCATAATGTCAGTTTCCCTTAGGGAATCATGCAATGACATTTAAGGCTTCACAACATTACTACTTAAATGGGACATATCACCTTAGTGTACAGTCACTTCAAAATGACGATTGGATATCTGACAGCTATTATATACGATCTTTCACTTGTGTATAAACTGTAAAGATTGCAGAAAACCACAGACACCATTCACAAATGGATTTTATAAATACAACCTAAAGAAACTGACTACAATACCATCTAGGTTAGTATGTGGGGATGTTGGCAATGAATGTGGGAAGGGGGTCGGACAGACAAGTTCTTTTGGTCCATCTGTGCCTACCGCTGCCACCATCTGCTGTGAATTCAGTATATCTGTACAGGGTTCGGAGGACATTCACTCCACCCAGAGACCTTCTAGGTTTCAGCTACATGACACGTAGCTACCTTAAGCCAGGGTGAAGGTGTGCTGATTATATTCAGTAGATTGGGTAATTACATTGTTGATGGTTTTCAACATGTATGCTGAAAGCGAATATATTCCAAAGGAGGAGAAAAGGACGGATTAAGGTTTGAGTCTTTACACAAGGCTGATTGTATGAGCCCAATGGACAGTTCAAGTCTGTTTTAATTAATGTGAAATGCTGTTAAACTATCCGCCTAAATGATAACTAGATCTCCTGTTTTGATGATGCTTCTTTGTTGTGTGATCTAAATGCTCACCTTAGCTGGCAAATGTCCGCTCTCTTTTGCCATTTTGATTTTTTTGGCTTGAGGTTCATCTAGCCCGTTCTATGTTCCACCTTTGTGTTGAAGGGAGTCCATCCATATCAATCTCTGAGTTACACCAGTGGAGACACTGCCAACGATTCACCGGCGCATGTAAGCCGCTCCGGAATGCCCGTCAAAGAAAGCCCCAGGAAAGAAAGTCTCCTGAGCTACCTGACGGGCAGCTTTCCTAGCCTGCATAACCTCCTGGAAGGCACTCCTCAACGAACTGCCACAGCGGTCAAAAGCAGTTCTCTTACAAGGACAGGTACACTCATTATAAAAACGTGTGTTCTAATCTCCAATATATAGTCCTGCGAATCACGTGGACATAGCATGGGTTACGGATTCTCCAAGAACCTGTAGATTGATTTCTGTCCTCCTGTTTTGGAGTGTCTTTCTTAAACAATTCGGAGGTACATTGTCTCAGTTTTAAATTGAAGGTTTCATATTATATTATAGTATCTAAAAAGAAGCGGTAGATCTTAGCTCATAGAAGGTACGTTTTGCATTTACTGCTAATACATCTGTCTTCCTATATCTGTTACATTGCATTGTCTGTACTTTGGTCACTACCATAAGTCAGTAGAATGTAGCTTTCTTATTTATCGTTTCCATTGTAATGCGTGTGTTGCGTCTCATTTGATGGAGGAGCCCCCAAAAAGTAAAAAAAACAACATATCACGATAATTAGCATTAAATATAATGACTGACCAATGGCAGTTGTACTTTAGTTTGAAATATATATTCGTTCTTCAACCGATTTACATTGGCCATAGTGAGCGTAATGCAGTTTAAGGATGTGTGTATTTTCTTTTTATCAGTCTGGTTTAAAAAAAAACCAAAAAACCACTACATTTCGTATTTAGAGTTCGCATCTTATTAACTTTAATAATAAGATGTGAGAATGAGCATACCCCAGGATACGGAAAGTTGTCCTCTTTGACCTAATGACTTATCTCGGCTGAAATATAGGGCTTACAGAATCTGGTCTGTGATCAGCACATGCCTCGCCACCTAGCACACCATATCCAAAACCTAATAATTATGTCTTGATTTACAAAATTCAGCCTAATTGTGTGTTTATCTTTCCCGGAGGTAAGAGTTCTCTGAAATGTCTCCTGATTTATTGATACAGGGAATCCTGTGGCCACAGAAATGTTGTCAGAACACCCTTTATTGTCTGAACCATCCTCTGTGAGCTTCTATAACTGGATGTCAAATGCAGTGGGTAATAGAGGCTGTGTGGTACAAGAGTCTCCCATGATCAAGTCTGGACACAACAGCCTTCCATCAGGTATACCCGGTTAGGTTACAGCGTCAGAAAGCGTCATATACTTGCCTATGCAATGAGGCCGGGGCTGTGAAACGAGTTCTTCGGCTGCAGAAATAAGAGAAAGGGTCTTATTCAATAAGGTGAGAGTTGGCAGGGAGTTGTGGTTTCCATTATAAAGAGCCACCCCTGCCGAATTTCTCTGGGAGAATGGCTGAGCTGGCCCTGCATAATGCATAGTGCAATCACAGAGGTGACATGAAATCTTACTCTTTTAAGTATGCTTGTTACAGGGTCACCCAAGCTATTTTTTTGGAACAGAAGCTCACCGAGGTTGGCTCTTCGTACGCCATTGAGATAAAACTACAACTCTCCTGCCAAATGTTGGGAGGCTTGCCTTTTTTTTTTGTTTTTTTGTTTTTTTTTTGCTGCTATTGTGCGTTTAATTTCTTATAAATGATAATTACCCTTTAGCATAAAGAACAACTATCTGCCAAAACATACATTAAAATAAAACTTTTTATTTTAGATTAGAAAAAAAATATATCCTTAATTAGTGGAAATAACAGGCTTAGGATGTGTCTACACTGCATGATTGTAACAGTCATTCAGTAAAGGCTCTCCAGGTTTAGCTGAATTCAGTTATGTGTTTATGAAACCGGTAATTAAATAACGTGTGTTCACTGTGCTCATTGTCTATATACATCTCTGTGCGTATCCATCTGTATATCTCCCTGATATCTGTCACATTCACACTGACCCTTTCCTGAAAATCACTACTATATTACATACTTGCCACTTACAGAAATAACCTGTGTGTGTGTGTGTATATGTGTGTGTATATATATATATATGTGTGTATATGTGTGTATATATATATATATATATATAATTGTGCTATGCGAATTCAGATGTTATCAATAAGTTATATAAAGATTATCTCAGAAATGATGACCTTTTATAATATACTTTAAAGAATAATTTCAAGAGGTTCTTTTTAATGCTAAGCTACATATTGAGAGTAAGTTCAGCCTATATCCTCCATACTGCCACAGGCAACACATGCAGAACACACAGTGTGTTCCGTTACAAGAGGTGCCATGAAACTCATAAAGTGGATTCATTTAAAAATAAGATAGTGTTTTATGCCTGTAGTTATAGAATAACCTTTTTACAACTCTTAAACTCCTGCTGGAGTAATATTGTTTGAATTTGTTTTTCTAGGCACTGGACATAATCTCCCTACAATTCCTTCAGCGTCTGACTTCAACACCGTACTGTCCAGTGACCAGAACACCCTGGACGGCACTCAGTCTCAGCACAGCACTAGCCAAGATGAAATAGCGGGCATTGAAGAGGGCAACCAGGGACTCTCGGCAGTCCAGCTTGCAGATGCACAGGTTAGAAAATGTTACTCTTCAGAAAAGCTGTGAACATTTCCAGTACAAGTGCTACAGGCAAACATAGTAAAGGACTTAGAGAATGCTTGGGATGTCCGTAAAACTTTCCCAAAGAAAGTAATTAAAACGATTAAAGGACCAATTGGTTATTTTATCACAATCTGTCTGTCAAAAAAAAAAAACAAGCAGAAAGAGGGTTGTGGTCTCTTTACATCTTCTATGGCGGTGTCCCTTGTTATAATTACATGTTCTGGGGTATAGAGAAAGAAAGACTTTACAGAAGAAGCCTAGTAACTAAGGGAGAGTGGCTACAACATCACAGTTGTTCTTTAGGATCCAAAATACCTTAGAAAAGTAGTAAAGGATCCAGTGGCCTGTGCCCTATTTCCAAGACTTGTGCCTAAACCCTAAAACTATCCTTTGGCTGGATTACTGAAGTGGGACACTCGGTGTGGCCATACATGCATAAACCACATCTGCTCTATTTAGTATGCTTTACAGGTCTACCTTTTGGGCAATTATTTAATATATATTCTGATTGCTTCCCCCCCCATTACCCTCACTAATGCAAATTCAATTTGTTCTGTATCGCACAGTGGATAAAAAATAAGCAAATGTTATCCCAGTGCCTGCCTTTCTAGATCAATCGAAGACAACAGAAGTGAAATTAATTGTTTTGTCAGATTCAAAGAAAAGAACGTATTTAGAAGAAAAAAAAAATAACAATTATTTTAAATTGTATGTCACCAGCAAAGTATGTAGACTTTAAAATCACAGAACCACAGGCAAGTGTATAGCCTTTTTGATTTTGGGTTTGTTTTACATCTGTGCAATCAATCACTGTAGTTGGTTAAATATATTAATGAAAATCTATAGAAAGCAAAAATTGCAAAGATGAGAGCATCGTGTTTTTGAGTTCGCTTAAAATGAAACTTTCTGCTGTTTTTAACAATGCTTTGTTCTTTGCAGGTGGTATTTAAACCTCTACTGAGTTATACGGGGATCCAGTCACAGGATGTTGTTCCTCTCAGCTACAGAATGTATTTCGGAGAACACCTGTCTTTCTCTGGCACGTTGGACTGCCTCCGAGCGGACATTGTCGATTCAGACACTTCGAAAGAGAGGAGGAGTAAAAGAGCCAGGAGGTCTGCTTTTATTTGCACTTTTAAAGAACATAGGCTCAGTATAGTTTTATTCATAAATATAATGGCTGATGGATAAGTGCAACAGCCTTCCTGCTCAAGTGGTCAAGGCATCTAAGATAAGACCAAGGACTGATTACATCAGGAAAACCAGGCAGGCTAGACGGGCTGAATGGTTTAGAAGAATAAATGTGGCTGCTGTGTACCTATTCTGGGATAACATTTAAAGCAGTCTGGGTGACCGAGCATGCGCACACCACACCCAGGCTGCCATGTTGGAAGGCGCCATCCAGATAACTATAACTATAACTTCTAATATATTTAGTAGGACAATGTATGTTTAAAGCGTGATACTTGCAGTGGACCCTGTCATCCACGTGCCTATTGTGGCAAATGTATGAAGCATTGTTGGAAAGTGGATACCTGGCCGCAGTCTGCGTACATGTGTTACGAATAATTTCATTAGTTTGTGTTGAACAAGTTGAAAAAACATTCTAATTAACCTTATAACAGGATTGCAGAAACTCTGGTAAATTATCTGATGAAATATATTTGAATACCTTTTGTAATATATTTACTTCTTTATTTTAATGTTATCACTTTATTGTTTCAGACAAGGAGCCATCAATCTTCCTCCTCTTGAGTTTAAACCAGCCCTGATGCTAGAAACGTTTAGTATCAATGCAGTGATAATGGAGAAGTCGATGTGTACCCCCCAGAACTCCACGAATGCCCTGTCCTTTCATGATCTCAGCAAGCGATACTACAACACCTTTCATTGCAACTTTACCATCTCTTGCCAGTCAATTAGTCAACATGTGGACATGGCGTTGGTCCGCCTAATTCATCAGTTCAGCACAATGATTGATGACATCAAGGCGACCCAGACAGATATTAAACTTAGCAGATACACAGCTGGATCAGCCTCTCCAACACCCACTTTCAAAACGAGAAAACACCGAGATTTCCGGTCCTCTGATTTCAGCCGTAGCTCTCGTGGCAGTCTAAACGGGGTCACGAGAGTAAATAACATGAAGAGCAAGAGAGCCAACAATGAAAACAACAAGAAGGAATCACGGAACAAGAACTCCCTGGGAAGATCAGAGAGGAGAACTTCAAAGGTTTCTCGCAAAGGCTCAAAAGATGCCGTGGATCACATGGCAATTCACATGGATGACTCTGATTCCATCACCGTTTCTGAACAAAGTGAGCCTTCTGCAGAGTGTTGGCAGAACATGTATAAACTCTTGAACTTCTACTCTCTTATATCAGATCCCACTGGGTTTTTGGAAAAGTCATCAGAGCCGTTTGGCCCAGCAGGTACAACAATGTTATTTTTATTCAAATTGAATTTAACCTGAAAATTAACAAAAGCTTCATAATCCTTTGACCTAATTATTCTTTGCGTTCATGGCTTACAATATTTAATGCTGCATGGCCACCCGTTAGTTATTCTCAAAGATACTTCCAATGCTTGGATTCCTTTTTAGGCGGTCGGAGTCCTTCAGAGCCCACGTGCCGAGTGGTGTTTGAGAATGAACAGGATAGCAACAGTCTGAATAGAAATCAAAGGAAACGCAGCCTGGTTGTGACCGAACCCCAGCACGTCACGCTGATAGTGTTTGGAATTGGCATGGTCAACCGCACGCATCTTGAAGCGGACATTGGTGGCCTGACCATGGAGTCCGAGCTCAAGAGGATTCACGGCAGTTTTACTCTAAAAGAAAAAATGAAAGGTAGAAACGCTCGTTGTCTGTGGGTACATTTCTTACCGAAGTTTGGAATTGTAATCGCAGAGTCATTTATGGCTGCCAAAAGTGCATCACGTATTTGTTAGTGGGGGAGATGTTAACACATCCTTTATTTTTAGATGTTTTGCATCAGAAAATGACAGAGACTTGTGCTACGGCTCATATCGGCGGTGTGAATATTGTTCTCCTCGAAGGCATCACTCCAAATATTCAGTAAGTTGTTACGACTGTAGTCCAGCCATCTTTATTTGAAAAGGGCAGTTTAATGTAACATACACCCTCGCCAACAAAGAATTCATACTAAATCACGTTAAGTATTTTAATAAGCATTCTTTACATGTAAGCAGAAAAGATAATTACCTTTAGAAGGACTCCCTGGAAGTCTTACGTGAGCCAGCTCTGGATCTGGCCAACAGTAAGTATCTGTGCATGAGCACAACCATGCAGTCCGTCAAACGCATCTCCTCCAACGCAGACCGCTGGTGAGCAGGGAAACCATTCTGATGAATCCCTCCATTAATAAAATTGTTTTATGTCTGAATTTAGAATTATTTTGTTTCCTTTTGTATTTTTATTTTCACTATTATATGCAATTTTTTTTCCCCAGGATTAGCACCCAACTACCACTACTTGATAAACTGCCTTATCACCCTCACTTGATGGACTTGTAGTGTTTAGCAGGGTAACTTAGTCATGTAAAGAGAGTTTTGTAGTGGATTATCTGTTTAAAAATAAAAAAAAAAAATCCTAAAACGCAAGTCCATCAGAAATCAGTTTTTCTAACATATTATCATGTTTATGTTGAGAAGTTGCAACCCACATTCAGATTTGTTATTGGCATCTAATTCCGATTTTTCCATATTCACTTAACCTGCTGCGGAATGCTGTTTAACCATCAATACGACAACCTTTCATTCACGCAGTCTGTGCCATCAAAGCTACAGACTGCTACTGCAAAATCGCAGGTTTCCCCATATTGTCCATGTTTTGGCACAATGATTGTGTTGTAAGTATATCTAAATTGTGCCCAAATATTGCTGTAATCAAGCCTCTTGTCGGCAGTCTAAATTCAATACATTGTACGCTCTGGTTTTCGTGGCACTGTTCGATGGATTTGTTCACTAGTAATAATATTCTGTACGCCCCGATCTCCGCGTGTCGTATTGGTGGGTAACAGTAAATAACACACTTCTCTTGCATGGATATTTATTCTCTATTTGGTTTCTTTGTTTTCTTTGCTTTCTCTTCCCTTTCAAACGTCATCTTTAGACTGGAGGATTTCCCTACATCTCCAACAAGCACGGCCAAACAAGAGTTTCTGTATGTCCTGATATCATATATATTCAGTGGTTGTGGTATCGTGATGTCTTGCGAGAAGCTGTTGAATTTTGTTAATTATTTCATCGTTCGGTGTCGGTCCTGCTTTTTTTTCGTGTCTGATTGAATACAGGTTGTTCATGAAGCCAAAGCAAATAAAGCTTAATATATCACGGTCCATAGATAATACTGTCCTACAGTCCTCCATAGAAAAAATATTTACCTCTCTCTCCCCCGTTGTAGGGGGTCCTACTAGATCAACTATCACAATTGAAACGAGAGGGGTGTCCACATGGTGGTAATGGGCTAATTGATAATGCCCACTTTGTTGGGGAGGGTTGAACGTAAGTGTCCAGAACCTACCAGGGTGTCAACGATCCCATGACACTTGTTGTGACTCTCTTAAGTAATCGTGTGTTGAACATTCACACTTTCCCTTCCCTCTTCATTTCTTTACCTTTTGTTGGGAAATCAATAAAGATTGACTTAAAAAGAAGTCAATAGGTCAGCAAGATTTCCTCTTCAGTCTCCTTAGCTGTTGAACTATGCATTATACCGGGCCAACTTGGCCGTTTCTGCTGAGAAACTTGCCAATTTTTACCTTTCATGAAGTGAAGTGAAACAGTTGAAACCGCAACTCAATGCTACCTTTAGGAAATAACCCCAAATCTACACAGCTATTATACAAAAATAAGAATATACGCTTAAACATTAAGTGGAAAAAAATGGCTGCAAGCAAAATCAAAGAGTCAAATTGCCGAGAGCAGGCAAAGAGGAGATGGTCGTTCAATAAGATGTGTAGAAGTGAAGGTGCTGGGTAAAAATCCATGTTATGAATCTAAACATCCACCAAAAGGGGTTTTCAGGTCAGCGCGTCAGTAACTGGGTTACAATTAGAAGTAGGTTAATTACTTCCTTGCCGTAGTTCTGGCTGCCTGGTTTAATGGTTGCAGTCTTCTATCTTGCCTCAAAGCTCAACATCTGAGCATCAGAACTATGAAAATTCCTAGGCGTCACTAGTGCATATTCCGAAACCTATCATATTACGTAAGAGCAGCCTTCCGTTGTTGTACACGTTAGGAGCAGCTCTATCAATCTATCCATCCATCCATCCATCCATCTGTCCATCATATGGGCCAACATATTTTGTATCCTAAAACATTATGCTAAGAGACCTATGTGCTTAGATGTGTCCACATTCTTGCACCCAAGCTGATTTATTTATTGCCAAGGTGTTTTTTTATGTAGCAGAAAATATATTCAGCTGTCATTTCATCCAAAGCAGCAGTTCCGTGGCTTACTTAGTTTTCTTATGGGTGCCGCTAATAGGGCTAGTAGTGTGTTTCCTATAACAAGCCAATGGTAAGAATTAAATATGTGATTAAGTAGCTGCGTATGTAGCCCACGGTTTAATGGTGTTTATATTAGTCCTTTATTAGTATTTATTCTCTGCTGCAAGCCAAAGTATAAACTGTATCGCTCTATGTGTTGCAAGTTATTACATTATTCTGTGTTAAGAACGCATGTATGCAGACATGGCTGTTTAAAGCATGCATCTGGGCTTTTGTCACTTAAATATTGGTTCAAGGGCATGCATGGATAATCCTACATTGCAATAAACTCTGAATGAATTGTATTTATCCAGGACTGTGGTAAAATGCAGCATCGCCAAATCTCAAGCTCTCTACAGTGCCCAGAGAGGTCTGAAAACCAGCAATGCCGCCGTATTCAAAGTTGGAGCGATCAGTATAAACATACCGCAGCACCCAGCCACGCTGCACAGCATGATGGTACGCAGCTCACATCAGCTTTCCAAGCAGATCTCTGACCTCATCCGACAGCCGTCTACAGTGTGAGTACCACTCAGCGGGAAAAAGTATTCTCAGTGTAACGGAGTGGCGACGGTATCAGTTTGGGGTTTTAAACCCTTTTTATATACCCTACTGGTGTTGCCTTCCATATTTCATTATATATTCTATATTGAAGGGGAAGTGCCACTAAAGAAACAGCACATAAATAATGTGCTGTAATGTATGAAAAAAAGCTTGGGGTTTATCACGTTTTGTTCCGATAAACTGTCTAGACCTGGAGGCTGCCATTGTAGACAGTCATATAATATCTTGGATGATTTTTCTTGCACACACTGAGCTGATTCTTACGGAAATCTTTGCTTATTCAGTGAAATCCTTTTCTCCGTAGACTTTTATCTAGGGCTGAAACAACTAATCGATAAAATCGATAATAATCGATAATGAAAATCGTTGTCAACGAATTTCATCATCGATTAATCGGATCGATTTTTATTGATTATAAAAAGAGGTTTTTTCAGAGCAAATGCTCTGAAAAACTCCTCTCCTTATATAATCCGATCTCAAACAGAGATCGGATTATAACACCGGAATCCAGATCCCCCGCTACGCTGCAGGGGACCTGGATTCCTCTCACTGTCGGCCGGTCTCTCACTTCCGTCTCTCTCCCCCTCCCATCTGCCTCCTCCCCCCTCCCATCTGCCTCCTCCCCCCTCCCATACATCACTCTGCCTCTCTACCCGGCACCGTTACTGACATGCACTTTCCCTGTAGCTTCATAGAAGCCTCAGTGTAAGTGAAGGGCAGTAACGGAGTCTGTCTGTGCGATGCAGACCCCCACCGGCTGACAGAGAATCATCCTCTCTGATAGCCGGTGAGGGTCTGCATCGCACAGACAGACTCCGTTACTGCCCTTCACTTACACTGTGGCTTCTATGAAGCTGCAATGAAAGTGCCTTCAGTAACGGAGCCGGGTAGAGAGGCAGAGCGGTGTATGGGAGGGGGGAGGAGTCAGAGGGGTGTATGGGAGCCACCCTCCAATACACCACTCGGGCTCCTCCCCCTCTCATACGCCACTCTGCCTCTCTACCCGGCTCCCTGGTGTCTTGTCAGAAACGGAGGTTCACAGGAGGCAGAGTGAAGTATGGGAGGGGGGAGGAGGCAAAGTGATGTATGGGAGGGGGAGGAGCCAACGTGATGTATGGGAGGGGAGGAGCCAGAGTGGTGTATAGGAGGAGGCAGAGTGGAGTATGGGAGGGGGAGGAGCCAAAGTGATGTATGGGAGGGGAGGAGGCAGAGTGGTATATGGGAGGGGGAGGAGGCAAAGTGATGTATGGGAGGGGAGGAGCCAAAGTGATGTATGGGCGGGGGAGGAGGCAGAGTGGTGTATGGGAGGGGGGAGGAGGCAGAGTGGAGTATGAGAGGGGGGAGGAGCCAGAGTGGTGTATGGGAGGGGGAGGAGCCAGAGTGGTGTATGGGAGGGGAGGAACCAGAGTGGTGTATGGGAGGGGGAGGGGCCAGAGTGGTGTATGGGAGGGGGAGGAGCCAGAGTGGTGTATGGGTGAGTTATAGTGGTGTATGGGGGGTATTATGAATTTTTAGGGCATATAGGGGGTATAAGGCATATGGATATTAGGCATATCAGGAGGGCATAAACATATCTGGGGGTAAAAGGTATATCAGGGGGCTCAGTGGCATATAGGGGGTATCAGGGGGGCATAAAACAAATCTGGGGCTAAAAGGTATATCGGGGGCTCAGTTGCATATCACTGGCATATAAGGAGTATAAGGCATATCAGGGGGCACAGTGGAATCTGGCATATAAGAGGTATAAGGCATATATGGGGGCAGAGTGGCAAGCTGGGGGTCAGATGTGCATAACTGGGGGCAGTTTGGTAAATAAAAAAATTTAAACAAGGCTTTTTTCTCAGTTTTTACTAAATATGAAAAATAGTTAACATATGAATTAATATTTACTAATAACTTTGTATTAAAACCTAGTTTGAGAAGCACTGTGTTTGGGTTCTTGTAGCTTTTATTATTATGTCAGTAAAATAAGAAGGCCATTGCAATAAAGAGATGAAAGTGTAAATTGTACGTTTTTTATTGCAATTTTTCTTCAATTTAAAATAATGTATTTTTTTATCCGATTAATCGATTAATCGACAAAATAATCGGGCAACTAATCGATTATTAAAATAATCGTTAGTTGCAGCCCTACTTTTATCTTTAGTCTGTGTCCGACTGTGTGATTAAGACTGAGCCATACTATTGTTCAAGGCAGTATGAAGGGGATTGGGGGTGTTTGTTGCGGAGATAAAATAGAACACACATACATGGCCGATATGCAACTGCTTGAAAACATTAAGTGCAAAACTGGAATAGTTTAAAAACACACCACCACAATACTTACAAACATAGAATATATATATATATATATATATATATATATAATCAAACACTTGTAACATAAAAATGTACGGGAAGGTCTCCTTTAACAGGCTTGTCGTGGAATGTAAGTATAATTATATCTGCATTTAGGTTTTACCTTTGTGTCGGACCAAGAAAATATGTCTCTCTATCGTTATCCGTTCCCTAACAGGGTACCACCTCCTCGAGAGGACATTGCAACTCCACTTCTTTCCGAAAAGACGCCATCAAGTGTGAACCAGACTCCTATTGAAACCAATGAATTCCCTCAGCTTCCAGAAGGTTTAGAAAAGAAACCCATTGTGTTGAAGTTCAGTGCCATGTTAGATGGTATTGCCATTGGAGCCGCCCTGCTTCCTTCTTTGAAAGCAGAGTACAAGATGGGAAGGATGAGAAGCCATGGAATGACTGGTAAGAACATGCAACCATACACAGTATCCAATCATTATTGTCATGTCCTATTGTATGTGAGTGTGTGATGTATTTTCAACATTTTGATTGACAGTATATGAACTTTGTTGCAGGTGCCCAGACAAGGTTTACTTTCGAGCTACCAAACCATAGGCTACGTTTTACTTCAAAGGTCTCCTCTACAGACACATCAACGATTCCCCCGTCCGCCAGCCTTAACCTCCCGCCAGTCACCATGTCTGGGAAGTACATTATGGAGGAGCATGACAACTGCTCTGACCAGGCATGGAGCATGGACGACCTACTAGCAAAGCAGGGTTATTATCTGCAAGGAAACTACTTACGCTGTGTGGCCGAGGTAAAACACGTGTGCACCATCTACAAAGCAGTAAACTCTTACAGACTGATGAGCTTCATGTCTGACTCCTTGGCCCTCTGTTCGCTTATTACATCAGAAACTCTTATGCAATGTATATGCTATGTATCCAATACCCGGATGAACTGATGTAAAAGAATATTAAAATGTAAGGAATATTAATATTTAAGTTAATTCCCTGTGGTAGGCCTGAGTCCTAAGAGTAGAAGCTGGCACTCTTTATTTTATAGCTCTTTATCGAAACCGGTAATTGCAATGTAGTTAAATGTTATCAGTAAGACCTCCAAACACCAGAAGTGTTCTGGAAACTAGTGAACTGGTTGACCTTGTTTTTCCTAAACAAGAGATATGGAGTGTTTAAATTTAAGAATGATTTGATCGATGACTGTATTTGTGACAGTCAGTCTAATGAATCAGGTTCTATCTATGTTTGTGTACTTATGAAGTACAAATTCCACTAAATTGTACAATTGGAAACTCATAGCGACGTAAGAAAGTGGGGGTTATAAAACAAAAATGACATGGGTTTATGTATTAAAAGTGACACTGGTACGGCTCAAAGTGGTCTGACCACTTTAGCAACCAATAGAATGTCCCAATCAGCTGACTTATTTCACTGGTTTGTATAGTGTTCTTCAGACTTTGTTCATAACTCCTACTGAAACTGACAGACAGAGGTCTGGTTGCTGTCTGATAATAAACAACATTGGATAAACCAAAAAAACCACAAAACCAAATCTCAAATATTTGATCTCCTTTTCAGGTTGGGTCATTTGAGCACAATCTAACCACTGATCTGCTCAACCATCTGGTGTTTGTGCAGAAGGTCTTCATGAAAGAGGTCAATGAAGTTATCCAGAAAGTCTCAGGTTGGCCTGTTTTTGTTATGCTCCTGAAGGTCCCTTATTTATCCCTTCTTTACTGTTAGCTTACCTAAATGATCTACTTTATAATGTGAAGATTGTCCTCAAGCATCTCACAAATTCTGAATAGTCTTCCATTGTTCCATGAGTTTAATTT
Source organism: Spea bombifrons (assembly GCF_027358695.1). Classification (NCBI taxonomy): domain Eukaryota; kingdom Metazoa; phylum Chordata; class Amphibia; order Anura; family Pelobatidae; genus Spea; species Spea bombifrons. The sequence goes on along the minus strand of NC_071087.1, from coordinate 42,384,563 downwards.
CACGTAAACATTAGGTCCCACTGTGAAGTTGGCTTTGAACAGTTACGCCTATGCTTCTTGTTGTATTAGCCATGTGCTGGATTACATTCGCACATCTAAGAGTATATTGCTTGAAGCAGGTTTTAATGACAGACATGTTAAATACCTTACATAATAGTAAAAATCATGACTTTCTCAAGGCCCTTTACCAACTAGGTCTCCAGGTAAAACATGCAATTTAGGAAAACACAGACTAAACAAACAATACAAAAAGTTAGTTACATGTTAATGAATCCTTAAACTTTTCTAATATCATTGCTTTCTTCAGATAAAAAAAAAAACAAGGGAAATGATAGTCCATGATAGAAGTTATTAACTTGGTAACTTGATTTTACCAACTATACTTTTTGTATTGTGTGAAGGTGCATGGCTGCCATGTTTTACATGTATGGCCAACCTTTTATGTCTGATTACATTGTGCTAGTAGACCAGTACTTGAGGAACTTTGTCAACCAGGTACTCGGTTTACTTTACTTTTTTTTGCGGTTGGTTCAGTTATAATCCTGTGGTTTAGGATATTTTATGTAACTGTGTTAACTTCTGTTTGGTGTTTTTTTATTTTTTTATGATAAGGTGGGGAGCAACCAATTCCTCTTTGGAATGAACATGATGGTGCAACCGATGGAGATAAACCCAAGATCCTTCTTTACTCATTAAGCTTGAGATTTAAGGTGGGTGGGTGTACTGAATTATGTATACCTGCAGTCCTGTCAACGTTCCTACATTACATTTTATTTATAGAGTGTTAAAAAAGGGAGGTAACTTACAAGTGCATTGTAGCTTTTTTCACTACACTTAACAAATATATTTTTAGAATCCTTGCTGATATCTACTGGAAACAATTACCAATCTGACTTATTATACTTTCCAGGGGATCCAAGTGACCGCTACCACCCCATCCATGAGGGCCGTGAGGTTCGAGACTGGACTGATAGAACTGGAGTTGTCCAACCGGATTCAGACCAAAGCTGTACCAGGAAGCAGAAGCTATTTAAAACTCTTTGGGAAATGTCAAGTAGATCTGAATTTGGCTCTTGGACAAATCGTGAAACATCAGGTTTGGGAGTTTGAAACCATTTGAAACTCATTTTGAAAAAAATGCTTACATGACAGACACCGTGATCTAGAAAAAGGTTGCAGTGACCATCCTGACCATATTGTAATGTCTGCGGAATAAGGCTCCCCATCAGTGGCATCATTGAACATAGAAGCCCTATAAATTCTGGCAGGAATATTCCTGTAATCTAATTTCCTTCAGAAGAGTAAACAAATGGCCATATACCACAGAGGATGAATTTGTTGTTCTCTATCAGTTACTTTTGCAACAACATTCGTGGATTTATATGGGAATGCAGAAACAATAAATTGAAAAATATATATTGTGCCCCTAAAATATACCCAGTCACACAAAGCAAACACATAGTGTAAATGGGAGATGTGCCTATGTTTTGGGAAGATGATCTGTATAGGTATGTATATGTGTGTGTGTATATATATATATATATATATGTATGTATATATATATGTGTGTATATATATATATATATATATATATATATATATATATATATACACACACATACATACATACATACATACATACATACATATACTTTGATATGCAGAATTGTTAACATCGACCTGTAGTGTAGCATGATTCCATAAAGTTTTCCTCTACTTTTTTTCTTCTTATTTCTTTATAGGTTTATGAGGAGGCTGGGTCTGATTTCCACCAGGTTGCTTATTTTAAAACTCGAATTGGCTTGCGTAATGCCTTCCAGGAGGAAATCGGTGGCTCTTGTGGCAGGGAGGCAGTTCTCATTACTCTGAGCAGGCCTATTGTCTACGCACAGCCTGTGGCCTTTGATAGAGGTAAGAGCAGCTGTGTTTCTATTCCTGTCCACGTTCCACGCTGGAAGCTGCAATCGGTTTTGTCGATGCCTCCCACTTGTTATGGAAAAGCATACATTTACATTAAGAAATCAAAATCAGCACCCGATTTTAGTTAATAAGTATGTTCTTTTTGGATCAATTCTTCTAACCCGCTTTGTACCTTTTCACATTATGTGCCAACCCCTGACTTTTTCCATCACAAAGAAAAACTAAATCCATTTGCTTCCAGCAGTTGTCCGGTGCAGCGGGGATTGCGTCTCCACATATCATGTACACTTAGGGGTAATGCAAATGAAAACGCCAGTGACCTGTCCATTTTCTTACGTACTTTGAATCTCTATTTCTGTATGCTTAATGCTGTCTGCAGTGCCTAATGTTGATTATTTATGGTCACAACTATTGTGTGTGTCAAAGCCTGTGCAAATATGTCTTCCCAAACACCACTATTCGTTGTGATGGTTATTCCTTTTTTCTTTAGCTGTGCTTTTTTGGCTGAATTACAAGGCGGCTTACGATAACTGGAATGAGCAGAGACTGGCGTTAAACAAGGATATCCACGTGGCTACAAAGGAAGTGGTGGACATGCTTCCTGGAATCCAGCAGACATCTGCCCAGGCCCTTGGGACACTATTCCTACAGCTCACAGTGAACGATCTGGGGATTTGTTTGCCAATAACCAACACATTACAGGTACTAGTCTTTGCATAGATTTAATTTACAGTGGCCCTCCAATGCAAGCTGTGTAGATGTGTAGAGAATAACAGAACTGCCTACCAATACATAGATCGTGATGTAAGTGTAGGTACTCGGGCAGGAGACCTCCTTTCCTATTGTATTTAAACCCCTTGTACCTTTGATCAAAATTGTCCACTTTTAATATGCCAAGTGATAATCATAATTAAAACTTAATCTGTATTTAATACTAAGGTTAAAAGGAAAAGAGAGAAATATCAAAAAAGATAGATTGGTAGGAAATGTATATATAAATAATCTAAAGCCTGCGAGTTGGCAGCAGAGCATCCACTTATATCAATAAAGAAATATACAGTATTTTCTCGATTATAAGAAAACGTTTTACTAGTAAACTTTTTTTTTCATATTTAATGTCTGTACTTCGATGTACAGCAAGATACCTAGGCAGACTCATGCACTTTTACCTCCAGAGTGGAGGAAACCTGTTTATTTAAACTAAAAAGAAACGTACCCCTTTCCAAGTCAACACTGTATTGGCATAAATTAGCATATGTGCATATAATATGCAGCATAGGGTCCCTCTGTGAGGCAATCTGTGTTTAATTGTAAATTATCCTTATGTGGAAAAAAGCATTAAATCAGCAGAATGCAAGTCAGATCCAGAAAGACCTACAACATCTACCTCGATGGCCTATTGTCTACTCTAGGGGCATTTCTCAATTATTCCATAACTGTAAAGAGCTACATGCATCGGTTAGTGCTTAATACATATAAATATAAATTTTTTTCCGAGAATACTTTCCGAGGTTTTTAACCTGGCAATATATTCTCTGCCTTTATTATCATTTGTCTCAAAACATTTGGGACTTAATTTGTGTTTAACACGACTGCTTATTAATAGATGCTTTATTATTATCTATTTATTATTATTTTTCTGCGTTTCCAGGCAAATCACACAGCGGATTTCGATACCGGTTCTGCATTGGTACTAACCATTGAGAGCACCCTGATCACCGCCTGCTCTTCTGAGTCTCTCGTAAGCAAAGGGCACTTTAAAAACTTCTGCATCCGCTTTGCCGATGGATTTGAAACATCCTGGGATGACTGGAAACCTGAAGTCAGAGCAGATCTCGTCATGAATGCCTGTAAATATACTCCTTTTTCTGTAAATATGTTATATGTTATAAATGATATGTTATAAATGCATGTTTACATGCACATTGATCAAAATCGTGTTGCTTCTTCTTTCCATATACATGCGGTGAAAATTCCAGGTTCTGCTACTAAGAAAACATCTTGGGTTATTTAATGGCATTAAAAGACCATATTGGATAAAAGCCTAATATTCATTCACTATTAGTATATTTGTTGTTTCAGGTGTGGTTCCAGATGGAACGTACGAAGTATGTTCAAGAACTACAGGTCCGGCTGCTGCTGGTAAGAGGCATAATGCGGTTTTAATATGAAAACTTTGTATGGCATGTAAAAACCAATGCAGTTTGTAATCCGTGACCCATTCCCATCTAAGCATGTTTTTACGTGTTGGTGTTTTTGTTTTTTTATAATTAGAAAGCAGCAGTGCAGGGACTTGGACACTTAACGTGCTATGGAAGATGTGTGGTATCGATGTACACATGGACCCAAATATTGGAAAGAGGCTTAATGCCCTTGGCAATACTCTTACAACCCTGACCGGAGAAGAAGATACTGATGACATAGCCGACTTGAACTCTGTAAACATGGCTGACCTTTCAGATGAGGATGAAGTAGACAGCATGTCTCCTACAGTCCACACTGTAAGCTTCTTTCCACATAGTTTCTCTCATCAATATGACGGTTCCTCGTCCTTTCAGCGTTATGCTGGAGGCCAGTACTTGCTTGCGTGCTCGGGACAGCCAGCCGTGCAAGGGATGATTAATTACATTATATCCTTAAGAGCCGGAGAGTAAGGCTTTGTATGGAGGTGGATGACATGCGTAAAACCTCTGCTCACATGAAAATCTTACCTTGGGGCCCTAATTTCCTAGATTTGTATTCTTTGCATTAAGTCAGCAGTGTCTCCAGCAATGCGTTTGTGTTCATCTTCTTCCCTGGCTTTCGTTTCTCTGCTGAAATATGGTATCAGCTGTTAGTTTGAATCAAAAGTACGACCTAGTAAGAAAACAATATGTAGATGTATAATTAAATAGTATTTAAGAGAGCATAAAAGAAAATGTTTTGGTTATCGATATTTCTCACTCTTTTACACATGTGACTGTTAACTGAAAATGTCTAACTATCTAGAGTAAATCTGGTTAGTTGTAGTTCTAACGTTAATGTTTGCCGTTTAGAATTCAGAAGGAGGTTGGGTTAATGGAGAAGGCTTCAAGCTTACCCTTGGTCAGAGACTTGTAAATCACCTACTTGGTCTGAAAACCCAGCGCCAGCGTTACTCAGTCCCCGCAGAGTATCTTGCTGGTTCAGAAATGTCCGATTCTCGTGGTTCTATCCGGTCGCATTCGACCGCAAGCAGGTCTCGCTCATGGGCAAATGTATGTAAAATCCAAGAGTCTCCAAATCACATCTCTTCAGATCACTCCTCAATGTTCAGGGAAATCAAATTGATACTAATCTGTGATTGTTGCATGCTGGACTCACGGGCAGATCAGTTGGTTCCAATGTAATTACTTTAATTAGAAGAACCATCTCGCTCGGATGCTAACTTGACATTTCCATTAAGGAGACCATAGACTACCGGCGGCCGGGACAGCTTGGGAGTCAGAGTTCGGACCCAAGAGGAAGGAAATTTGGGAAACGCTTGGTTGATATCAGGGAACTCAATGAGCAAGCCAAAGTGATTGATGATCTCAAGTAAGTCTTCATAAGGTTATTTTTTAGAACCCTCATTAGCAGCCACTATGTATGTTTGTTTAATATCCGGTTGGGTATATAATTCGTATGGTATGTAGGCTGGAAATCACCTGTTCTTGGACCCTTTTCAATTATTAAAGGATGCATGTTTCAGACAGGCCGTGGAGTTATTTCATATTCATTTTTAAAGGAAACTTGGAGCCAGCGAGGGAACCATTAATCAGGAAATTCAGCGTTATCAACACCTTGAGTCTGTGGCCGTGAATGACATTCGCAGGGACGTCCGTAAAAAGCTGCGTAGGTCAAGCATGAGGGTGAGTGCGGCTTACTGAAAACCCAACAAGTAAACCCTGTGATGAATTGTATTTCCCTCATGGTGCTTTTGTTTTTATAGGCAGCCTCTTTGAAGGATAAATGGGGCCTTGGATACAAACCAAGTTACAACCGTTCCAAAAGTATTACCGCCTCCGGCAGACCACCTCTGAAAAGATCAGAGAGAGCCAGGTACTGAGCAATTCTAGTATACACAGCTCTCCAAGTCATTTAATGTGACCAAACATTTACTGCTTCTAATACCATGAAATACTGCAAGTAATGGAACAATTTGTGACCAAGCTGCCAATATCCGAAAAACACCCATCGATCTGATGGAGCATTTTAAAGACTTCTCATCTTCTCGACTCCTTAGAGAATTAAAGTACCTTGTATGTTTATTATAAGCCTGCAATATATATATATATATACATTATATAATATTGTAAGACTTTGCAGACATTGTAAATGGCTTTCCTAACTGGTTCCTTATGTCGTAATATAGCATATTCCATTTTTACTCTTAAAGTACATCATGCGGATCTTTGTATTTCCCTATGGTGTGAGATATGGCTCTAATAAGCAAATCAGTTGATATAATGTGGAAATATATCGACGTGCTGTTTTGGTCAGTAAAACCAGTATTACTGGCCTTCCGGTTAGAATAGATTTTGTAAATCTGTGTAATTAACCAATGTTTTTTGTACCGTGTGCAGTTCGAGGCTGGATGGTGAAGAACTTCCTGAAATACGTATTGAAGCGGCTTCGCCTGCAGGGCCCAGAGTGACTTTCAATATTCAAGACAGTGTAAGCGCGTGATAAGTTTACGTCCTCTGAATGTTAATATATCCCTCTCCATTTATGTGCATAAAGTCAGCTGGTAGTGGCAGCAGCCATGCCAACGAGTCTATGGACTTTTATATCATGACACCCATACATTGCAGCCAGGCTCCCGAATAAGCCTCCCATGGCATTTGGTAGCAGATTAAAAAATAAATTGGTTTAGTGTTTGTTTTTTATTGGTACAACATCTACATCTTTGACATTTCATTTTTGATGGAAATGTGCAGTAAATATGTGCACTTAGTATTACTATTATTTTATGTTGATATAATGCCAATGGGTTGTACAGTCCTGTACAGCGAGTGGTATAAAAACAGAGGCAGAAGGCTTGCATATCTCTGGTTAGTAGGACTTCATTTTTACCTACCGTGAAAAACAAGCATTAAGTATATTTTTATTGAAAAAAAAATATATATTTATAAAATTACTTGTGGAACGCATCACGAATGTAATACACCATAGTAGGCTGTGGATGTGCTGTTTTTATTTTATTTATCTTATTTGTTTATTGGTTCCTATCCAAAAACAATTTATTTCTTTCTTTTTTCCCTTTTCACTAAATGAAGTTGAATAGGACAGTTTTAGGATTAAATCGTCACTCTGGCTGTTCTTGGGAGGAAGGGTACTTTCAGGTATTTGTAATTTTACAAGCTGTGCCGTCGGTCTGTCTCTAGCGTCATGGTGAAATTAATTTCCTTTCTTTTTCTGAACTATAACTTACACGGAATGTATATCAACTGATTTTACTAAATGCTAGTGGAAACCCTAGGGATAGCTAGAGTTGGGTGATCTGGGACATTCTACCCAGAGCTTAGCCTGCCTCGAGGAGGTAGTGTGCGGGTCTAGCGTGGGACGTGACAAGGGACAATATGGCGGGCGATTGAGAGAGCACCTATTACTGCTCCAGGGTTGGCTGTGGCTAGCTCTAACAGACATAAGGAACAGAAGACATTTAAGTCATAAGTCCTTATAGTAGCTACATTTAGTGGTGTGGTCCTTTTTTATAAGGCCCTTGAATACAGTCTCCCACTTAAATTCATTAAATTCACCATGAAGCTTCCATAATACCTGGCCTATTAGGTGGTCTTCTGTCTTGGCTGTTAAACTATGTGGCAGAATCTCCACTTTTACCAAAAAAAGAAGCATTAGTAGAATATTACAATCATCCCTGTCATATACCACAGCGAGTCAGTGTCCCCAGGTTGTATTGATAACCCCTTTGGAATATAATGCTGTAAATCTTAAACTGGGGACTAATCTGTAAATGATTCACCTTCAGTGGTTGTTGACTGGTTTGAGTTCCACTGCTTCCATATAAATCATCTTTTGAGGATCCGCACAGTGAATGTTTGGCCCTCGGAGACTAGACGTACGCATGTACAGCTATACATAGTTTAGCAGATAATTGGGTAACGTTAGCTCACAGGTTGCTGTACATTTTGCTGTACACTTTCGCATGCACTATTACCTAACTGTTGCGCTCTGGTTTCCAGGTGGTCCCGCTGAGTCTTTTATTTAATGCTACATCTTTGATGCTATTTGGTGGCTGGATTCATTGTTACTGTCTCATATTAATTCACCACATCACATTCATAACCATTGTCTGTCTTAAAAATAACCGAAATCCATTCTGCTTTTTCAATGCATCGGACATTTTATTTCTTTTCTGTGTTCATCAGTGAAAATGGCTGCCCAAAACCAACCAAAAAATGGATAACGGTTTTCCCTTTTTGCTTTCATGCTTTTTTTTTTTTTTTTTTTCTTCCTTTTTGAAACAGTTTCCGGAGGAGGCAGATGGTGATCTTTTGTCAGTTACCATTGATGGTCCATCCCATTACTCACCCATTAGTGAAGGTTCCCATTCTGTGTTCAGCACCCCTAACACACCCCGAGTCTTATCACCAAGCATTCCCTTCCAGACTGAAGAGGGGAAAAGAGAAGACAGTTCCTCCTCATCCTCCGATGATTCAGAGAAGGAGGAAGAGCCTGACAGAGAAAAACTGTTTTATTATCGGAAAGCCCAGTAAGTATTCTGCTCTCCTTCTCCTACAGACAACCTATATAGTAATATTTTTTAACCTAGAAAAATATATTTTCCTTGTGATTTCTGTTACTAGAATTTAGTTACTCGTATGTAAGTAAATATGTATTTACACTGTTCTGAATATCGATGGCTTTCTCTTCTAACCACTTAGAATGTTCTACTCTCCAAAGAGTGCAAGGGCAGAGCTCTTCAGGTCCCGCACTTAGAATGCAAATCATATATAGTATTATTTTATTGAATAAAGTGCCCTAGAATCCAGACCTACGATTACTTTTTACTGCTAGTACCTGTTTCAAAATTGTTAAGAATATCTAAGTTGTACCTGAGATATAGAACGAGAGCAGTAACTCTTTTCTCAGGCAGAGCACCCGGAAGAAATCTTCAGGTTTTGCAGCGGTCCATCAACTCTTCACCGAACGTTGGCCTACAACACCAAATCGGAACGTGTCCAGTGCAACCACAGAGCGGAACATCGACTTTGAGCTGGATATTAGAGTGGAGATTGATAGCGGCAAATGTGTTTTACATCCGACAACACTTCAGCAAGAACACGAGGATATCAGTTTAAGACGGTATGGTGTCATAGGCATAAGGAATTTATTGTAGTTTTTTATAGTGAGTGGGCTAGCAGATTTTGTATACACAATTAACAATACTCTTTAGGTTTACGGTATACAAAACTTTAGTCATGATTATGTTTTTGTTACTGCTTCAAGCAGCCATACAAACTATACAAAATATGTGAAAAGTATTAGTAAATTTAGATTTTTGTTTTTATTTTTTGAAACAGGACCTATGACAGAAGCTCTCGAAGCCTCGATCAGGACTCTCCATCTAAAAAGAAAAAATTCCAAACAAACTATGCCTCTACTAGTCACTTGCTAGCTGGGAAAAAGGTGCCGTCATCACTACAAACCAAAGCAAGTGACTTGGAGACAACAGTGTTTTATATTCCCGGGGTAGATGTAAAGGTACATTTTTTTTTCTTTTTTCCCCCCTTAAATAGTATATATATATATATATGCATGGATAATTTAATTATTTTATGTAGCTGCCGGACTATTTTTTCCTTTTTAGTTAGCATGCAAAAGAATAAATGACTATAATGTTGATTGACCTTAGATAAAGTTTATGCATGTACTTGTTAAATATATAGTTAATGTACATTGTTAATGATAAATATTTTTTGCTTATGAAACTGAATTAAAGTCAGTAATTAGGCAGTATTTTTTGTAGTCATCTCTTATTTTTAATAGGCATTTATAATTTGTACAACATTTGCTTTGTTTAGTTTTTTTGATTTGCTCCAGTTTAAATAAACCTTTACCTGTAAGGACACATACATTTGTAACAATATTCATGTGTTTTCCGATGCAGCTACACTACAACTCCAAAACATTAAAGACGGAGTCGCCGAATGCCTCAAGGGGATCTTCTCTGCCAAGGACGCTTTCAAAAGAGTCCAAGCTGTATGGTATGAAAGACACGGCTACATCTCCTACCTATAGCACTGTCCACAGCAAGACTAACACCTTGTTACCTCCCCAGTCCCCTCCTTTCCCTTCAGGTACTTACTCTTTCCTCACAACTAATTGTTTCCCTTTCTTCTGTCCCTTTGTACTATGCTTAGTTACTTCTATGTTCCATCTTCCCCGATAACGTCTTGAGCCTAACCAGCTACTCCCTGTTTGCATGAATACACACTACTAACATTCCATCAATGTGCATTTTCCTTACTATAATCCATTTGGAATATTAACTCAGTATAGTGATGATGTCATACTTCCACGGTTGAAAAACATTTTCATTCTAAACAATAAAAGTGTAATATTTTCTTAGCCATGATAAATGGTGTGTTATTTCCATCTTGGAGTGGCAAGTTGTAGTTACTTTTAATTTTTTTTTATATTGGACTAAGTGTTTTGGTTTAAAGGCAATGACTAGTTTGAGTTAAAATGTGCAAAGAATGGGTGTAATGTCTCTGTAAACGTAGGAATATGTTTGCTTTTCCAGCCAAAGGAAAGGGAAGCGTTAAAACGGCTAAATTATATGCCTGGGTAGCTCTACAGTCACTGCCTGAAGAGATGGTCATTAGCCCAAACCTGCTTGACTTCTTGGAGAAGGCCCTGGAAACCATTCCAATCACGCCTATTGAGAGGAATTATGCAGGTAACGTTCCTTCCTCCATTGCTTTTTTTGCACAGTACAAAGCCACCGATACATATAGATTGTAGATGATGTCAGTATGAAAGTGCTATCACTTTATATATTGGAAATTATCTACAAGGCATGCATGCATGAAAAGGTCGTCTTTCAGGTAATTCCTTTTTTTTTAATAAAACAAATATGTTTTTTGATAGTGTTTTTAACTTTTAGGCAAATTATTATGATTGTGGAACAGCAACACCAAAGTAAAAAAAGGGAAAGTCCAGATCTGTAATGGGTTATATATATATATATATATATATATATATATATATATATATATATATATATATATATATATATATATATATATATATATATATGACAGTGATGTTAAATTGGGACTAGTATGTGAAATGCTGTGTTGTCCCTGCACCCTATTCTGTATACAAGCCGTCTATTGTGCAGGTGGGAATAAAGTTCAGATGGGTTACGTGGACTCATCTGCCTGAGACTATTCACTCCATTCAGATGAATATTGTCGTATTGGCCCAGCTGTAGTTGAAGTTGATGCCTTTTATTGAGTCGCCGAAGGAGAAAACGTAAAGTTACATGAGCATTCAGGACCTTGGAGGTCTCTTTGTCAGATCATCAAAAAGAAGAAACTTTGACTAAAAGATCATCTAAGCTAAAGGAGCATAGTGGTCAAATTAATCATTAGCTGTTTTTGTGAGACAGTATTATAACAATTTGAGATTTGCCATCATGGAGCATGCGCTGAGTGGACTTTGATTCATGTGTTGCGTTAGGTTTCTTTTTGGCTCAAATCTTCATGAAAACTATCTGTGTTTCAGAGTATTTTACAATTTACTGTAATAACCCATCTTATTTGTTTTATACTGTAAAGGTTATTCATGAGGTTAGGGGATTACTTGGTAATGTGGGAGGGGAAAATTCAAATAAATTCACTTTTCTGTCTTTTGAAATATGTCCAAGCTTTCCATACCAAAGTGGAAATGAAACCCATTACGCCGTGTTCATTCCTCCGACATGAAGTATAATGTGTAAAACACAGCCTACCAGGCTGCAGCATGTCAGGTTTGGTAGGAATGCACGGCTTGTTTTAGTTTTTATATTGTGGCAGGTATTCTGTAGTTCATCACTGTACTGTATAATGACTTCTGCCATGAGTACACGCCAGATTATGTATACTGATGCACTGATGATATACAACAATATTCAAACATACTAGAGCGGAACGAAGTAGTACGCGTGAAGTAGTATCGTTCTCCATATTCATGTAACGGGCCAACTCGTTTGTAGGTATAAATGCCTCCTTAATTACAGGGAGCTGTCATAGGTTTTGGTACAAAATTAATTCATGTAAACTAGTTTTCCTTGACAGTTGGAGTAATTGTAAGGACAAGGGACAACCATGTATAGAAAGAAAAGTTGGGATGATGGCAACCAGGACTTGTACACATTAAGTGGGTGGCAAATATTGTGCTTTAAGAAGGGTACCGAACTGCGAAATGTCATGTCTGGAAAAAGTATTCACCAGTGGCATTAAGGAGGAGTTTAATGCTTACAGACTTATCCTTCAATCCTACATATTATCATGGATCTCCCCAATGTCTTTTGATTTGTTTGGCAGCCGTGAGTTCTCAGGATGAGGACATTGCACAGTTTGACTTGCAGGACCCACTAGAAGAGTCGACAACATCATTAGTGTCTTCATCGACATCTGCTTACTCGTCATTCCCGGTCGATGTGGTCGTGTATGTGAGAGTTCAGGTATGCATTTAAGTGTTTTTATACACATACATACATGCAATAGATTTTTTTGTTTGTGTTTTGTGTAAGCATTTTAACTGAAAATTGAGCATGTATATTTATCATAATTCTTTTCTAGCCCTCGCAGATTAAATTCAGCTGCTTGCCAGTGTCCCGGGTGGAATGCATGCTGAAGCTGCCATCCTTAGACTTGGTGTTCTCTTCAAACAGAAGTGAGCTGGAAACGCTTGGAGCCGGGCATCCCTGTGATGCTAGTTCTGCTAATCTGTCCATGCCAAGTGGATCAAAAGCAAACATGAACAAACCAGGCATGGCAGGTATATATAAATATAGGATGCTTGCATAAACCATTGTTTACGGTATGCGCCTTCAAGCATGGCGGCCCTTTACAATAACCTCTACAATCCTGTTGTGTGCAGTGAACTTAATGCTGGGTACAATACCGGATCACATCAAAGCATCAATGTTTTGGCTGTTTTTACTTGAGCATTATAAAAGACATAGATTTTTTTATGGCAGGACCTTCCCCTGGACTCGGCAGCCCGCTTGGAAGAACAAGACACAGCAGCAGCCAGTCCGACTTAACCAGCTCCAGCAGCAACTCTTCAGGCCTGAGCTTCACGGCGTGCATGTCCGATTTCTCTCTGTATGTGTTTCACCCTTATGGCGCAGGCAAACAGAAATCCGCTGTCTCTGGACTGACTCCTGGCTCGAGTGGATTAGGTACGAGTTATCTTATGGCTCACCATGTATACAGAGTATACATAGAATGCAGCATTGAAAATATCATCCACGGGCTTAACTGTACAACATTTGTACAACAAAATTTTTGTTTTAAAGTAGGACTAGCGCTCCAAATATTTTTGGCCCATAATGTACTTAGAAAGTAAAAGAAAGATTTATGTTAGCATGTTTCTTGTATAGGCATTTTTTTGTTTGTTTTTTAAATGCTTTTAAGCTCAAAGTGCTGTTTACGATGTAAAGTGTCTTGTCTTATAGGTCAAGTGGATGAAGAGCCTACATCGGTGACTGGTCGTAAAGATTCCCTTAGTATTAATCTGGAATTTGTAAAAGTCAGTTTGTCTAGAATGAGGCGTTCTGGAGGAGCTTCCTTCTTTGAAGGTGTCTCTGCTAACAAAGGAGCAAGCAAAATGGATACCACTTTGATCAACATCTCTGGTAGGACTCAGCTAAAGACCTTTTTTTTCCCCTTTACATCCCAATCCCGTGACTTTTCAGAACCTTTGTCTCTGTGATTTATTCTTTTAGCTGTGTGTGATATCGGCTCTGCATCCTTCAAATATGACATGCGACGCCTTAGTGAAATTTTGGCCTTTCCAAGGGCGTGGTATAGGAGAAGCATCGCTAGACGCCTCTTCCTTGGGGATCAAACCATCAACTTACCAGGTGGGCTGTAGAAAAGAATTTGCTCTTGTATTTCTGTAGGCCATACACGGAACTGACACACCACTCGCTTTCATATCCAAGCTATGCAGATAATGCATATAAATTTCAATCACCTAACTATTGTTAGCATTCATATGGTTGGTAAGATTTTCTCTGAATAACCTTTAAATACATCTGCAATTCATGCACACTTGTCTATATGTGTTTGTGTTGCAATGTAATAACTCTGAAAAGTGGTGTAAACTTGACCTTTGGTACTGCAGCATCGGGTCCGGGGACTCCTGATTCCATAGAAGGGGTAAACCAACACCTTTCGCCTGAATCGTCACGCAAGGCGTATTGTAGGACTTGGGAGCAGCCCAGCCAGTCCAGCTCATTCTCCCACATGGCGCAGTCTCCCGGTGTTTTTAATGAACATGCGCCAGGCAGCAGCATGTCTCCAGGAACAGCCACCCACTCCTTGAAGTCTCCAGCTGCGACAAGGTCAAGGAGCGTTTCTGACTCTTCTGTGCCTCGGAGAGGTATGTCTTTTTCATTATTATTGTTATAAGGAAAGCTTAAGAAAAAATGTTTTGTTATATGGGAGGGTTACATTATCATTCATGTGTGTATAAAATATAAAGCTTCATTCTCTAAATAGGACCCGCTATGCCGTTCGTTTCTTTCTAATGTTGGACTTGCATGTAATATTTGTCTATGTTGCAGATTCTGTCACCAAGCCTGCAACGCCATCATTCAACAAAGCCAGTAAAACTTCCAGCCAGCAGGCATCCCCATGGGAAACATTGGTTGTATTTGCAATTAATTTGAAACAACTTAATGTACAGATGAACATGAGCAATGTTATGGGAAATACTACGTAAGTTGGATGTTCTTAAAGTGGGTAGCTTATAGTGGTGTATATGAGGGACAGAGATAAGATCATACTTTAAATCTGTTTTTAGGTAGAATATTCCATACCTGATCACATTGTTGTGGAAGCATTGCAAGGGGGTCCTTTCTCTTTGTTATATGTGATGTTTGCACACACAAAGACATTGATAACACAGTACACACTACACTTGCATGCACGCATATAAGCAGAGATATACTTATCATGGGTGCTGCCCTAGTCCTAACCCAGTGCACAACCTCCAGGACTCACTTCTGTGGCTGCTATTCTCACTGCCTAGTGCTGGGATAGAACATTATAGCTTAGCACTCCATCGAAGGATGCGCGGTGTAAGGCAGAGCACACTATTGAGGCTGCGCCAGCTTATACACAGTCCTCTCTAGTGTAAATGGGCCGGATGGGGAGATCAAAGATCTCCCTTGTAACCGGCTCATTGAGCAGCAGCGAATGGGGGGCCAGATTCCCCAACTGGGGATGCTACTACTATCAATTCAAATAATAAGGGGACTGTGATGGATGTGCTAATCAATGATGGACCACTATGCATGGATTTGGATATCGGTCGATATGTAGGTCATTACTAAAGCGATTAGTTGGCCTCTGAAACCAACAGGGGACGTTCACATAATGTGATGGTTTTAAGGAGGCCCTTAACAGCCATTTAATAGTAGATCTATTACCTGGTGCAGAAATGTTTTTTCCTCCCTAGCTGGTGGCCATCCTTTTATAAAGATAGACTTGAATGCTTATTTGCAGTTCAAATTTAGTCCAAATGAAGGTTACTTATTGAATAGTAGGAGCATAGCAAATCATTTTTTGTTGCGAACGTGTGACATTTTAATTGTGCTCGTTAAAATGGATCAAAGACTTAATTCTTCTACTTGACAGCCCATTGTTTTTCCAGACATTAGTGAAGTTCAACATTCTAGACACCAATAAGAAAAGAACATCAGCAGCTGATTTATACAACTTTTGAAGTAATTTCAATTCATTTTAACTTATGTCAGGTGGACCACAAGTGGGTTGAAAAGCCAGGGTCGCCTTTCAGTGGGAAGTAACAGAGATCGGGAGATTGGCATGTCCGTTGGTCTGGGCAGATCTCAGCTGGACTCCAGAGGTGGAGTTGTTGGTGGAACTATAGATGTTAACACCTTGGAAATGGTTGGTAAGTTGAACTACTATTCAGGTTTTCACCTTGCGGATGTGTTGTATTTTTTGTTTATATATAAGTGACCTATGTTTTTGTTATGTAGCTCATATTTCAGAACACCCCAATCAACAGCCCAGCCACAAAATCCAGATTACAATGGGTTCTACTGAAGCACGTGTTGACTACATGGGATCGAGCATATTAATGGGGATCTTTAGTAATGCTGACCTGAAGCTACAGGATGAGTGGAACGTCAATTTGTACACTCCGCTGGATACCAGCATTTCAGACAAAAGGTATGGATAGGTTTGTTCTGTTAGTTTTAGTGGAAGCTTAAAATGCACTCAGGGTGTTCAAAATACTTTGCCTAAACCTTAAAACCATAGTCTCTCTGAACATTTCCATTGCAGTATTGATTTTTTGCAAGCACAGTGTCTGCTGTTTGTTGCTGAAATTCCTCAAACTGTTGCATACGTTTATTGTCTATTATCTTGTTCCCCAGTGTTATTTTTATTCATGGAGATCTCCAGTGGGACATTTTTCAAGTCATGATCTCCAGGTCAACCACACCGGACTTAATTAAAATTGGAATGAAACTGCAAGAATTTTTCACTCAACAGTTCGATACAAGCAAGCGTGCTTTATCCACTTGGGGACCAGTTCCATACATCCCACCAAAGGCAGTGGTCACAAACGTAGAGAAGAACTCTCGTGAGCAATGTATGGGTAAAAGTCAGTCCACATCAAGTGAATACGCTCATTTTGCTTTATTACAGTATCTTTGTACTACATACATATAGTGCTTTAAAAAAGCAATATTTCCTATTGTAGGAGATAAACCTTAGGTAGTCACAACCAGTGTCTAATCATCCAGACTAAACAGCTGCATATGTCCCACAAACCTGAAGCTCGACCATAGGAATCAGGACAACTAAATTTTGCCGGTATCAGAGTTTTATATAAAAGTGGCAAAGTCATGAGGATATCTATCAAAAGAACTTATTCATCAGAATATTCTGGTGGTTCAAAACTTTAATCTGTTAGAAAAATGGGATTGTTACACAGGGTTTGTTAATCTGCTACGTAAATCTTTCGTACGGTATACTGTGTAATGTGTGTTATGTTTCTTCTGTTTATATTAGTGCTGGATGCCGCTCACCATCGCCACTGGCCTGGAGTACTCAAGATGATATCAGGATGCCACATATCACTATTTCAGATTCCCTTACCAGAAGATACCGTTCAGTTAGGTGGCTCAATGAGCCTTCATGGAAACCACATGACATTGGCGTGTTTCCATGGACCCAACTTCCGTTCTAAATCTTGGGCATTGTTCCACTTAGAAGAGCCAAATATTGCCTTTTGGACTGAAGCACAAAAAATCTGGGAGGAGGGTGAGCTTTTTGTTTTTACAAGCTGAGGTTTACATGTAAAACTGTATATGCTACAACTGCATCACGGTATCTTAAGTCCATAAAAAAACGATGAGCTTCAGCTAATAAAGTAAGAAAATTGATCAGACCTTTAAAGTGAAGAATGCTATGGCAGACTCTTTATTCAGAAATCTCACCTGTGACTCTTATGTACTGAGACAAAAACTTTGCACAATGTGCCTAATTTTCTGCACTTTTTGATGACATCACAACATGTTCTGTCACATGCAGCAGAAACTCATTGTGTTTGGTTCTACACTGTCAAGGCTTTGATGGTTTTGTCTGGTTGCTTCTCTTTGTGTTGGTCTTTCTGTGTCCTTTCCTGTCTCACAAACTCTTAAGCTTTTCTTCATTATTTGTGTGCCTCTCTCTTTCTGTAGGCAGAAAGCGTCTCACTACTGATCTCTCAAAAGAGAGAGAGGGAGAGAGAAAGAGAGCTCAATGTGTGTACAATGAGCTTACAGGTGTGTGCTTAACATTTCCACGTGGCAGCTACACGCATTAAAATACAGTGAATGGAAGTTCCCTTTAAAGCGTGGTGCATGTTTTCTGGATAACCTAACATGAGCACAGGTGGCTCACGCACATTAGCATAGCTGGATTTGCTGTCATATCCAGTAAAGCCATCTGTGTTCGTATGAGCAGAGGTAGGCACTGTTGTTTTTGCAGATGAGCTTCGAGAAGCATGCTGTCCATGTGTTGTGATATTTAAATGGCAAAAGATATTGCTGATGGTAGCATTAGAAACCGTCTCTTATTCCATTATACACAATCCAGGTTTTACACTTATTGTTCTGTGTCGTGCATTGTTGTCTTATAGTGACTGGATATTATTGCTTTCTTGCCTCTGACAAATCGCCTTTTCTGCCTATGCTGCAGGTTCGAGTGACCACTCTACATACATTGTCCAAACACTCGATTTTCACTTGGGACACAACACAATGGTCACCAAGCCTTGTGGTGCTCTGGAGAGTCCGATGGCCACAATCACCAAAATAACCCGAAGGCGCCATGAAAACCCACCGCATGGTGTGGCGAGTGTAAAAGAATGGTTCAACTATGTAACTGCTATGAGGAATGAAGGTTAGTGACCATCAATTTAAACAGAATTCACAATAGGGGCAGGCATTTTTTGGAATGCGAAGTGTCTGATTAGCAGGGAAGATATTTGGTCACCCAAGATACCACTCTTAACTTGTTGGACGTACATGTCGCTAATTGTAAATTTTGTTTGTAGAACTTAACTTGCTTCGAAATGTTGATGCTAATAATCCAGAAAGCAGCACAGAAGTGAAAAACTCGAGCTTGTTGAGTGGCTTTCGGGGAGCTTCCAGTTACAATCATGAAACGGAGACCATTTTTGCATTGCCAAGGATGCAGTTGGACTTCAAATCTATACATGTGCAGGAACCACAAGAACCCACGTTGCAAGGTAAACAGGATTGTTAATCCAATCAAACCCAAAGGTTGTATACTTTTCTAGATCCAAGTTGATACTTCTAGATGAATTCATACAATGAAGGAGAGCAGAAATCTGAATAAAGTTACTTCTTAGTGGGCATGAGTGAGCTGGATTCAATGCATCATTTTAATGTAAAGATGATTGTGTCGCTTTATGGTACAAGCTTCCCAGTGATACGGAAGTTCATATTGATGATCTCAATTTCATGCTTCTGTACCAAGATCATATACTTATTAGCCGTGATGTTTTAAGAAGTGTAGACTTGGAGGTTACATGCAACATAGTTCTTACTGGCTCAGACTTCTTCTTCCAAAGCCAGTTGATGGGATGAACATTTTTATTGGGAATTGTGGTCAGTATGATGCCACTAAACCCAGTTTCACTGGACATGTCTCGCTCTTTCTAATAATAATCCGATGTTCAATAGATGTTTTTTTTTGCATTTGTTAGCTAAATCATTTTCTTCTCTTTCAGATGTTGACAGCAAACCAAATGTAGAATGTAGTGTCGTAACAGAGTTCACTGACCATATCTGTGTGACAATGGATGCTGAACTTATTATATTTCTCCATGATCTAGTCTCTGCTTATCTAAAGGAGAAAGAGAAAGGTAAAAAAAAAAGTGATGTTTTTTTTCCCCTCATACATATGAATTAAAGTGAAAGTTCCATTACTTTTAACATAGTGAAGTACTAAAGAGAATTGTGGTTTGTTTCAGTAAACTTTATCTGAAAATCTGGAGGCTGCTTTATAGGCATCGTGGTATATTTTGGTGACATTAAAAAAGTGGCTGATTTTTATGGCAATACTAATGAAATGCCTTATCCCACAGATCTTAATTAGCCAGTGACCAGGAATTATTTGTTTTATTGCTGCTTTATTTAAAAGTTTGTTTCTACCACCTCTGAGGTAATTGGTACATGAGAAATAGTCTTATTATGTTTTTGGCTTGATGTCACTGATGAGGCAGCATGAAAGATCAGCAGTGACTTCAAGCTAAAAAGCAGCAAAGACTGTACCTTTATACAGTTACATGGGACAAGAGATAACTGCCAGATTGCAGGTCTGTAGATGGACGCCAGGAGTGTTATACAGAAGGAAACCAAAACACAGTGCATTCTTTCTGGAAGCGGGACAACATTTGGATGCTGACTGTGACATATTATGCCCTCTCTCTTTCTGTATGTATGTCTGTAAGATATGCATGTGTCCAGAATGAGTTGTGTGGCCAAAGATAATTATAAAAGAGGAAAAAAAGATATGTTATGCTTTTGCATTACGTCTATGCATTTTCAAATATACACTACGTTCCAATGAACCCTGGATTCTAGACACTGTAGTAAAACATCTTGTGTTTCTCTCCTGAAGTTATATTCCCACCTCGCGTCTTGATGACCCGCTCTGGGCAGAAAAGCCCCGTAATCCAGATTGATAACAGCTCGTCGGAAAAGGAAAAGGAGGAAAACACTAATTACACATATGTGGATTGGCGGGAATTTATGTGCAATACATGGCACCTAGAGCCAACGCTCAGGTAATTATCAAATGTTCTGATTTATGCCTTTTGACTTTAATGATTTCTTCATATCATAATATCAAATCAGTATAGTGTATATACCACACCTGATTTTCTTTAGTAAAGATATTCTTCGAAGAACTGTCAATATTATGCCAGCTGCTTTATGGTTAACTTCCATATTTCAAATTTAGTGTTAATATATGGGTCATGCATTACAAAAGGTAAAGCGATGCATTAAAGTATTCCATAACGTTGGCAGCTTTAATGATGCTAGTCTTCCGAGGCGCGTGCTTATTGCTAACCAAAGCAAGCAGTCATAGTCATACACAACACATAGATATTTGGAAGTCTATCATTATACAATGCTATTTTATATAAGTAACAATTTCATATTAAAACCATGAACGTTGATGGCAGATGGGTCCATTGGTTCCTAAAACCACAACCGTCACCCCGGAATGATCTACAGTGGGGTTCACATACAAAGTATTCAGTCATCACAGTAACGGATGCAATGTACCTGTAGCAAACGATATCACAATATATCTACTATGTTTCCGTCTCTATTCTAGGCTCATTTCATGGACAGGAAGGAAAATTGACCCGGTGGGGGTCGATTACATACTTCAAAAACTTGGATTTCACCACGCCAGAACCACTATTCCAAAATGGCTTCAGCGCGGGGTGATGGATCCACTGGACAAGGTTCTGTCCGTCCTCATCAAGAAGCTGGGTTCCGCTCTGCAGGACGAAAAGGAAAAGAAAGGAAAGGACAAAGAGGAGCATTGAACACAAAAAGACGAGAACAAAATTGTAGACTTAACTAGAACAAGTTTTTATTGTACAGTAAATTTGTTTTAACAGTTGTACTTGAAAGTGACAAACCTAACCACTATTTTATTATTATTTTTTTTTTTAAAACTTAGCACTTTCATCCCTGGGAGCCGTTTTCTTTTGCATTTCTTTCTGCAATCTCTCCTTTTGGCCTTTCTTGTGAAGCTATTGTGATGTGCTGCTATGAACAGTGTGTGAAAGCTCACATCTGCTCCTTTCTCACCTCTGAAAATCCCGTTCCTGCGCCGTATCCACCGTCAAAAAAACAAAACAAAACAAAGACTCAGGGATGAGAGCCGTTCTAAATTCCGTTTTGAATGTTCTGGTTTACTACGGTGCATGCTGCCATTCCGCTGCGGATAAAAGCATTGCGTGAATATGTATATTTTGGTTTAAACACTGTAAAGTTGTTGAGGGATAGCATTATTACTTCTATGTGCAATATGATTTTGTGTCGGTTATAACTGCAGATATTAACTGTGAACTATTTTTGTTTAGATTTTTGTTGGTTATAACAATAAACTCTTGTTGACAATGTGAATTTATATATTCGTATTATTGACATTGACCTTTATAGGATCACTTGTACAGGTTGAACTTTCTCACCACAAGATTTAACTGTTAAAATAGATATCGGAGCTCAAGCCAAAGTGTTAATGTTTTCTAGAGCATTGGCCAATATTTGAATAGTTATTGTAACATGTTTATATGGGATGACTCGCAGTCCTGGGCATTAAAGTAACATTAGTGGGACATGCAGCTTCGAAAAAATGGCTGGTCTTCGATAAACATAAGCTATCTGCCTACGTTATTTTTATTATTATACTTTATTTATAAAGCGACGACAGATTCTGCAGCGCTGTACAAGGTGAAAATGTTACAGATAACGACAAGTACAATACAGCAATTGACATACAGATACAAGAGGAATGGAGGGCCCTGTTCCCGCAGGAACTTACAATCTAGGTGGGCAAGGGTGAGAAAAAGGAGGCGAGGACTGCGTGGTAGTGAATGATGTTAATGTAGGGCGAGATAAAGGTTGTAAGTGGGTGAGAGAGAAGTTTTGATGTTTATGTTAGCGGTAAGTAGGTTTTTAGGGAGCGTTTGAAGGAGGGTAGAGTATATTTGCTGATGAGGGAGGATAGGTGGGGGGTGCGGTGTTGGTGAGAGCTTTGTAGGATAGAGTATTTTGAATTTTATTCTGCTATGGATGGGGAGCCAGTGGATGGACTTGCAGAGAGGTGCGGCAGATGCAGAGTGTCGGGTGAGACAGATTAGTCTGGCAGAGGCATTGAGGACAGATTGAAGAGGGGATAGTCGGGAGAGAGCGAGGCCAGTAAGTAGGTTGTTACAGTAGTCTAGACGGGAGATTACGAGGGAGTGGATTAGTTGTTTTGCTGTGCTGGCAGTCAGGAATGGATGAATTTTGGAAATGTTACGCAGTTGGAAGTGGCAAGATTTAGAGAGTGATTTGATGTGAGGGATAAAAGATAGGTTAGAGTCTAGGGTCACTTCGAGGCAGCGGACTTGTGGTGAAGGAGAGATAGTGGTACCATCGACAGTGATAGAAAGGGCAGAAAGGGGAATAGAGTTAGAGGGAGGGATTAGAAGGAGCTCAGTCTTAGACATATTTATCTTGAGGTGGTGAGAGGCTATCCAGGAAGAGATGCCGGATAGGCAGCTGCTAATCCGAGAGTGGACAGATGCAGAGAGAATGGGGGAGAAGCGTCTTAAACGGGTTTATATACAGAGAGAAGCGTCTTAAACGGGTTTATATAAAGGGAGAAGCGGATTAAACGGGTTTATATACAGGGAGAAGCGTCTTAAACGGGATTATATACAGAGAGAAGTGGTTTAAACGGGGTTATAGATAGGGAGAAGCCCGTTTTTGCAGCTTCTCCCTGTATATAAACCTGTTTAAGCCGCTTCTCCCTCTATTGAAACCACTTTTCATAATAACGTGCTTTCAACTTCTTCACTTCACTATTTGTTACAAGGTGCATTACCGGAAAGCTTCTCCAGCAACAAGGGCTGAGCAGGCCCCGTATAATGTGTAATTCTACAGGTGGAGAATCCTTATTTATTATGGGGTCAGGGTCTGCAGAAACAAGCTGGCCCTGCATAACGCATAGTCCAATGTAGGGTTTTTGCTTCAACTGATTGAATCATACAAGGCCAGCCATGCTTTTCCTGCAACAGAAACTAACCGGATGATCCACACGCTGTGTGTGTTTTGGTGCGTATATAATTTTATATATTCTATAATGTATAGAAAATGGCGGAGTGATGCAGAGTAGGGTAACCCAGAACAGGCCTTACAATAGAGAGGCCAGGTATTAAATGAATGAAATGGTCATGTACCAGTAAAGATTCATACTGCCGTATCTGTGATGTATGTATTGATGCAGGCAGCACAATGTACAGATACAGAATGCGCCAGTGCACATGTGTTAAATAACAGCCCGAGTACCGGTATGGCGCCAAAGCATTAGTCAGTAGTTTGCTATTAATATACCGCGTGATACGGGGTTAAACGCCTCTAACTCATTAAACTATCGCCCCTCCCCGGATCCTCGTTTTAAGCGCACAGACCCCTCTAACCCAACCAATAGCGTATTACCCGCCCCTACGCGGAGAGGGCGTGGTCTGCTGACGCACGTGCGCGCACCGACTGGGGTGAGGCCCTATTTCCTGAAGAGCGGCGGCTGCTGAGGAGCGCGTCTGGTGTTGGGTAACGGGAGGCGAGCGAGATCTCGTATGCAGTGCGTACCGTCTGTGTGCTTTTTCTGTTTAGGTCATGTAAGAGTGACGACTTTAGGAGGGGAATTTTCGGTCCCCGCCACGCCCTCGCCGATTCCCTTACTCACGGCTTCTAAACCGCTCGTGTTACCCCCCAGATACTGGCCCTAGCTAGCCGATGGTCCGTTATCTCCTTCACAGCGGGCTGTTAAATATTGAATAAAGTGACCTTAACGTTGGACGCACTTTAAATCACTATTGGTTGAGGCCAAGGTCAATAAGGGGAGATGCAGGTGGGTGTGTATATATATATATATATGTGAGTGTGTATATATATATATATGTATATATGTGTGTGTGTATAGAGAGAGAGATAGGTGCGTGGCCTACTTAAAATTTGTTTGTTCCTTAAGTATGTAAAAGTGGATTCTGTAGTACCCCCTCATGTGTTCGTTTGCCCCGCCCCCTAGTTATCTGCAATAATATGAGCTCATTAATATGCGTGTGAATATACACTGCAGTTAACTCCTCCTGTCTCCACTGTCTGGAGTGCAGTGAGTTTGTCTAAAGAGTATTTATAGCATTGGACAAATTATTTGGGTTATCCTCGCTGAGACACTTAGTATTGCTGACGGCCCTTCTAAAGAAGAATACATGTTAAAGAACGTTAATATGCATTCTTCAGAAACGTCCTCGAACCGCCTCCGTGATCTGGTGATTCTTGCTGCTGATTGGCTGTTTGAAAAGCCAGCCGTTAGCAGGATGGTTCTCCCATTGATATAAGTGGAAGCACTTTCCATGCATGCGCATACACAGACCTTGCCCACTACGCTCCCCGTGAGTGTATCACGTGCAAGGAAATGTTTTGGAACGCACACGTATTGTGCATGGAAACTAGCCGGCTGCCGGGGGAGGGGTAAATGCATATAAGGGGATTTGCAGGAGAGGACGCCACAGATAAAGGTGCCACTCAGCTATCGTACGCCTTAAAGTACATATGATGGCTGGGGTGTCTATTTAGTTAAAGGGTGACCCAAGTTTCCAACATAGGTCCATCTTCACAAGGCAGCCATTACTGCTGTAAGCAGCCAGTCAGTGACAGGTAATTAACACGTAACCTATTTTTTCATATTTAATAAAAACTATGATTGAGAAAACTGCATTTTTTGTTTTTATTTCCTTTTATTTGCCAACCTGCCCCCAGTTATGCACATCTGCCCCCAAATATGCCTTATACCCCCTTATATGCCACTCTGCCCCCCAGAAATGCCTTATACCCCTATATGCCACGCTGCCTCCCAGATAAGCCTATTGACCCCTTATTTGCCACTCTGCCCCCGAGGTATGCCTTATACCCCCAAATGCCACTCTGACCCCCAGATATGCCTTATACACCCCTATATGTCACTCTGCCTCCAGAAAGCCCCTATACCCCCCATATTCCAGTCTTCTGTAGACTGACTGCTTGGGTCAGCAACAGTGGTGACCACAGTGATGTAGCAGCTATTTCAGTTGTGAAAGGCTACTGGAGTACTGGAATAATTCTTTGCAGCACCAGGTGTTTTACTGCTGACTACACTTGGTATAGGCTGTCACTGACAATAAATATATATATATATATATATATATATATATATATATATATATATATATATATAATATATTGTTTGAAATGTGTTTTAAAAGATACAGATGTTACCAGTGTACATTAGGCCAGGAGATATGTCATCCGTAACTATAATACTGTAATTGTGCTTGCAGGGAAAAATGGCGAGCCTTGGTGGTTGGAGTCAAAATTCAAATGTTCCCAGTTTTGCCCAGATGTTAAAGAGGAACCTACCTGCTCAAAAACCAAGTGCAGCGGTGAGCAGAGCTCCAGTCCAGAGTTCATCTGCAGTACACAGTGAAAAAAATGAGGGAGCAGCTAAAGTCACCCCAGTGACAGGTACTTCTAATGTTTCTTAAGTGACACATACACTGATTGGTTTCAAATATCTAATACAAACCTAGAATTAGCAAGTGCTGTTTCTAAACATGGTTTATTAAAGTCTTAACGTTTTCCAGGAAATAAAAAATGCTTGCCACATGTACCTTAGTGGGTTTATTGACGGAAGGGAGAGTTGTAGATGTACTTCCAACACTGGCAAGTTTCTCCAGCAACAAGGACTGAGCTGCATTATTCAGTGGGTGAGGGGATATTGAAGAAATCTCATTTAACTATACATTATACAGGGCCAGCCAAGCTCTTTCTGCAGCAGAAGCTCAGTGGCTCAGCGTTCACTTGGCCGAAAACAAAAATTAACCCCCACACACGCTTTTATCACTCATTCATATTCGTTCCCTAAATCACGCATACTTAATCATACACTCTCCCCCACCCCCTTACCTGAACTGCAGAGCAGCCTCGCAGGGGCCCTGCTGCTTCCCTCTGTGTGTTGCTTGCACTCTGTGCGAACAACTTTTCTTGGGCCCTCCCCCAGGGGAAGAAGTAACAGAGCAGTGTCATGTGACTTGCATTCATGTGAATTCCCTGGGTTCCTGCTTCTCCTGGCCCGTACAAAAGACGCTGCTTGCACACGTGTGACCAATGCACAGTTAAGCAGCCTGGCACCTGCGGACGTTTTTTTTTTATTATTATTTCTGCATTTTGCCGATAATACCCTTTTTGGCCGATATATTTTGTCCATTGATATATTGGTGCATCCCCACCATACTTAGTTCTGAATGCGGTTTTTCTTAGCCCCAAAATCATTGCGCGAGCATAAGTTCAATCACTAAATGGAAATATTTGCTCAAGATATAAAATACAATTGTTTGAAATCATTAAAAATACAATGCTACTATTTAATTTTGGGCTTTGCTCTGCTGAAGTTGTACATCAGTGGTAAAGTAAGTCAAGTAAAGAGAGGAAATCAGGATCTACTGTTTTGCTTGAAGATGTAAAACAAGTAAGCAACATTATGGAGTCTAACCATTTAATGGACAAATACGGAGCTTCCGTTAGCATTTGTTTTAGGTATGGGGGAAATGGTAATTGATGGGGAAGGATAATATTTCTCCTTTGTACACATCTCAGTGCAGCTCATTCTCCTTTGTAGGGCCACCTATAATCATACTTGGGAGCCTCTGGGCTCCGGCTACCTGCCCTTGCGGGACATAGCCGGGATTGCCCACTGGCATCGGTTCCTGCTGACCTGGGGGGGGGCGTTCCCACTGACATTGTGGGAAACACCCCCATTTAAAGGTGAAATGGGTTCTTGCGGCCTGAAGGATTGGGGTGTTGACCCGGAGAAGCGATGCGTCTCCTTGAGTTCTCCGGGTCACACCCAGAGAGTACCCTCTCTATAATAGAGAAAACCTTACAGCTTTTCGATCAGACCTTGTAAATGTTTTAAATTGGCTCTTGCATTTTCCCCCCATTTTCTTTTCCACCCAGGTAACTTTCCAGAACCGTTCTTATCTAAAGTTATCCTTCCCCAGCCAGTTGTCTCTTTGACACCTAAAAAAGTCTCCAAAGAGTTCATTGTGAAATGCAGACGAGGTGAACTGAATCCAGTCTCTGCTCTACACCAGTTTGTGCAAATGCAGCGCATGGAACTGGAATTGAAGGAGACTGTTACTACAGGTGAAGATTTCTTTCTATATACACCATGTATTTATGTAAATAGACACGTGTGTTTCAGAGAATTCAAGTCAAAACCAGCGACTGAAGTAATACATCAGCTACCTGTACAACAGGTACCTTGCCAACTAAGTGGCTTAGCCTTCTCTATACCTCCCCTTTATTAAAGTCATCTACCAGAACCAGCCATTAGAAAGACATCCAACTAATAAAGAATAAAAACCGAAATCGCTCAAATATTTAAAATAGACCACAAACACTTAATTTTAGAACTCAATCGTTATTTTATTGACTTTTTGTCTGGTTATCCACGACTAAGCCCTTTTTCCTGAAATCTTTTTTGAGACATTATTATTATTATACTTTATGTATTAAGCACCAACGTATTATGCACGCTGTACACTTTAAAGAGGGCCGTTATCACATACATAACTTATACATTTACACATACAGACACAACAGGGGATTATTGTGTTTACAGACTTAATAGTGTTTGCAGATTATACAGATTTATACTGTATATGTTTTAGAAACCAACCTTATATGTTGACCATGAGAGCCACATTTTCTCTTCTTCTCTCATGATTGGCATAATCGTGTCTACCTTTTTGTTAGAGACAGATGGGTTAAAAATAGGGAAAGGACTTCAGAACAGGAAGTCAACTATGAGCTTCAAAGATAAAATAATCCTTTAAATTTAAAACAAATATCTCACTAACAATTACATAGATTGAAACAAAAAAAGTAAAAAAAAAACCCCACTAAATTTAACCTGTAAATGAGCAGTTGTTTCATCCATTTTAATGTTACTTCACCTGTATATGCATACACTGAATGGGCATGTGTTAACAGAATTAACTTAATATTTTACAGCAAATGTTTTTGGTGCATATTTTGCTTTCTGTGCTGTTGTCGATGGTATTGAATACAAGACTGGAATGGGACAAAGCAAAAAGGAGGCAAAGGCCAATGCTTGCAAACTAGCGCTTGATGAACTTCTCCTGTACGAAGAGTCTGATCACGCAGGTAATGGATTTGTCCTGGAAGTAATTTGGCTTTGAGAAAGCTGCTCGTTAGTTGAGGGACACAAGAATTGTTGACAGCTTTTAGGTATGCAGTATGAATGTTGGGATGATGCGTATGTGGGAATGGGAGTCTTAATTACTGAAATGGACAGAGCATGGACAAGTTGGAGGGCCTAGTATTGCTTTTACTTGTGGTTCCCTAAGCTATAGTTCTAGTGTCCTATAGGTTCTTCTTGGTATTGACTTCATACGTTTGTAACGCCAGACTTACTGGGTCTGCTCTCAATCATGTATCCCCTTTGTGTGTGTGTGTGTGTGTGTGTGTGTGTGTGTGTGTGTGTATATATATATACACACACACACACACAATGCTGCTGTTAACTTATCGGCCTTGCTTTGTTGCAGTTGTATGTTGGTAGTTTTGGTGGTTAAAAGAAGTGGAATCAGGATCTTCTATTTTGCCTGATGACGTTAAACAGATAAGCTGCCGTCTGAGAATTAAATGGACATACAGAGCATCCATTAGCATTTGTTTTAAGTAATGGTTAAATGGTTTATTACTCGGGCTGGTAATATTTCACCTTTGCAATGAGTGCAGCTCATTCTTCTGTGTAGGGCCACCTATAGTAGAGCGAGTTTTTCGATCCTTTCCACCCAGGTAACTTTCCAGTTATCCATCCTTAACTCCTTGTGTCTGAAGAGTTAAAACAAGAAAGCCACATGCTGGAGTCTGACACTTCAAATGGACATGCAGAGCTTCCGTTAGCATCTGTTTTTAATAGATCTGTTTCTTTAAGTAAAATAATTAAACTTCATTCCACTTTATATGTTTGTTATTTTCTTGCTAGTTTGTGGAAGAACAATTATTTGGTTCTTTGAATCGAAACTATAAGCAAAATTGGAAACACGGTATCTGTGACTTTGCCAATGTGAATACCTGGCTTTACTTAAAGGGCCTCACTTTTAAAAATATTTTCTGTATAGGGTGGTTTGCTGTAGTCAATTAGCATAAATAGATTTAAAACGCGTTGAATACCCACGCATTTTAACAATTGGAGAGCTTATAAACCGTAAATGAACATTTCTGCATAGCTATGACCTTTTTCTTTTAAACAGTTTCTCAGTTCATATTATCCAGTAAGTATGTTTTGTACCAATTTCCATTTCAGTTCCACTTACTGAAAATAAAAGTGCGTGTTCTGTAGGAGGTCCTCCTCTTATTCCTGTGGAACCTACAGTCTCCTCGAATAGTACCGTAAGAACACGAACTGGTAAGTTTTCTTTTGGTTCTATGTTTGAATAGATGCTAAGGAATGAACACTGCCAAGCACCATTTTGAAATTGTGGTTTTAATTAGATTTAATGTGTTTCATTAATTTGTCATCTGACTTCAAATTTGTTATTTCGGTTTTCTCCCTTTTATTATTATCGATTAATCGGATAAAATTTAGTGTCAGGTTTAGACTGTGTATCATATTATGTAGGGCTGCGGCTAACTATTATTTTCATAATCGATTAGTTGGCCGATTTATTTTTTCAATTAATCGGATAAAAAAATGTAAATTTTGCATTTATTTAAAATAATTGAATAAACAAACAGGATGTTAAAAACAAACAGCAGAATAAAAAAACTTTGATAAAAATGCATTTCTTGTTTTTTTATTTCCCAACCTGCCCCCCCAGTTATGCACATTTGAGCCCAGGCTTGCCACACTGCCTCCCAGATATGCCACTCCGCCCTCCCCGCATATGCCTTATATACCCTATATGCCTTATACCCCCTGATATGCCTTATACCCCCAGATATGTCACTCCATTCTCCCCCAGATATCCCACAGTGCCCTCCTAGATTCACAGACTTGTTTGCAGCACACTGACACAATACTTTTATAAATAAATACAGGATTAATCTTCACTGCCCCCAGGATTTAGATTCCCCTTAGTTTGCCCCCCTTTACCTTTTAACGGCACCTTAAGTTAACTTTATTAAATTAATTAAATTAACCCTCAGTCCTCAGCATTAAATTAACCTTAAACACCCCATTAACCATAACTGCCCCTAAATTAACCCCCACCTTAACCTAACTTTCAGCAGCCCAAATATTAATTTTATACTCAGAGCAGTGTGGATGCTATAAGGAAATGGGCAGGGCCAATCAGTGTGACTGCAGGGAGGGACTGGGTGAAAACAGGGCGGGGCCAATCGTCAGAGTGACTGAGGGGAAGAACTGTAAGTAGTATCTGTTGTGAGTCACACTGAATGAACTGGATTATAAAACGGGGGGTATTTTAGGGAGCATTTGCTCTGATTGGGTGGCTTGCAGTTAAAATTGAAATATTAGAAGTGTTTCATTGGTTCTTTCAGGGTAGCATGCCCAGGTTCTAGCATGTACTGGTTGCCTGGGCATGATAGGAGTGTAATTGCTGTTAGCAATCGTATATATTAATACTGTTAAAATTTTCTGTCCAATTTTGGTGTGTTACTTACTTTTAACACACCAAAATTGGACAAAAAAAATCAACAATATTATATATATATATATATATATATATATATATATATATATATATATATATATATAATTTCTAACAGCTATCACACTCTTATCATGCCCAGGCAGCCAGTACATGCTAGAACCTGGGCATGATAGGAGTGTGGTTACAGGGTCCCTATGCCATGCTATCCCCGCTACACTCACACTCATACACAAACATTCATTTGATTAATCGGATAAAAACATTTTTTAATTTAAAATAATGTAATAAAAAACGTCCAATTTACACTTTCATCTCTTTATTGTAATGGCCTCTCTCTCTCTATTCACCTTCTTATTTTACTGACATAATAATAAAAGCTACAAGAACCCAAACACAGTGTTTCTCAAACTAGGTTTTAATACAAAGTTATTAGTAGATAATAATTCATTTGTTAACTATTTTTCATATTTAATAAAAAATATGAGAAAAAAGCCTTGTTTATATTTTCTTTTATTTACCAAACTGCCCCCAGTTATGCACATCTGAACCCCAGCTTGCCACTCTTCCCCCATATATGCCTTATACCGCCTGATATGCCACTGTGTCCCCGATATGCCTTATACTCCTTATATGCCAGTGATATGCAACTGAGCTCCCTGATATACCTTTTACCCCCAGATGTCTTATGCCCCCCTGATATGCCTAATATTGATATGCCTTATACCCCCTATATGCCTTATAACTTCCAATATGCCACTCGCCCACATTTATGCCTTATACCTCCCTATATGCCACTGTGCACCCTGATATGCACCACCCTGAAATTCATTATACTCCCTGATTCACCACTCTGCCTCCCCCAGATATGCCACTCTGAAATTCATTATACCCCCCATACACCACTCTACCTCCCCCTATACACCACTCTAACTCCCCCAGATATGCCATTCTGCCTCCCTGAAATTCATTACACCCCCATACACCACTATAACCCACCCATACACCGCTCTGCCTCCTCCCCCTCCCGTACACCACTCTGCATCCTCCCCCTCCCGTACACCACTCTGCCTCCTCCCCCTCCCATACACCACTCTGCCTCCTCCCCCTCCCATTCACCACTCTGCCTCCTCCCCCCTCCCATACACCACTCTGCCTCCTCCCCCCTCAAATACACCACTCTGCCTCCTCCCCCCTCCCATACACCACTTTGCCTCCACCCCCTCCCATACATCACTTTGCCTCCTCCCCCCTCCCATACGCCACTCTCCCTCCTCCCCCCTCCCATACACCACTCTGCCTCCTGTCAGCAACTGAGGTTCACAAGACACCAGGGAGCCGGGTAGAGAGGCAGAGTGGCGTATGGGAGGGGGAGGAGCCAGAGTGGTGTATGGGAGGGTGGCTCCCATACACCCCTCTGACTCCTCCCCCTCCCATACACCACTCTGCCTCTCTTTTTTTTTATATATTTGGCCGATATACCGGTGCATCCCTATGCAATGTAAAACCAATGCCCATGACCAACGTGTTAGCTTACTAATGAAAGAGTTCATCTGCAAACACGCATAAAAGGTATGTATATTTTACTGAACTGGGGAATGTCGTATTTGAGGGAAAAATAAGAGATCCATTTTAAAGCTATTGTTTGTTAACCCTTTTAATTTATAGTTTACGTCTGTGTATACAGTGTGACATGTACTTGTTATGTGACCTTCTTCACCCTCAAGAGTATTGATTAACAGGATCTTTTTTTCTTCTTTTTCAGACAGACGTTCCTTTGTTCACGAAAATATTTCCTCTACAATTAAGGAAATGTTTAGTAACTTGTTGTCTAAGTACCCAGAGTATGAAAACTGTAGCAGTTCACTTGCTGCTTTTGTAATGGAAAAAGGTAAAGCTTTATCTGAACTACATAGTGAAGTCCTTACAAAGACACAACCCTGTCATAGAAGGTAGAAGTTCCCCACTTTTACTTTAGTTAATGT
The DNA here is from genome assembly GCF_027358695.1 of Spea bombifrons. NCBI lineage: Eukaryota > Metazoa > Chordata > Amphibia > Anura > Pelobatidae > Spea > Spea bombifrons. Next base: position 42,351,408 of record NC_071087.1, on the reverse strand, counting down.
AAAACTTTACTTTTATCCTTGTTCTCTTAAAACATCCAAATCAACACAATAACTGTGGGGGGGGGACTATTAACATGTAAATACAAACTACCTCACCGTACTGCTGTATATGACTGCAAATTAAACAGCAACCTTGTGCTACTATATATAAAATTCTGTAAAGTAAGAGAGCTTTCAAAATTACATGTTAATAGTTTTTTTATCGTTTAACAAAACTGTAACGTGCTTGAACAGCAAAAAATCCAAATCGATATTTGGTGTGCCCACTCTTTGACTTCAAAACAGCATAAATTCTTCTAGGTACACTTGATTTTATAAGTAGATTTGCATGATGGAAACTACACTGTTTCCACCCGATGTGTTTATTGCATATTGTCTGAAATATTCTTATCACCGTTCTTATTTTGTGGTATTGTCACCCACCCCACACTTTACAAATGCTTTCTTTTGCATCCCAAAACGTTTGATTCAGGCTAGTTAGACAATCCTTGATGCCTGGTGTCAGGTTTTTGAGGATAAAGAAGCTAGTAGACTGGGAGGCACTAGGGCCAAGTGGATGGAATAAGGTCCAAGATAGTCAGCAAGGTAAGCACATGTTCAATCAAGTCGATTGGCAGGCAGCAAAGTTCGTAGACTGTTAGACTAGCAGAGGTTGGCAGGCATCCAGCAACAGTTCGTACACAGTAAAAACAAGCAAGAGTCAAAATCAAGAGGCAGAACGATGGCGCATTAAGGTCAATGTAGCAAAGGCACAGAGCTACTGAGAGTCTTTATAGTGCTGCTGGGGTCCAAACGAGGTGACCTGAGAGATATCTGCTGGGTAGGGGATGGAGAGGATGCTAGGCAGTCCCAAAAGGCTGCCCTAGTACTGCCCAGCCTGAAGGCTCCTCCCACTAGCTGGCTCGTCAGCATTAGTATCTCGCACCACCATTATGCTGCAGACAGGCACATAACTCTAATGCACAGTTGCTCAAACTGCCTGCTGCCTAAGGAGACGCGGGGGGCGCAGCGGAGGGCCGCAGGAGCTCCCGTCTTGAGAGAGGAGGGTTCCCTTTGCTGACCTGCCGCTTTGGGACCCTGCTGCCACATAGTGAGCGGATCATCCATCGAGGGCTCTGGGGAGGTAAGTGAGGGTCCCATTTGTAGGCCTGACACTGGCAGGAGAAACACACATTGTTATCCGTCTATTTACTTGTCTCAGGAGTTAATAACTATACATCCATGAAGTGGGACTGGCTCTTTTTGAATGCCGAATTACATAAAATCTCCTCCAGGTAGCCCCTCATGGTTTTGTTCCTGCCCTAGGTCGGAGCTCAGGTCTTCGTCCCTTTCTTTTTTGGTGGACAGCCTACTTTTTGGGATCCTGGCTCTAGTGTCCCTGCATGTCCTTTGTTAGACTGTTTAGGTGAAGTGTCTCCTAGTACCCTGCACAGTCCTTCAGCACATTTTGATGCAAGCTACCTGCGTGATTTTCTTTATTTCTTCTTTCTTTCTTCTCCTCCTCTGTATCCTCTCATTGGTGTGACCTTGGGTAGGCTGTACTCGCCTAAGGTTGGCTCTGTTTAGTCTACGGGAGCTACTCTATCCTTGCTGCAGGGAGGGGATGCTCTAGTGTCTTCCTGTAGTTTAGCAATTTATGACACATGCTTTCAACATCTTGGTTTAGCCGAACCCTCTGTAGATTCTTTTGTGAAGTTACAGCTTTAACAGGTGCAAGAAGATCTGGCCTTGAAACATGGAAACGAGGACATTGGACATGCGCTGCTCTAAACTTCTTTTGCATTGTAGTAGTTCATAAGTAGTCTACTTTCACTGTAGTAGTGCGTAGCGCTCTGGCTGAAGTATTGTGCAGCAGATTCTGGTTCCAACAATTATCTTTGCAAGGATCAAGAGAATTGTTTAAGGGTACATCAGGAGGCAAGTGTTGGTTGACTCAAAGTAAGCAATCCCCAATATTTAAATGGTTCTCCCTTTCTTCTAAGTATAATGGATGTTACAGAGCAAGTGTTGCAGAATTTTAAATATTTTTTTCATAAAGTACAAGATGAAGACCCTGAATTAAGTTTTAGGTGTCCTTGGTAAAAGAGACCTCCTCAGACCTATAAGATGCTCATTTGCTTATAGATGTTCATCTGGGTTCTCCTGAGAATCTTGTCCTGAATCCATCCGACAGAAGCACTCGCATCCGTTTTTTTGGAGCTTCTGTTGCTGATTAAATAATATTGGGCTTAACACCTGGAGATTTAGAAGACAGAAGTACGGATACAGACAGCAGGATGGTGATGGTGTACCAGAACCACCGAATATGCACAGAGGAGTCCCTCTATGGTGGAGTTGACAGCTCACATACAGTCGCAGACAGAGGTTAGCATTTCTCGGCTTGCGACCATCTACGTTCTGGATTTCCTTAATCTCCAACCAGACAAACGAGCTAGCATCCGGTCCATCTAGGAGAATGGTGCTTTTGTCCAGGTGTTTTTTTGGCAGCCCACTTGTGCATCTGATTCTGTCAGCTACAAAGTAGAAATTGGACAATTGCTGTCTTTATAGAAGGCCTTTTTAATGCTCTCTTCCAGGGGTGGTTTGGCTAGCTTTCCCTTTTCCTCACTTGTGTCTCCTGGCTTAGCTTGTTAAAAAGATCAGGAGGAAGGCGGCAGAGGCTGTTTTAATTGCCCCGGACTTTTAATCTGGATTGCCCATACCTGGTATCTCAGGAAACTGGCACAAATGAATTTTTTTCTTTGCATATTTATTTTTGTCCCTCTTAATATATTTTGGGATAATGAGGGGGTTTTTTTGTTACTGGCTTTTGTTTTGTACTGCTGGTCAGTAGGTGCTACCCTTGAAAAATAAATTCCCAGGTAAGAATTCTCTGTTCAGCTCTACACTTTCCTTTGAATGTTGTTGGATTTTTCACATTCTGTTTTAAAATGCCATACATACTGTTTAATTAGAAATTAAAGTCCATAAGTAAGCAGCGCTTACTGCTTTCTTAGATTTCCAGATTTACATGTATGTTTTAATCCAGCAATGTTGCTAAACTTTTTTTTGTTTGTTTGCCAACCCCCCCCCATCTAGGAGGGCAGCTTTGGGAAGTTGTTGGTATAGGCACAGGAGAGAATAACTATGGGCAGGGTATGCCGAACAACGGAAGAATTATTCATGACTCCCACGCCATTGTGACTGCAAGACGATCCTTGCTAAGGTAAAAAGAAAAACTTTCGATCTAAAAACACATGTAACATCAGTGTGTTCCATGAGCTGATCATGGAGTTTCATCACGGTGAGTGATGACATTTCATTAAATGGAACAGCTACATACAGTCAATATTTAACTCTTAGTAATGTTTGCAACCATGAACGAGAAATGCCATGGAGCAGTAACCGCTAACGTCTGTTCCAAATTGGTTTGGGATTATAGTTGGATGTGTCTATTGAGTCATATGCACGGATGACAGATTCCACTGTTGGTTACGTTTAGTGTTTCATTTTACTGTTTTATTTCAGGTACTTTTACAGGCAACTCCTCCTTTTCTACAGTAACAATTCCAGCATGATGGAAAAATCTATTTTTTGCACCGAACCAGCAACCAGCCTCCTTGCCCTAAAACAGAACTTAAACCTTTACCTGTATATGAACCAGCTACCTAAAGGAGCTGCCCAGACCAGTCCGCAGCTGTAAGTACTGCTTGGGGTTTTGCATCATTTACTAATCTGGTTTGCCTCCAGTTATCTACATTGGCCATTTTTCACTGGTGAAATAAATGTATTTATTGAAACCATTTTTATAAACATAGCAGTCCAAATTAACAGTTTTTCAGTTACAGTTTATGAAAATCAGATAAAGGATAAATGATACGCGGTGATGAGAAAATGGTCTCATCATTTTCTATTTATTAGCAAGCCGTTTCGTGTATCATACTGTTCACCTTACAGCAGAGAGCTTAAATGACCCTGTGGTTTTGTGGTCTCGCTCGACACCGGCAGGCTTAGGTATAATAGATGTTCTAGATAAAATCTGCTGTAGTATATCACACAAATGATGTAGTTTTCAGGGGAAAAAATAATTTTCTGAATTTTCATGTTGAACAAATATTTTATACTTTGCGTACGTGAAGTACCCCGAGTGCTTAATGATTTAAGTAAAGAAACGCCATGTTTGTTTTTAGGTGTCTTAGTCCGCATTCCCTCTCGGCACATGAAGCTAATGATAACTTAAGTCTTCATATCTCTGTGGAAGGAAGGAACCACCCGGCGGCATACTACCCACGTGAGATTTCTAACCACATGAGCAGCATGTCCGGCACGGACAAGCTAACCCGGTGGCAAGTGCTGGGTGTGCAGGGGGCACTTCTGAGCATTTTCATACAGCCAGTCTACATAACCAGCATTATTGTTGGTAAGTCAATTTCCACCCTTACCTTACCGAGGCTCTGTGCCATTTTTACCATACGCGTGGGTTTAATCAAGATTCCCCTTTTCAGTGTTTAATGTACCCACGCAAATTATACGCGCTTTTTATCAGAAAAAAATTACAATTGTTTTGGAGACCACAGTAGGGTCTAGACAGACCATGCTGAGTGTCTCCTGTCCTCCAGTAACCTTCTGGAGGGCAACAACAGTGATGCCTATATGAAGGCTATTGCCAGTTGGGCATTCCTTATAATGTGTGCTGGCTTCTGCTGACAGGGGAGTCCTGACTGTCAATAGACAGCCTGATCGCCCGTGCATCGGCAGGGAGAAGTCCCTGCTGCTGCGAAAAAACACATGACATGCGAAAGATAATCTTGTCGTTCCTTATTGTGGACGTACCTGTGTCCGTAGTGTAAGTTTTTTTTTTTTTTTTTGTTACTGTAGCTGAAGATCCTGTTTTTGGTAAAGACACTGCATATTCATCATTTAGTCTGATAATAAGAGGTGTTCTACTGCGTCTAGTATTTTGCAACCTACTAGTTCATCTATACCCTAATGAATAATACCCTAAAATGCATTCTCTTCTTTGATATTTGAAATCTCACAAATGCATTGCAGTTCAAAGTGTTTGAATCGGCAAAATGTTTTGGCCCAAGTTTTAATATTATTAATGTGAAATATAAATGCATACTTTCTGCTTTATGGTTTGTTTGTGTTCTTGTTTCCCAGGGAATGGCAGTTGTACAAATACCAGGGGGCTGGAAATCGCTATAAAGCAACGCATCGATGATGGCTTAACCTCACGACTGCCTATGTTTTACTTAGTGAATAGGCCTTACATAAGCATCGTCCCAGCCACTCACCCTGTCCACGCGGTGGTAGGCAATCGGAACCTGAGTCTGAACTGGTCACAGTGTGATTGCTCTTTGGAAATTGTGGATGCATTAAGAGGAAAGATAACTGAAAGGTATTTTTTACCTATTATATGGGTATGATTGGGTTGAAGAACTTTGGAGGTTAAAAGATTTTTGATGGAAAATCTTGTAAAAATTTACCACTTTTAATTTTGTAGAGGGGCTGGGGGGTTGCTGTGTATCATATATATTTATTTTCCCTGGTTTTTACTCTATTTTGATCTGGTCATTCTGTGAAATGTGTTGTATTAAAATCTGTTGGAGGGTGAGTGAGATATATATATATATATATATATGTATATATATATATATGTGTATATATATATGTGTGTGTGTGTGTGCAGATGAGTCAAAAGAGGAACCTTTTGGGGTAACATGGACCCCATTATGTTTGGTCTAAAACAAAACTGTATTTTACATTAAGAACCTACCAAAGACCATGCAAGAGAGTGACAGTGTCATGGTTTGGGGATACTTTTCTTCCTCATTGTCTGACAAGATCAAGAATTCTGCTTTCTATCATAAAATTCTATAGAGGGAGGAGGTGTCATTGGACTGATTGCCAATCAAACTTTTTCCGCACAGGCAATTGGATGCTACGTACATTTCTCTTAATAAATAAACATGATACACCAATGCAGAAAATCTGAAGGGCAGCAAATATATTTTCACACCACTGTATACAATAATTTCACGAATACTGAAATATTATACAAAGTGTCATTATTATCAGTATGAGTAACTGATATTTCATCATAAAATTAAAACAAAGATGAGGAAAAGGCCCCTATATGATAAACATGAAGGGAAATGGGAGAATAAAGTTTGTTTAAATCATAAATAATGTAAAAGTAACTTCCTTTTTCATTTTGGACATATTTCCAGATGTAAGACTGTACATAATTTTAAACTGATATACCTAGATTGACACAAAACGTTCAGTCTTATTGTGTATTTGCACATGTTGAAATATGTGTTGCTTCCTCAGCTCACCATTTAAAAGCGGCGCATCCATGGCGAGTCGTCTTTGTAAAGCTGCAATGTTAAGTCGCTTTAACCTGCTTATAAAGGAAGCCAAACGAGAAGATTTGAATCTGGGGCTTTCATACTATGAGGCAAAGGTAGGTCTACAAAAATCTGCCACGGACATACTACTTTCAGGATTCACTACTTAGCTAGCCCTATATTGGATAACCAGCGTTCCTACAGATACATGAATGCAGCTGTTATCTGGAAAAGTAGCCATATTTTAAGGAACACTCATGTGGCTTAACAAAGTACACAGGATACAATATTACCATACTTAACGAAAGGTTAACCTATTGTGATATCAATTCATATTACTGTCCTTTTTTGTTTATGTAATCATTTTTTTTTTGCTTGTTTCTTAAAGTGTTTGTCTGGATCCTACCAGGAAGCAAAATGTTTGCTGAAGTCCTATTTTGAACAGCAGGGATACGGATCCTGGATTGTGAAACCAAATGCCATTGAACATTTTACAGAATAGTTTTTTCTGCTCTCTAAAACGTTTCCGAAAAATCAGGTTTAATATATCACAATATAATAAGCAACCTAGCATAACACAAAAGCCATCGTATTTTTTGAAGTATCCAGATGAGTTTAATCTTTGACTGTTGTCTTATTTTTAGTTCCTTAAAGCTGATTGCAAAAATCACCCATGTCAAAGCGAATTTAAAAACCAGTAGTAAATACTGCATGCTGAATATTGTTTGAAATTTCCTATTTTCTAAACGGGAGGGGTGTCTTGTTAGAAGCAAACATACTGTTTATGTTACATACACATTGTGTATTTTTGTTTTAATAGAAAAATGTCAATTTGATAATTTACATGGGTATGTAAAAAAAAATTACTTTAAAATCATTTGGGTGAAAGATCTTGCATACCAAGCATTTCATGTTAATAATAAACAATACAATATTCTGTCTTGTACAATATTTATTTCATACAGTTAGAAAGTGATTAAATCTAAAATAGTAATACCGATAAGGCTTTTTCATTTCCAAATGCAGAAGTTTGGCAGTGTGTCCACTGTAAAAAGTTTATATATATCTTATCTACTACATGGAGGGAGTCATATTTCATAGGTAGTTAAACGTTAGAACAGGTCATACTCTAAAAGGTTGGTAAGGGCTAATACAGTGCGGGAATTTAAACATGCATGGGACATGCAAGATATGTTTTCCTCGCGCCATTGAAACATAGCCTTAATTGTAAAAAGAGGCGCTGTAGTATGAAAACAATGAAGCACTTAAAAATGCTCTCTGACATTGTATCGCTGTTTGCCATTTTATCTGTGCTGCTCACCTGCGTAACCTACGGCTTGGCTAACTAAAGCTCTCAGCCCACCCTGAGTGTGCTTCAGTCTCAAGGAGTCTTACTCTTCCAGCCCCTGCTCCTTCTCTCCATTTTGTTAATGATAGAGCTTAGTGCTGCTATTTCTATAGTGTTAAATGAATAACTGTTACAGGACCTCTGTCATGTCATCGTGACATCAGCAGGGGTTTCTTCTAGCTACAAGAGACATCCCTGGGCCTACAATGACCCCACAAAAATCTTAACGCTGTGTACAAAACATATATTTATTTAGTCCTACTTATTCTTTGGTTTTTGTTAAGTTCCTCTCCAAATTGATCAAAGCTGGTTCTGGGTTGAAGGGAACTAGTGTCCTCTCCTTCCATGAAAGAGAAAGATATTTCTTTTTCTTAAGAAAACAAACTTCAGGCAGTTTTTAAAAAATGTAGCAGCAGTGAACTTGGAACAATTCCTTTTACTTGCACGTTATTTAGTGGTTTGTAGCAGAAGAACACAATACTCAAAATCAGTTGCGGCTTTTTTAAATTTATTTATTTTTATGTGGTAACGTTTCATAGTTAAAAATAAATTACTCAATCCATAAAATAAATACAGAAAAAATAGTTTTAAATTAAATAAATATGTTAAATATTTAGGTGTATCACAAGGTATTCATTAGTTGTAGCAGCTTGGTAAACTCGTTTAGGAACACTACTCCGTTCTTCTCGACACACTGCAAGAAAATAATATGCTTGTGTTACACACAGTGCTGGATGTACTGGGTGATACTGGGCAGCCCTTTTAGCTACCCGCCAGGATCTAACACTCTGCACCAGGATGACCTCATATCTCAACTCTCTACCTAACAAGAATATGCAGCAGAAGAGATGCTACCAAGGCCTGAATAGTGAATAAGTGCTTGTGAGGCACATACCTCTGTAGTGTAAGTGAGTACTCACAAGGGGAACTCTGATCGCCCCAACCAACTGTATGAGCTTTTCTACTTTGCTTACCGTAGACGACTAAACATGTAGTTTTATGATGTAGAAAATAGTTTATCTGCTAAACTGTGCAACCTCATATTTAATGAGAGCTTCTTATGACTATTGAGCAATTTTGAATAAGACCAGTGGATTCCCTGATAGTTACCGTTGTTGATGAACTGTCACTGCATTCTGGCACGTCTATGCCCTAAAAAAAGATAGGGGTGATGTTAGGATAATGTCTGACTGGTAAGGCCTGGTTATATGTATGTTTTGCCCCCCTACACAGGCACACTCACACACACTAACAATATAATTCCTGTATCATTTTAGAGCAACAACCACGTTTTTTTTTTTACTTTCCCCATATTTCAAATGGCCAAAAAGAGTTTTGTTTTAGGTGGTTTGGTTAGTGGCGAGGCTTTTCTTAGTGCCAGGCAGTTGCTTAGGGTGCCTCAGCCAGAAAGGCACCATTCACCCCAGAAACTGCCCCAATGTTTATAAGTCAATCTGCTCCCTTACATGGTGGAACATAATCTGTGACAGTTTGTGTGTGTGGGGGGCATGCACAAGAGGTCTATGCCTACATCGGCATTCTAAAAGTATAAAGAAAATATTGTGTGTACTGGTGTGGGGTGACCATAGGGGTTCCTGCCTGGGGTGCTCTTTGGTATAGGACTGTCCCAGGTGAGTGACTGTTTGGCCTGTAGAACACTGTTGATCCTCATGCCCAGTCACCATTCTCAGTTCCAAAACCAAAGGGATTTGGTCCCAAGTATGCACGATTCCTCTTTAAAAGGGACACTTGAGGAGTATTCATGCCATGACAAATATTAAATTGGTGACACACCATAAGATATTTGTAATAACTTTATAGAGAAGTTTCATGGTTGTAGATAATCTCTAGTCCTACAGGTTTGCATGCATTGCAATTGCAATAAGCCATCAAGGGAAATGAAGGAAAATGCCTTGGCTATTTCTTTACTTCTTACCACATTTCTGTCACATAATGATTCATCATCTGTCTCCTAAAGAGAGGGGAAAAGATTGTAAGAGAAGAAAATGAAAAATTATAGATTCATTGTCTAGGCGCGCATTTGTAATTTTAAATATTCATACACACTTTTCATAGGAACGGATAATGTTAAATGCGTGTTTTCCTTTTTTAAATCCAATACGGTATAGTGAGATGACGGATAATAGCCTGGCTAGGTTTATAGAAGAGATCATAAGCTAAAAAAACATGATGGTAATAATAATGAATAAAGTGGAAAAGCTTTTAAGTCCTCTGTCCAATTATAGTTTAATCTTAGATGTGTTCGCTTATATTTGTTCCCTGTCTGAAGTACTTGCAACATGCCATTATGTAACCATCACTAAAAGGTTTGACCCACAAGAATTGATCCCTTACACACAATTCCCTCATTATAATTACCAATGTTGATAAATCTCTGTCACATAATGATTCATCTTCTTTTGCCTAGAAAGATTAAAAAACCATTAGATAAGAAACTGGAAAACCATGTTTGGCAAACTCTGCCTTCACACTGAACCACTAGGCATACCTTAACACTGGGCACATGTACTTATCTGCACTGATCCCTTACGATTTCATAATAAAATACATTTCCTTAAATACTGTTCTCCTTCATGACACTTGATTTTCTCTCTATACACGCTATGTGGGCAAAAGTATTGGGACACCTGACCATTATACCAACAGGGACTTTGATGACATTCTAAATACATAGACATTAATATGTAGTTGGTCCCTCCTTTTGCAGTTATAACAGCTTCCACTCTTCTGGGAAGGTTTTTCACAAGATTTTGGAGTGTTTCGGTGGGAATTTTGGCTCATTCATCCAGTAGAGCATTTGTGAGGTCGGGCACTGATGTTGGACAAGAAGGCCTGGCTCGTAATCTCCATTACTGTTCATGCCAAAGGTGTTTGATGGGGTTGAGGTCAGGGTTCTGTGTGGGCCAGTCAAGTTTTTTCACACCAAACTCATCTAACCTTGTCTATATGGACCTTGGTTTGTGCGCTGGGGCACAGTCATGCTGGAATAGAAAAGGGTCTTCCACAAACTGTTCCCACAAAGCATAGCATAGCATTGAGGCATCACATTGTCCAAAAAGATTTGGTACGCTGAAGGGGACATACCAAGACATTTCACATATTAATGTCCATGTATTTAGAATGTGATATTATGAAAGTCCCTGTTGATGAATTTAGGCCCTTGTATTTGTCAGTGTTTATTGGAATTGCTGACAATTGCTGTGTCCTACAAGTTGCTTTTGTGCTGCTTATCAATTGGATGAGTGTGCATCTGCAATAATTATGCCAGGAATCAACATTTAATGAACCTATTATATATTTTGCAGCAGATGTTTTTGAAGACCAATCCCAGAGAATTCAGAGTTTAGAACAAGGGTTTTCTTCAAGATTTTATACTCATAATTAGTGCATATTATCTATGAATTATTATAGTATACAGTTTACAAATGTATAAACTATATTATTGTATATGAAATCAATTGAAAGTCTACAGCGGGTGTATAACAAACACAAATTTCCTCACCAAGTAAGCACATGTATTGGTAATAATGTGGCTTGTCGTTTCTAAGGCTGTGGCGTCCTCCTCCTGCTCCATTTTTAGGACTGATTCCAAAGTGCACATTTCGAAATAAAATAACATCAGTGCATGTTTTACACATGAAGCCTAAAACAGAACGTAGTAGTTTAAAATTGAAATATTTAAATACAAAAAAAAACAAATTTAAAAATAAAATTCTTTTTGAAAACAAACTATGCTTCACTCCTTGTTTTATACGGATCCATCCAAAAGTAAGCGCAACCAAACAACAAAGGAAACAATTTAATAGAAACATGTTTTAGTTGCATCCTGTCTTGCAAGATAAGGATCTTGTGGTTGATTTATCTGAAGAGCTCAGTTGTAATTTGTTTTTTTGGGAGATGCAACATATATGATTATTTACCTCTCCATTACACAAAACAATATCCCTTAACAACAAGAGAGTGTACTTATAATGTAGATGAATTAACTTCATCATTCAGCAAATTTTGCTAACACAAAAAAATAATAATTTAAAAAAATATTTGTTATAAAGTTGTGCTGCCCCATGTTACTGGAGCTTTGACACTGGCAAGGTAACATTATGTAGAACAAGAGAGGTGACACAATCTTTTCTATCAATATTTTTAACTTCATTTAATGGCTCCATCCAATGGTCAGAACAGTTACGTCCATAATGCTTTCTGCAGTCCCCAACGAAAAGATGATCCATATAATAATTTATGTTTGAACTGGGAAGTAAACATTTCAATAGTGTGACCTTTTATCCAGGAACATCTATAGGTTATGGGGAGCAGCACTGACCATGCTACAGCCTTCATTATACATTATATTATATTTTAATCCTTAAGACATGATAACCAAGGCTGGACATGTGTTGCTATGCAAGGAACTATTCAAGAAAGCAGCAGTTCTTAAAGGGAAATAGTTTCTATGACTTAAACATACTTATGTTTAACCATTCTTTAACCGATGTATTGAAGCATTTATAGGCAAAATGTTTTAATGGCAGCTACTTACATTGTTACATTGGGGAGTTATGAAGGTTTCTTGGGAAAGTGTCTGTGGAAAAAAAATTGTTAAAATGAGAAAATACAGTTTTCTCATCGCTATCTACTAATATAGTAAACTATAGACATTATAATCATACGTATCTACTTACATTAGCTGAGTTCTTAAGTAGCTCCACATCCCGTTGTATGGCACGTAGAATTTGTCTCTGATACTTCTCCGGTGCGCCTTGTGCCACGCAGAGCAGGGCTACTGCCGCCAGACACAAAACTATCAAATTCTGCATTTCTACTGTCAACTCAAGTTACAGCTAATATTCTCTACGAATAACAGTAATAAGCAAGGTTCCAAAAGTGGCATTTATATACTTATCTGTGGAAATAATTCCTGGGGGTGTAAATAGTTTAGATATTACAAAGAGTGTGAAAAGTTATACCTATCATATAATAGACATTTTTCTCTTACCTACCTTGATGACTCTTTGGAATTTCTTTAACATATCAGAAGGCCGGAATGGTTGATGGTAAAATCCCTCTTGCTTGTTGTAGCCCACACTTTCAGCTTTTTCTCTTACTTTTTTTAAGTGATGCTTTCTCGATTAACCACATTTTCCCCTACTCCATAGACATAATCCCAGCATTGCAATTTAAATGCATTTTTAATTAGGCCTCCGTTATATATTTCTTTCTGCTGTTATTTTTTGGGTCATTTAATAGCCAAATTGTTGCACTCAATTCGTATTACACTTTTTTTTTCAAATAATCTTTTTAAGAACAAGCTACCACAGGAAACAAGTATTTCCTGTTAAGAAAGAATGGTTTTCTTAACCACTATGATATTTTACGAAAGGCTAAAAGAGAAGGCAAAGGGTTAATCCTACCTCCTTTTAAGCTATCTGGCAAGGGCAAAAGAACCACATATGCAGTGTAATTATAAAAATCCCCACCAGCGTTAAATAATATGATATTTAAATGCAATAACTATTAAGAGGACACAAAAAATGTAAAATACAACAAAATTAAAGTCAAAGAAATGCTGTATAAAAGTACAATGAGATTTATTGAGCTATAAGGATTCAAGAGACACCATATTTGTCCCTTTTGTAGTGTATAATTTATTTTTGTTCTATTATATTTTGTATTTCATCATTATTTCATAAATCCGCCCATTTTTTTTCAGCAGAAGGGTTGCATCCCCTGGACCTCTTACTAAATAACATAATGGAGGAATTAATGTGGAAATAATCACAAAGTACAACAGAGTAACCGTTCCTAGGAAAGTTGTGTGGTATTTAAATTCACTAAATGTATTAAGCAGTATGAAAGAGCTTAGATGGCCCTGCATAATCCAATGTAAAATTGCATTTGAGAAATCTAGTATTTTGATGTGGGTATAATTTTTGGAAAATTAACCAGGGAAATTCTGTTTGCAGACATACTGCGGAACTAATAGTCCAAATGTGGTCCCTACGGCCAAACAATTGTGGCCACCATGTTTGTTCATGTCTTGTTTTTTGTGCCCATGTGTTTTTATTTTTATAATATGGTTCCTGCTTTTTTGTTCTACACTGAAAACACCACAGTGGAGATGGGTCCGTGTTTTTAGTGAGCGGGGGAGCCTGCTCCTTTTGGCTGCCAGCCCTCCTTGAAGTCTTCAGAGGAGTCTTAGAAGATCCACCATCTGTTGCTTTGGTCAAGGAGGGAAGAAATAAGCTGCATAGCCCCCATGTGGAGTGCATCCCCAGAAGAGGAAGTCTACTATGGCCCTATCACTTTTTGGAACACCTTTTCACAATTTTTTCACATAATAAGGGTGAAGCACAAGGTACTTTGGATTTCTAGGGGAAAAAAATACTGGGCAACATATTTTCAAGCTCTCATTTTTTCATACATTTAATATCACTAGTATACAGCATTTTTATAAATAAAATTGGCTGGGGTTGTTTTTTTTCTCCAGTTGCCTAAATCTGGATTTCAGCATCACTTGAGATTTGTTACTTGTTAGGAGTGTGGAATGTTTTTGCCTGTAAGGTTTCTAATGCATATTGTGTTTTATTTGTTTTAATTGCCTTGCATCTATGTTTGTATTGCTGTTATTGTATTGTTTTTGGTGTTATTTTATACTGTCCTAGTTGGGATATTATATAAATATAATAAACATTTTGTAATGATCAATTAGCCTTTTAAACTTAAACATTGGATTAGTACACCTATGAAGATATTCCATTAAAAATCATATGTTTGCAGCGACAATAGTGATATACAACATCAACGTCTATACCGTATATTTCTGATCCATTCCATGTCAATGTTTCTTTCATAAACAGGGACATTTGTAAGTGACCCCAAATTTTGAGCGGTAGTATACCTAGCTAGGTGGATGCACAGCAAAACTTACTTTCCTGATCTTCTGAACATTTAGGTTTATACAAAGCCAATAAACAATGTTTTAACAGAATTTCTAGTAATTAAAGGCATTAACGATGACTCCCCCACCTCTAAACATAATATCACATATTTCCAAACACCCTGGACTTTAACTTGCTTTGCAGCCCAACCAGTCACAAAATATTGAATTAAATAATTTATTCCAGAAGACACTAAGCTTTTAGGGGAAGGAGTCGAATCATTTGCTATGATTTTCCACTGAAACTACTTTATTTCCTATGCGTATTAAGTGAAAGTTTCATTTATCATTTCTTGGGAAAGTCTTTTTTTTTTTTTAAGAAAATTTGATTTTGGGGCAATCACTTCTAGATGTTTTATTTTATAATGTCGTTGAAAGAAATAAAGAAATCTACCTAATTAAAAAAAAACATTATGATCACTAAACCTGCTAAGATATAATATTAGGTACACCTGTTCAATTGCTCGTTAACACAAATAGCTAATCAGCCAATCACATAGCAGCAACTTAATGCATTTAGATGTGTACACGTGGTCAAGAAGTTCTGGTAGTAGTAAATTCACTATAGAAAATTGTGACATAATGGATGACAGGAAAGCGGTAACTTGGGGTTTGCATTTACTCTCAGACCAAGTATTGAAATGCATGGTTACTGTATGATTCATAGGGGCAGCCAATGTACAAATAAAATAACCACATTTACAAGTAAATGAAAGGTGCTATTCCATTTTAATTGTATTTGTACCTTATGTTTATTAAACCATGATTCTCATTTTCCATATTTGATGTTACAACACAAACTAAACAAGGACAAGTAGGACCTTCCTTTAAAATAATATGTTTATATATAAAGATATATATTAAAACCTATCATAATGTTTTTATTTTGCAATTTCATTTAGGATTTGTTCTACAGAATAGGTGCCACTGCCAAACAATAACCCAGTTCATGTTCACCAACATTCCCTGATTAGAGTTATAACCCACATACATTTTCTTCTGCTAGCCTTAACTATATTAATCACAGTGTGACCAGGAAGTAGGGCTCCATTGCTTTAAAATTTAGTATAAATCTCATAATATCTCCCAATATATACCGTATTTGCACATGGCTGGTGCATCATCAGTAAAAAATGGCTATTAGGTTTGAGAAACTGACATTTTATTTATCATTCACACAGTGGCGTAACTAACAGTTGCAACTGCGACAGGTGCCCGGGCGGGGACCCCTGCAACCACTTTTTCCTGTCTCCTTATACTGGTCCAAAATTGTTTAGAAAGGGCCCAGGTTAGAAGGGCCCTTTCTAAACTATTTTGAACCTGCACAGGAACTTATTAGTGTCTCCTTGCATCACGTAACCTCGAGATGAAACTGTACAGAAGGCTGCAGGAAATGTGAGAGAGGTAAGCGAGGGTGGCAGGCAGTAGGAGGTATGTATGTTTATATATATATACATGTTTATGAGCATGAATACGCATGCATCAGCGTATGTGAGCATGAATGTCTATGTCAACATGGATGTCTATCTATAGGTGTGTGTGAACATGAATGTCTATGTATAAGTGTATGTCACCATGGATGTCTATGCATAGGTGTGTGTGTGTGTGAACATGAATGTTTATGTATAAGTGCATGTGAGCTTGGACATCTATCAATAAATGCGTGTGAGCATGAATGACTATGTATAATTTTGCATGAGCATGGATGTGTGAGTGTGTGTGAGCATGGATATGTAAGTGGTGTGAGATGGAGTCTGTGTTAGCGATTAGTGGTGTGAGAGGGAATATATGTGCTAGAATTAATGTGTACGTGTGCGTAATTTGTTTAAATTACGAATCTGTATGTCAAAGTGTATGCTGGAGGGGGGGCAAAGAAGGCACACACAAGTTGTTTGGGGCAATGATGACACAAAAAAGCTGTTTGAGGGCAATGACCACACAGACCAGCTGTTTGAGGGCAGAGATGGCCCCACTGTTTGGAGGCACTGACAAGCAGGGGGACAAGATGGCAGAGACGGGCTGTTTGAGGGTTAGGATGGCACTGATAATCTGCTTGGGGCAAATGCACTCACAACCTGTTTGAGGCAAAAGTGGCACTCACAAGGTGTTAAGGGCAAAGGTGGCATTGTGGGACATGTTGATTGGCGAAGTTGAGGGCCCTGGGGCTTCTAGTCTAGCTGACCTGGTCAGCTACCACTTGTTAACAGGTGGTTTATTGGTTGCTCCACCAACTTTTACTAATGCCTTTTAAAGCCCCATTTTTTTAAGCATGTTTCCCAAATCCAATTTAGGGATCTAAAATATGACACTTTTGGGTGTGTTGCTGGCCTTTGTACTAACATGTACTAGCATGAAAAGTATACCTAGTTCTGATGGCATTTGTTTGGCTTCTATTACCATGAAGGTACAGTTTATGCTCTTGACCTTCAGGTTAAAAAGAATGTGTGCCTTACAGAATTAAAGAACAGTGAATTCCAAGGCTCAGAACATGCAGTGTGAGGCCTTTTATTGTCAACAGAATTATGGAGGAATATAGGATGTGCAGAGCAAATACAATGCTTTCCACCCAGAAGGAAAGTTTAGGAGAAATGCTGATTTATATCCTTTTTGTTTATTCCTTTGTTTATTCACTACATTCATTAAAGTCTGTATAAGACAACTAACTTTGTTGTGGTAAACTAGGTGCTGCCGTATGAATGACAAAAGTAGGGGCTTCCCCAGTACATGAATAACAGCTGTGGTATGTTGGGGTTTTCTTATTAAAATGAATTTACTATATGAAGCGATATCATTTTTATGAATGAGTTAAATAATTTCTATTTCTTACATTTTTACATGTATATCAGGGCTGTATTATGTAAAACTTTAAACCTCACACTGATCAGCCATAACATTATGACAACTGACAGGTGAAGTGGATAACACTGATAATCTTGTTATCATGGCACCTTTCAGTAGGTGGGATAGCAGAAGCAGAAAAAATCTGAGCGACTTTTACATGGGCCAAATTGTAATGGCTAGATGACTGGGTCGGAACATCTCCAAAACGGCAGCTCTTGTGGGGTGTTCCTGCTCTGCAGTTGTAAGTACCGATCGAAAGTGGTCCAAGGAAGGAAAAGGGGTGAACTGGTGTCAGTTTGTTGTTTTACAATTAGTAATGGCAGTAAAAAAAAAAATCAGAAATTACACACAATAACAAACTGGTACAAATAGAGAAGAGGGCTCTACTCTTGTGAGCTTACAATCTAGTCGGTGGTTGGGGTGGCAGTGAAACATTAGGAGAGGACAGGATGATCTGTAGAGCTTGTTGAAAGTTCAGGTGGCTTGATTAGGATGCTGGCTGAGAATGTTAGGAAAAAAAGGTTGTACGCTTCTCAAAAAAAAAGAGGAGAAAAGTATAGTTAAAATAATACCATTTATTGGCTAACTAAGAGTTTAATTGCCAGCTTTCGAGACCAAGTTGTTAGGTCCCGACCTAACACTTGGTCTTCAAAGCTTGCAATTAAACTCTCAGTTACCCAATAAATGGTATCATCTTAGTGATACTTTTTCTCCTGTTTTCTCAACGGCTAATGCGGTACAAAACCTTTCTATCGAAAAAAAAGAGCTTTCAGAGAGCTTTTGAAAGTAGTGAACAAGGGAGAAATACATGCCCTCAGTAGCGTACCTAGCGTGGGGCGGGGGGGCGGTCCACCCCGGGTGCCGCTCATGAGGGGGTTGCCACGGCTAGGGTGTCCACATCCCCCGGATTGCCCAGATCCCTGGCAGCCTCGTCACTTTTTCAGCAGTGAAGCGGCGCACACCGCGGCAGAGCAGGAAGACGGAGGCGTTGCGCTCCCACCGCAGGACGTCTGGATGGTAAGTCAAAAACATTTAATTGCAAAGGGAGAGAGGGTAGATAGTGAGAAACGAGGAAGAGGGGGTAGATAGTGAGAAGGGAGAGGGGGTAGGTAGTGAGAAGGGAGGGGTAGATAGTTAGAGGGGAGGGAGAGGGGGTAGATAGTGAGAAGGGAGGGAGGGGGTAGATAGTTAGAGGGGAGGGAGAGGGGGTAGATAGTGAGAAGCAAGGGAGAGGAGGGGTAGATAGTGAGAAGCGAGGGAGAGTGGGATAGATGGTATATTGGAATAAATAAACAGTGAGAATGAGTGAGAGAATAAATTAATGTGTGGATGCATTGTGAGAATGAGTGAGAGAATGAATGAATGTGTGGATGAATTGTCTGAATGAGGGAGATAATTAATGAGTTTGTGAGAATGCACTTATGAACAGTGAGAATGAGTGAGAGAATAAATGAATGTGTGGAAAATTTGTGTGAATGAGAGAGCGAATAAATGATTGTGTGAATTAATTATGTGAATGAAAGTGTGAATTTGTGAGTGACTGTAAAAGTGTTTGTGTGTATGATAGCTGTATAATTGATATGTGGAAAGGCACAGATGGCACAAGCAGGATGTTTGAGCCTTGGGGACCAAAATGACACAGGCGGGGTGGTTATGGGACAAAGATGGCACAAGCTGAGCTATTTGGGGACAAAGTTGACTCATGCTGGGCTGTTTGGGGACAAAGATGGCAGGTCCTATGTGTGTAATCTGGGTGCTGGTCAGGTTCTATGTGGGCAGTGTGGATGCCAGGGCTGGATCTGGGTTGTACAACCTATCATCTATGCCTGTAGTTTTATCTCTACCTTTATTGCTGAGTTTGTATGTGATTTCCAGTTGATCTATACCTGCAATGCTATGTTTCCGTATATTATTATTGTATACCTGCAAATACGGGATTTGTATGTCTGATTCTATGCCTCCAGTGCTAACAGCAATCACACTCCTATCATGCCCAGGCAACCAGTACATGCTAGAACCTGGACATGATAGGAGTGTGATTGCTGTTAACAATCATATATATTAATATTGTTATTTAATTTTGTCCTATTTTGGTGTTTTACTTACTTTAAATAAAAATGTGAGATTTTTATGGGGGAGGTCATATTCGGTTTCGGCTAGGTAAATGCTGCATTTTCGGTTTCAGTCCAGAATTTTTGTTTCGGTGCATCCCTACTACCAGCCAGACAATAAAGTGGTAGGCCTACACTCCATCAATGTTTGGCTTAGTATATAGTGATAGGAGTTATGCTGCACTATTGTCAATGTCTGGCTCAATGTATAGTGATAGGGATTTTGCTGTACCACCATCAATGTCTGCCTCAGTATATAGTGGTAGGTGTTATGCTGTACAACCGTCAATGTCTGTCTCAGTATATAGTGATAGGTGTTATGCTGTACCACCGTCAATGTCTGCCTCAGTATATAATGATAACAGTAATGTTGTACCACCTTCAGTGTCTGCGCCAGTATATAACGATAGAAGCTATGCAGTTTTAAAGTGTGTGTGGGGGGGTTCCACATACAGGATCCGCCCCAGGTGCCAAATACTCTAGGTACGCCCCTGCATGCCTTCATCATTCCTCATTTTGATTACTGTGACCTTCTGGCTTCTCATTTTCCTGGCTTTCTTCACTTCAATCCATTTTGAATGTCTTAGTTCTATGGTGCATCAGGCATGTCATAGCCCTTGCAAACTCTATTCCAGGCCCCAAACCAGGGCCCTCCACACTGCCTGTCTCTGTTTATTTAACCATGTCACAGTTTTTGTGTAACATTATCTTACAGGGCATTGGATTCTCTCGGTGCCACCATATAATGGAAAGATACATAATACATACTATTCTTTGATTTTGCAATTTCTGAAGACACTCAACATAAAAAAGCAAGGCACACATGTGAAAGAAATATTGTACTGAGGGAGGGGGCACTGGTTTAAGTGATTAGCACAAATGCAGCCATTTTTGTCTTTTACTACTTTTGTGAGGATATATATGAGTACGTGAGAGAGGATGTTTGTCCTCTTGGTGCAGTGTATAGAACCTTGAAGCAAACTTATTCCAGTTGTATGCGTGGTGGAAGTTGTTAAAGGCTTTGACCGCTTCAAGTTTAATTTTTATATGGACCTATGGATTTTCTCATCAGATTTCTGTGAATTGATCTCAAATGATCACTAAAGTTATTTATTATCAGTGATCCATTCTTTTAATTCATTTGTTTTCATGTAACTGTCATTAGTACACTAATGCTTGGTTTTAAAGACATTTAGTATTGTGCCCTGTTAGAAATACCATATTATGCTAGTTTCTACTTATTTGTTTGCAATCCTCTACATATTTTTTATTTTTGTTATTTGATCTTCCAATGTTGGAAAGGTGGGATGCAATCTACTTAAACAAGAAGGCTCGCTGGTTACCTCTACTGACAACTCAGATTTTCCTTAGACCTATAGACCTATCCATCTGCAGCCTCAGCAGAAATGCATTGATTTGCATTACACACCTTTCTAAAAATAAAAGGAGTGGGTTGTGAAAACTTCTTAAGCAAAATAAATGATTTAAAGCACATGGTAGGAATTGCCCATTAGTGGATTACTCCCTTTTTGGCAAACATATTCTCCTGTAAGAGTTGTTGGAAGACACAAAACACTGCTACACAGTACTAGTTACAAGGGAGATGCAGGTCAAACCATGCAGCGATACACCAGGGAGCCCAATTGAGCAGTAGAGCAATCTGCCCTACTGGTGTGGCACAGGGACTACACTGTACATTTTAGGGGAGCCATATAACATGTCTACTCTCATCTTTGCCCCATCTACCAATGGAAAGATGCAAAAGTCTAAAGACTATTTTTCAATATTCCATGCATCTACTATAATCAAGTGGATGTTCCTTTGGTTGTTGGTAACATCCACTAATTAGATACATTTGTTTCCTTTTTTGCAGAGGATTGCATATAATTGCTTCGGAAGATGTTTATGCGTTTGGGGAAATCCATGGTTCTTCTGTTCCTTTCTACCCACCACATTGGCAGCTCTGACAGTTGACTACCTTTTATACAAGACATTTTAACTATAACCTTGAAAGACTTTATTATTTCCTGTTGGTTTTGCATGAGGTGCTATTTGTTTCTGATTAATCAGATACTGCCAGAGCAAGGTTAACCAAGGGGCATCCGGGGCAGTTGCTCCAGGGCACCAAAATGGTAGGGGACCCTGAGCACCATCCTATAGTAGACTTACTTGGTTTGTAGTAGCCTGGGCTGCTCTGCTATTAGATACTAGCAGAGCCAGCTCATCTCATTTTCTACCCCCATCCAAGCAGGAAGGGGCTCAAGGTCATAGAGTGTGCTCTCATTAAAGCAGCCAATCAGCGGCAGAAAAGAGTTTGCATCACAAAGAGATGCACTGGTGTAACTAAAGGGGACTCCTGCGACTCCTTCTTCCTGTCTCCTGTTACCGGTTCAAAATAGTTTAGAAAGGGCCCTTCCGACCTCGTCTGCACCGTTCCAGGCCGGAAGGCTGAGGCTGCTTGTACAGTGTGTGAGCACCCAGATAGCAAGCTGCAGGAGTGTACTTGTGTGTGTTTGAGCATAGATGTACTTTTGTGTGTGTGTGCATGGATGTGTACTTGTATGTATGTGTGTGAGCATGGATTTGTACTTTTGTGTGTGAGAATGGATGTGTACTTGTGTATGTGTGAGCATAAATGTGTACTTTTGTGCGTGTGTTTGAGCATGGATGTGTACTTTTGTGTGTGTGAGCATGGATGTGTACTGTGTAATTTGTGTGTTCACATATGTTGTATGTTAAAAGGGGGGAGCAAGTGGCAAAGAAGACACGGACCAGTCATGTGGGGTCAATGATGACAGAGACTAGCTATTAAAGTTTGGGGACCTGGGGGGAATTTTCGCACCAGGGCCCAATGGTTTCTAGTTACACCACTAAAGAGGTGTCTTTACATTCAAGATGCTTAGATCCAAACTAGTTCAGCATTCTTTTTTGTGCACTATAGAAAAGTAAATTACTTATCTGAGAAAATCAGCAAAAGCTTAAGCATTTAAAAAAAAAATGTCATGGTTACCATTTAAGAAAAATGGAAATTAAGTAATGTATATAATATAAATTATGGTAAGAAATTTTATTTTAGATTTCTCAAATGGTTAATATTAAATATATTGAGTAGAATTTGCATCATATACACACCTAGTGACACATTTTTGCCTGTATTTAACTATTAAAATTATTCTGCAGTGAGAAATAATGTTTCATTATGAAGTATCTGTATTTTTCCATGTGTCTTAGCACAGAAATCTCTGGAGAGACAGACAAATCACAATTTAGTAGCACTCTTTGCTGTTTTGCTGTTGATACTGCGAGAGGTGAGGTCCTAAATGGTATGTATTTAGGACTGAGACTTTTACAGTTCCTGTCCTGTATAGTGAGAAAGTACAGACTCAGGGAGAATATAAAATTTGCTATGCTTTCTTCTGTGTATTTTGGTCCCGGGGTGAAGTATCCAGAAGAGCAGGGTTGGCCAGTTCTTCGTCCCACTAACAGAGCGTCGTTGTACTAAAGAGTTCAATCCATATTTTCTAAGGACTGTGACTCAGGTACCTGGTAATTGATTGGGGCCAAATGGGACTTACTAAGGAATATAAAGACCTAAGCCTAGAGCCAGAGAGGTTCAGTTATGAGCAGAGCAAAGAAAGATGGTACCAGACTGCTTTTAAAGATAATTGTGTTTATTTAAGTTGGTAATCAGACTAGCTGCCCAAAGGTAGTTCGCAAGACTGCAGTGTGTAGTGAGTGTGTTTATTTTGTTTATGTAACCCTGCCACAGAGTGTGCAAATAAAACAAGCATCTGGTTATTAATCCAGATGTAGTGTCTTCCAACAACTCTTACAGGAGTCCTTTCGATCCGAGAAGACTGTGCAGTTATATCAAAATCCCATACACAACGTCATTCTTAGTGATGGTTTGTCATACTACATTTTAGTCGTCTTATGCCACCAAGTGCTTAGAAATAATATTTTTTTAGGGTGTATTCAATGATAAAATTGTCTAGTTTTCAAAAATATAATAGTGAATTGTAAGTATTTCCATTGGGCTTGCTAGATACAATAAGTGAATTAAATAGTTAACTATGAATTGACAGAAGAAACTACCACCATCCTCCCACATATACTCATCTGTTTCATCTACTTCTGTTCATGTGAGGGTTGTTTGGGGGTTGGAGTCCAATATGAAAGATAGTGGCCAAAATGCAGTACTAGCAAGCAAGGTCAGAGAAGCAAGAATTTGGGGCTGGCAACAAGGTTCAGAATGGTAAAACGGGATAGGTTAAATTAAAATCAGTCAGTTCAAAGTAACAAGGAAAGCTAAGTGAAACAGTGCTCACACACTCCTCCGTTGGGTGGCCGATCAGAGCATCACCAGCGTTGTTATCCATTCATTCGTTTGTCTGTTTTGGCACCCTTGCAATCTCACATTCCTCTCCTCAACTTAATCACTTGGAACCTGCCCCATATTTTGTGGGATATCATCAGTCAATTAATGCTTACATTTTATTAGAGAAGATTGGACCAGGCAAACCCAGACTAAGGATTTAGGATCCCAGCAGCACTTCTTAAATAGTTCCTCTCTCTTCTTTTTTTCACAGCAACACATGTAAAGCATGATGAATAGAAAATACAATTTAAAAAAATATTGCAGATTATTCTAAATTCCTTAATGATGTCACATTCTGTTCAGAATAAGTGTTAACATAACATTAAGGCCCACATAATCTAAATCCTGGCCGCTGCACATGTACAAACTATTTTTCACTGTAACATATGCACTGCATATGTATAGCCATCAAGTGGTAACCTGCTCCTGCTCAAGTCCTATTTTTAACAGGACAATTGGCAAAAATATAATGTAGGGCACAATATAATATTACATATGCTGTGCAACAGAGGGGTGGAAAAAACTGGGCACTTAAGCACCTTTAAACTGCCTTGAGTTTCTATCAGCCATTGTACTTGTTGTCTGGGGACTGTAGTACTTATAGTTTCTTTATTTCAAAATTTTAATCCACCGCATGTAATATAATAGCAGGGGTACACATCTCAGATAGAAGACAGAATGATAAATGCCTAACGAATTTCGCGATAAACTTAGCGCTTATTCATAGGCGTATCAAGGACCTCATGCTTCCTGATCTTGGTGTGGTAGACTGTAGTTCTATCACCAGCAGGATATAAGCTCATGCACTGTGTCTGTGACTGGGCAATTTTAATTTCAAGCACCAAAAAGGGTACAGTAAGAACACTACTGGTGTACCTCGGGGGTGTCATTCCGCTCCCCGGTGCACGCCCCTCCAGTGGCGGGCAATATAGCACTGATCAGTTAGAGAGATTTTGGCCCAAAATTAAGGGTGTGGTACTTCTGTGCATACAGATCTCTGTACACGCTCCCTTGCGATGCACGACGGGTACTGATGCTGAGCTCCAAAATATGATGTCATATCCCGGAGCTCAACACTGAATCCACATCCATCGACCAGAAGGCAAAACAACAAGAGAAGGAGAGCAGGATGAGGGAGAAGAGGAAGAAGAATAAAATGAGTGTTTACTTTGGACCTGTGTGTTTTGTTATTGTGACGGATCGTCCTGTGCCCCAGAGTGGACACATCCGCCTGTCAGCTCCTTCCCTCTCCCAGTAAGCGGACACGCTGTGGCTGTCCGAAGAAAGCAGTCACAGACCAGCACTTCCCTCAATCATGAGACAGAACTTCATGCTTTGAGGTTAAAAACAGAACTCCCTTTATTACAAACACACAGAACTTATATACAATCTCCATTCACTGTGCACCAAACCCAACCCCCAATCCCATCAGTCACATCCCATCACAAATCCCATCAGTCTACAGGGGATGTATCAGGTGAGGGGATTAAGGGATACAATGGGTTCCCCCACCTGTGTTATCCCCCCCTGTAGTGCGGGTGCCGTCTGGGCAGATAGGGCTGTGCTGGCTGATTAAGAGCCCCAGCCAGATTATAGGATCGTCTCTTTGAAGGCTGGAGCTGCAGCCACATTCAAACCGGCTACACATAAATATAATAATAATAATAACAGTGAAGACCAGACATGGTTCGTCACATTACTCCCCTCTTGTGCAAACGTCCGGCAGACACAGCCAGATCCCTAACGGATCGTCTTGGGGATGACCGGGCCTCTACTGTCTCTAGTCCTGCGGGGTAGGGAGAGCGGGCGTGCGGCCTCTGGGGCACCCTGGCAGCCCCATGTCAGTCACCCAGGCTCCTAGGCCTGGCCCGTAGTCAAAGGGTAAGAGGCCAGCCCAGAAGCCTCTCCAATGGGCAGCCCTCTTTAGTCTCCTCTGCAGGCATGGGAGACCTTTCTCCAGGGCTTCCTTTCCCCTCTGGGCCCTCAGCCCAGACTCGGCTCCCTCCCAACCTGATGGAACCCTCCCATGGTTACCCTGACTACGGGCTTGTCCCGAGTCCGCTCCACATTCCCCCACCCAAACAACAAGAGCCCACTCCAAAGCAGCAGCAGTTTCACTTACCCCTACCTGGCTCTCCGAGCTAGGGCTCGTTTTGCCCACTGGACCATGCCGCTGGGGAGGAGTGCCGGTTGCCCTTCCTCCCATAATTGGTGACGGCCGCTGGGGAGGGTCGCCGCCTGCGCCCCCTCCCGGATGCTCGTGCTGGGGAGAGCCAGATAATGGGGGTGTAAGCAGTGCAGGGCAGAGGTCAGCGACTCTCTGCCCGGTTGCCAGTGCTTCTGCTGGTGCAGGGAATGGTGCTGGGCAGAGAACAGCGTCACTCTGCCCTGTGGCTAGCTCTTCCGCTGGTTGTTCCCTGCTAGCAGGTGGGGACCCTTCGCTGTGGGGCGGGCAGAGACCAGCAGCACTCTGCCCTGTTGCCGGCGTTTCAGTCAGCGCAAGGATTGCTGGTGCAGGACAGATGTCAGCGACTCTCTCTCCGGGTGTCAGCACTGCTGGTTGGTCCTCGTTAGCCGGCAGGAACACAGTGCTGGGGGATGAGCAGAGGCCAGCAGCACTCTGCCCCGTGGCCGGCTCTTCTGCCGGTCTGGCATTTTGCGGTGCTGGGCAGAGGATCGCGTCGCACTGCCCTGGTGGGTCCCTGCTAGCAGGCAGGGACCTTTCATTTTCGTGAGGGCAGAGGCCAGCGGCACTCTGCCCCGGTGCCGGCGCTTCAGCCGGAGTAGGAGGAGCGCATGGTGCTGGGCAGAGAACAGCGTCCCTCTGCCCTGTTGCCGGCGTTTCAGCCAGCGCGAGGATTGCTGGTGCAGGACAGAGGTCAGCGACTCTCTCTCCGGGTGCCAGCACTTCTGGTTGGTCCTCGTTAGCCGGCGGGAACAATGTGCTGGGGGATGAGCAGAGGCCAGCAGCACTCTGCCCCGTGGCCGGCTCTTCTGCCAGTCTGGCATTTTGCAGTGCTGGGCAGAGGATCGCGTCGCACTGCCCTGGTGGGTCCCTGCTAGCAGGCAGGGACCTTTCACTGTGGGGCGGGCAGAGGCCAGCGGCACTCTGCCCCGCTGCCGGCACTTCAGCCGGGGGAGGAGGGGCGCATGGTGCTGGGCAGAGAACAGCGTCCCTCTGCCCTGTTGTCGGCGCTTCTGCCGCCTCTAGTGGAAACCCATAGACCGCTGCCTCAAATTCCGGTGACTGCATGCGGTCCATAATCGCCCGGAAGACTTCCTCCCAAAAGTGATTGCCCACTTTCACCTCTTCGGGCTCTGGCTGGAATACCAGGGGCAGAGTGGCTGAACCTTCAAGTCCAGAGGCTTGCCAATTACAGTGAGCGGCCTCCGGAGCTCGCTCTGTGACATCTGTCAGGTCACACTGCAGGGCGTAGCTCCCCTCGAACAGCGCCAAGTATTCTGCCTCGAGGCACCATTCTCTGTCTACTAGTCTCTCAAGGTCTTGGCTGAGTTCACTTGTTGCAGTGGGCGGCAGGGCTCTCCAGCGCTTGTCACTAATGTCCCACCATCGGTCCATGTTGCCATTGCCAAAGACACCCCTTTCCTCGAATGCCTCCCACAACAGGCCAGGCCCGCCAACATCCATCCCTTCCGGAGAATGGGGCTTATTGGATTTTCGCTGCGGGCCTCGGGCTTCCCAGTATATGGCTCGGTACTCCTCTTCGAGCCCAATCTCCTGTCGGACCAGCCTCTCTAGCTCTGCAACCTCACCTGGAGATGCAGGTCCCCCGAACAAGTAGAGCCTCCCATTCACCTGGTCCCTGATTCGTTGTTCTAGGGTGGGCAGATGTGTACCTTGGCGGGCGCTCCACTTTTCTAGGGCCGCTCTCCATCTCACGAGCCGGGCTCGGGTCCGTCTCTCAAACTCCCATACTGGAGTCTCCGATTCGAGGGTCTCGACTCCCCTCCAAGTCACCCCGCATCCCGGTGACTGTTCAATCCACTCCATCTGTGGATCCGTTTGGCTCTTCCTCGCCAGGGTATAACTTTGTTCTGCGGCTAGTTGCTTTGGTCCGCTCTGGCCTGGAAGGAGTAGATCCCACCGCTGCCACCAATGTGACGGATCGTCCTGTGCCCCAGAGTGGACACATCCGCCTGTCAGCTCCTTCCCTCTCCCAGTAAGCGGACACGCTGTGGCTGTCCGAAGAAAGCAGTCACAGACCAGCACTTCCCTCAATCATGAGACAGAACTTCATGCTTTGAGGTTAAAAACAGAACTCCCTTTATTACAAACACACAGAACTTATATACAATCTCCATTCACTGTGCACCAAACCCAACCCCCAATCCCATCAGTCACATCCCATCACAAATCCCATCAGTCTACAGGGGATGTATCAGGTGAGGGGATTAAGGGATACAATGGGTTCCCCCACCTGTGTTATCCCCCCCTGTAGTGCGGGTGCCGTCTGGGCAGATAGGGCTGTGCTGGCTGATTAAGAGCCCCAGCCAGATTATAGGATCGTCTCTTTGAAGGCTGGAGCTGCAG
The DNA here is from genome assembly GCF_027358695.1 of Spea bombifrons. Lineage (NCBI taxonomy): Eukaryota > Metazoa > Chordata > Amphibia > Anura > Pelobatidae > Spea > Spea bombifrons. The sequence continues at coordinate 42,322,891 of NC_071087.1, read as the reverse complement.
CCACATTCAAACCGGCTACACATAAATATAATAATAATAATAACAGTGAAGACCAGACATGGTTCGTCACATTTATAATAAAAAAACACAGCATTCTCTGTTCAGTAAATGTTATTTATTCAAATGTGGGTGAGGGGGGTGCCACATATGGGATCAGTCCAGGTGCCAAATACTTAAACTACACCCCTACTGTCCACCCCTGTGTGGTTCCCCCCAGGCCCGGGAGCCGCCTGAGTACTATTACATCGCTATCATGACTTACTTTTATTAATTGGTCACGTTGTGGGCTTCCGTGTCTCCAGGGCTCAGGGAAGTTGAAACTTCAATGTGCATGTCATATAGCATATGCAAGTAGGTAATTGTTGTAGGCCAAAACATTAGCCAAGCCAATCTACTGTTCTTTTCCTGCAAGTTTTAGGGTAAACATTCATGTTTATAATAGTTGGTGAATTCATTGTCACGTTCTACCCAGGCTGTGGAGCTGCATATCTATCTTGCTTCAGTTTTTCTGTTTTGCTTTAATCCATTACTGGATTTCCGTATGCTCAGTTCTGATCTTTCATTCCTGGCTTCTAGTTCTGCTCTTTGCTTCAGCTCTGTTTCCTTTATAAGGTGTGTCCCACCCGTTTGTTCTGTTTGTCTCAGTCTGCAGTCTAAGGTATGTCTCAGTGCTATATGTTTGGTTTACATGTTTGGTTTGTTTTGTATCTTTGTCATGCAGGGATTAGCGTTAGGACCCACCGTCATTGGAGTACTTTGGCGTAGTGGAGGGCTAAGCATACTATGGCCATAAGATGTGACGGAATCTCCAATAGTTATCAAATAGTCCTAGGCTAGTTCCTGTATTTATGTGTTTCAGTCTGATGTAACCTGTATCCCCGGCAGCAGGGTGTCCTGTCTTGTATCCCCGGCAGTGGGGTGTCCTGTCTTGTATCCCCGGCAGTGGGGTGTCCTGTCTTGTTCCCTGTTGTGCCCTGTATTATGTATATCTTGTCTAGTTATGTTTATTCCTTGTCTGGTTCACTGTAGTGCTCTGTAACATGTATTTCTTGTCTGGTTATGTTTCGTGCCTGGTCTCCCTGTCCCTTGCTTGTTATGTGTCTGCTATGTTTCTCTGCTTAGCTTCCATACTCCCAGCCTGCAGCATCCCGCACATGAGTCTTGTGTAATGTCTCATGCCTGTTCCTGGGTGCCTCCAGGATTTCACTTTGTTCTGGACTACATCCGCTGCTATATCAGGGCGCTGGTATGTGGCTGCACAACCCTAGGTGCTCAACACCTGGGTGAGTGTGGTCGCCATGCAACCAAGCCCTGTCCAACTCCACTACTGCACCGTAACTCCTGCACACAATCTTTGGGCGCGCTGGGTCCTTTCAGTCATCAGCATGGACCCGGTTTCGTGACATTCATGACTATTTCTATTTCTATTTGAAAAGACCTATTTTGTGTCAAAATCGTTCAGTGCACTACCTAATTTTAGTTCTTGGAATTTTGGCATGTTGAAAATTCTACCCTATGTCCTATTTGGGACATATTTGAAGCTGGCCAATTTAGTTACCCCAATCAAACCTTATATGTTTGAAAACTAGACATCACAGGGTATTTCAAATATTGGTATTTTAACTCAGGCACTTATTCTGCTACCAGCCGTAGTGAAAGTTTGTGGAAGTAATTTTTGGGGTTTTTGTTTTCATACATTTTACTTCAGGTACAAATTTACCCCTCCTGGTATATATCACTGTCAACTGAGTACAGTGATACAATCCATGCATGGGTTTGTTGGATTGTTTTGTGACTAAAAGGCTACCTTTAGGGAGGTGTGCATTTTTCAAATTGGAATTTTTACATGTTGTAAATTCTTCCCCCATGCCCAATTTGGGAGATTTTTGAAGCCGGTCAATTCAATTTATCCCATAAAATTATATATTTTTTAAAACTAGACACCTCACAGTATTTTATATGCAGGTATTTTAACTTTTACCATGCACACATTTTACCACCAGGCATTTTTGTGTTTTTTTCCACACACATTCTACTTTAGGTGTATAGCTCCTGGTATATGTTACTGTGAAACAACACCCCAACAACAACTGCTGAGTACAGTGATACCCCCTATGCATGGGTTTGTCGGGTTATTTTGGAGGTAAAAGGTCACCTATACAGGGTGTGCATTTTTTTTTATTTGGAATTTCTGCATCTGGTCAGTCTGTGCCCATGTCCTATATTTGGGCCAATTTTGTACCCAGCCATTTTTACTTACCTCATCAAATCATACTTTTTTTTAAAACTAGACTGCCTATGGGCATTTAAAATGTCAGTATTTTAACTCTTTCCATACGAGAAGTTTTGAAGATATAGCACTAATTTTAGGACTCTGCTCATAACATTTTATATATATACACTGACTGGCCACTTTATTAGGTACACCTGTTCAATTGCTTGTTAACACAAATAGCTAATCAGCCAATCACATGGCAGCAATTCAATACATTTAGGCATATAGACTCAAACCGAGCATCAGAATGGGGAAGAAAGGAGAATTAAGTGACTTTGAACGTGGCATGATTGTTTTATGCCAGACGGTCTGGTCTGAGTATTTCAGAAGCTGCTGATCTACTGGGATTTTCATGCATAACCATCTCTAGGGTTTACAGAGAATGGTCCAAAAAGAGAAAATATCCACTGAGCAGCAGTTATGTGGACGAAAATGCCTTGTTGATGCCAGACGTCAGAGGAGAATAACCACTCGTTACAACCAAAGTAACCAGAATACCATCTCTGAACGCACAACACGTCGACCCTTGAAGCAGATGGGCTGTAGCAGCAGAATACCACACCGGGTGCCACTCCTGTCAGCTTAGGACAGGAAACTCAGGCTACAATTCGCACAGGCTCACCAAAATTGGACAATGGAAGACTAGAAGAACGTTACCTGGTCTGATGAGTCTCGATTTTAGCTGTGACATTCACATGGCAGGGTCAGACTTTGGGTAAACAACATGAAAGCATGGATCCATCCTGCCTTGTATCAACGGTTCAGGCTGGTGGTGGTGGTGTAATGGTGTGGGGGACATTTTCTTGGCACACATTGGGCCCCTAAGTACCAATTGAGTAAATTAGTGTTTAAATTCGACAGTCTACCTGAGTATTGTTACTGACCATATCCATCCCTTTATTACTACAGTGTTCCCATCTTCTGATGCTACTTCCAGCAGAATAATGCACCATATCACAAAGCTTCCATCATCTCAAACTGGTTTCTTGAACATGACAAAGAGTTCACTGTACCCCAATGGCATCCAGTGTGACCAGATCTCAATCCAATAGAGTACCTTTGGGATGTGGTGAAAGATTTGCATCATGCATGTGCATCCGACAAATCTGCAGCAACTGCGTGATGACATTGTGTCCATATGGACCGAAATCTCTGAGAAATGTTTTATTTATTTATTTTACTATTTTACTAATCACATTACGATTAGTATGCTGGGCTCCATTGACTTGCATGGTTGAATGCAGTACCTGTATTCAACCTGCTGTGAACTCATTAGCTTTTCAGTTGGCGCCGCCATCTTGTGAGTGGCAGCAACATCACTCACGAATGGCCCTTGTGGTTGCTCTTCAGAGAAATCACAGGGCAATCAGGGTGACTTGTGTTGCTAAACCTCCATCAATTATGCTTAGGAAGCGATTGCTGATCACTTTAGCTGGCCGTAGACTAGTCTTACTTGTGAGGCTTCCATGGATGCTGCAAAGCCACTAACTGCAGCTTTTTACAGCAATTTTAAAGCAACACGTACATGTAAGGGCTTTGTCACGAATGCATTGCATTGTGAGCCCTTGCATGTACGGGCTTTGTCGTGAAGGGGTTAAAAGTTATCTTTTTTTTAATACTACAAAAACTGAAAAAATAGGTAGGATGCACAAATCCGCCACTGCAGAAATCCAATAGATGCCTTTTAATATTAGATTGATGATTTTTATGGCAAGATAAATACAGGGATATAATTGGCTATAAGGAAAGGATTAGTTAAAGCTTTTTGATCTAGTGAGAAAATAAATTATCATTTGAGACACAATTTGAAACCACTTCACTGTAGGTTTTTTTCTTCTGGATCAAGAGTAAAATGAACTTGATGGACTTGTGCCTTTTTAAATCTAAATTACTGTGTTACTTTGTTAAATACATTTTATTCCCCATATCATTACTTATAAATAGTGCTGTTATAAATGAAGTGGCATTTATAAAATACCCACTTATGCTTAGGAAATTAATAAATTACTGTCATTCAATGGAACATTTCAAGTGTAACTGCATGTGTAAAACAAATTGTGCTTTGACCTGTTTATTACTATTAGGGATAATTTTTACCAATGAGGGTCTTAAAATAATAACCTTAACCGTGTGGGAGTTTTTTTGTTTAAGATACTTCTTAAAATAAATTGATCAAAAACTGGTGTGTGAAATTGTTAGAGGATTCAAAATTTGTATCATAAAGTCAGCAGATGGCAGCAAAGAACATAAATATTTAAACATACATTTACGCTGCCATACTAGCATCTACTATTAGAAATCTTCCAAAAAGTGATAAAGTGCGCTTTTTATCATAAAGTATCAAATCCAAGGCTCAATCAATCTTGTAACAGATATCTTAAATACAATCCACATAAATATTCCCTCCCTTAATACTGTGTCAAGTTACGCAGCGCTTAATACAATCAGGGCCGGCCTTTGGGGTGTGCGACCTGTGCGACCTGTGCGAAGGGCGCCACACTCCAGGGGGCGCAGAAGGGGCAGAGGGGGGGTAGTTTGAAGGGACGGGGGGTAGTTTGAAGGGGCAGAGGGGGGTAGTTTGAAGGGGCAGGGGGGGTAGTTTGAAGGGGCAGAGGGGGGGTAGTTTGAAGGCACGGGGGGGTAGTTTGAAGGGGCAGAGGGGGGGTAGTTTGAAGGGGCAGAGGGGGGGTAGTTTGAAGGGGCAGAGGGGGGGTTGTGAGGGGGCACCAGAGGAGTAGTTCGCACAGGGTGCCGGAACACATAAGGCCGGCTCTGAATACAATACCTATATTCAAGGGGTATGACAAGATGAGAATTGACAGACTAAGACAAACCGATACATTAGGTGGAGAGAGCCCTGCTCGCAATCCTTTCAGGGCTCAGTATTTCCCCAGTATTACTAAAGGTACTGTAACGGTTCCCCAAGAGCTATAGCTACTCTTGGCCATTGATTCGTTAGTTTTTCTTTCAGTTCCCCAATAATCACGATAGAATAGATATGGCTTAGTATACAGAGGCACAAACAATCCTTTCTTGTTTCAGCAGACGAAATGCTTTATTAGGCCCCACAACAGTATATTTATACAGCACATTGTAACATTCCACCCTTCTCAGCCTGGAATACACACAACCTTGTGCTGCTCATTTCCGTCAGCATCCACTAGTGGCCACCCTTGTCACTCTAAACCACTCAGTGATTCCCTTACGTCCTAACTGGCAGCACAAGAGGGGTATTACTGCCCCTGTGAACAATTAGGACAGATGGAAAATGATTTACACACTTAAATAAACAATTTACCCCCTTTACCCTCCCACTATAAAGGGAACTCCACCCCTAACCACAGTGTGCTTTTTTTCTGTCCTTTGGACACATTGGGACAGGTGGTGGTCTCTGTGTGAGACCTTGTGTTAGTTTGCTAACCTTTATTTTACTTTTTTTCAGGTGCCCTCCTGTTTGGATTGTGTATCCTATTTTTATCTGCTGCCCTGCTGTGTTGCAGGACGGCCTCATTTCACCCAGCATTATCTGTGTGTTTGTGCTGGATCTATACCTGACTGATTTGGATGTCTCCTCCCAGCTGCTTATCTTCATGTCTGCTGATCTAGTCTGTGATGTTCTGGAGTTTCTCTATGCCTCCCCTGTACTCTTTTTAGCTGCTGACGGGGAGGAATCAATTTATTTTCCCTCAGCAGCAGTAGTAATCCCTTAGAAAGTGTGTTCTTGCTTGGATTCCTTATTTTCTTTTGTGGTGTATGACGTCACTTCCGGGGGGCGTGGCTTTCTGATTTGGCTCTCTGGACACTAAGCCTGGTAGTGTCCTTTTAGCTGTCTCTTGGTACAGCTATTAGTTCGCCTTCCTAGAGTCTCCTGTCTATTTTTGGCTTTGTGTGTTATCCTTCCCTTGCATTTTCAATCTCAGGGTAGGTATAACTAAGAAGATTTTTATGTTTAATAAAACTCTTTATATTATTTTGGTCATCTCTTTTGCAGATGTCATCCCGTACTCCAGAGGATCTTGCTCCTGAGGGGCGCAAGTCCACTGCCAAGTGGAGGCATTTTTCCTGCCGCGGGTGTGATACACCTCTAGAGGATGCTTACCCTTATAGTCGCTGCTCAAGTTGCAGAGATCCCCCTGAGGCAGAACCCAATATACGTGATATGATGATTTGGGTTAAAGATTTTGTTGGATCCTCTATCAAGAGATTTGAGGATACACTCCAGATAAGATAGGAGACCCCTATGGTTAAAACCCTGGAAAGTGGACTACGCCTCCAAATTTTAGCTTTGTGGGTTGCCTTACAAACCTGGCAAGCTGTTTGGCAGTGAGATGGACAAGATCATGGAGGGCCTTTCTGACAAGAAAGGCAAATCCCTCCCCCAGCAGGCTTCTAGAGGGAGGGGCAGACAGTCCAGAGGATCCAGGTCCCATGGACCTTCTAGATCCCAATGGCGTCAGGGGACTCAGAAGAGAGGAGCAGGTCGCTCCCCCGGGTCCTATGAGAAGAGAAAGGACCTTTGACGCAGAGAGTCTGGCACCAGAGAGTCTGGAGGTAACCCCTCCTCCAGTGCTAGACCCCCTGGTGGGAGGTCGTCTATCTTTTTTTCTGGAGGCTTGGGAGAGGTCCATACCAGACCTCTGGGTGTTAGATGTTGTCCGGTCAGGCTACAAAATAAATTTTGTTTCCCTACCTCCTCTGAATTTTGTTCTGACAAGAGTGCTAGAGGCATCTATCCACGCCTACATACAGAAGAAGGCATTGGAGGACATTCCTCCAGAAGAGTGTGGATCCGTTGTCTATTCGCCAGTCTTCCTAGTGCCAAAGATCACAGGAGACTGGTGGATGATCATAGATCTTCGCTATTTGAACAAGTTCATAGCGAGAAAGAAATTCCGCATGGAGTCCATCCGCTCCGTAATAAATATCTTACAGCCGGGAGAAGTGATGGTCTCTATAGACTTGAAGGACGCTTACCTACATGTTCCTGTTTGCCAAGCCCACAGGAAGTATCTGCGTGTGGCTGTATCCCTTTGTGGCGAAGTGAAACACCTTCAGTTTGCTGCCCTTCCCAAGGCTGTAGTTGCCGTGGTAGCAATCTTGAGACTAGAAGGCCTAGAAATCGTCCCATATTTAGACGATTGGCTTCTAAAGGCCGCTTCTACAGAAATTCTGTATTCTCATCTTCAGCAGGCTCTGGCTTTTCTCCACCAGTTAGGGTGGATAGTAAACTACCAAAAGTCCGAGTTGGTTCCATCCACTTCCAGGAAGTTTCTGGGGTTCATAATCGACTCGACCCGGATGACTCTCTCTCTGTCTCTCGTCAGACACAATCGGGTTGTCAGAGCCGCCAGTTCTCTAAGGACCCCTCAGTCGGTGTCCATCAAAACGCTTATAAAGATGTTAGGGCACATGTCTTGCGGATGCAGTCCCTTGGGCCCTTTGGCACCTATGCCCTCTCCAATCAGAAGTTTTGGTCATTTGGAATCGCAACCTATTAGGGTTGAACAAAATGTGCACCCTGTCTCCTCAAGTCCGTCGCTCCCTCAGTTGGTGGGAGCATCTGAAAGATGAGAGGTCCCTGATTCAGCCAGCCTGGATTCTGTTGACCACGGACGCATCCCTTCTAGGTTGGGGAGCCCATCTAGAGGACATTCCAGTATGAGGTACTTGGTCCCGTCCAGAGAGCCTTATGTCTTTGAACTTCAGAGAGCTCAGAGCAATCAGATTGGTGCTCCTTCACTTTGCTCCTCAAATCCGCGGCAAAGCGGTGAGAGTTCGTTCAGACAACATGACGGCGGTTTATTACATCAACAAACAAGGTGGCACGAGATCTCAACCTCTTCTCAAGGAAGTGGGAAAGATCCTATCATGGACAGAGCAGAACCTCTCCCACCTCTCTGCAGTCCACATTCGGGGATCTCTCAATATGGTAGCGGACCGTCTGAGTCGGGGTCTCAGTGTTCCAGGTGAGTGGTCACTAAACCAGGAAGTATTTCATCAAATTACTCTTCGGTGGGGAATGCCAGAAATCGACTTAATGGCTAAGAGGTTCAACGCCAAGGTGAAGATCTTCTGCTCCCTATACAGGAAGGACAATCCTTGGGCGATAGATGCTCTGTCTATCCCTTGGAGGTTCAGGCTGATACCAAGGGTATTGATGAAGATCAGACAGGACCAGACCTCGATTATTGCGATAATTCCATTCTGGCCAAAGAGGTCATGGTTCACCCAGCTCATGGGGATGAGTCAGGGTCTGTACTGGAAGCTTCCAATATCAGAGAACCCTGTGTTTCTGGGCACAGGTTCTCTCCTAGATCTGAGAATTCTCAATCTGACAGCCTGGAGATTGACAGCTTCCTATTGAAGGATAGTGGACTTTCTTCTGGGGTCTTGAGGACTTTGTCTCATTCGAGAGCGGAGTCTACTAATAGAGCTTACAATCGGACTAGGCGCTCTTTTTCACTATGGTGTGCGAAGAACAAAGTGGGTTTCTCAGATCCCCCCATTTCTTCCATATTACAGTTCCTCCAAGATGTTCTGGATAAAGGCCTGGCTCCCTCTACACTCAGAGTGCACACGTCAGCCATATCGGCTTTTTTAGGAAAACCTCTGTCCCAAGTACCCCTTATCAGGAGGTTCCTTAAAGGAGTCGAAAGGTTAAAACCTAAGATCCTGAGACCAGTCCCTCAATGGGACCTTACTGTCGTGCTCAGGGGGTTATGCTCTCCCCCCTTAGAGCCATTGGAAAGCGTGGACATGCAGTACCTTTCCTGGAAGGCTGCCTTCCTATTGGCGATCAACTCTGCCAAGAAAATTGGTGAGTTGCAAGCTCTTTGTGCCTTTGAGCCTTACACCCTATTCCTGCCTGATAGGGTTCTCTTACGGTTCCTGACAGCTTTTTTACCGAAGATTCCTTCGTTTCAGAACATTAATCAGGTCATTTCTCTACCTGTTTTTCACCCGGATCCTTCAACAGAAGAATAATCTCTTCTACATACTCTTGACGTCTCCAGATGTCTGCAGATCTATCTACAAAGATCCGGTGTCTTCCGGAAAGATGAAAATCTCTTTCTACAGTTTTTTTGGCAGGAACAAAGGATCTAAAGCTTCCAAACCATCCCTGAGCAGGTGGATAAAGGAAGCCGTCAGAGAATCTTTCTCAGCTCAAGGCTTGCCTCCAGAGCGGTAGCTACCTCGGCTGCTGAGAGGGGCCTCATCCCTCTTCAACATATTTGTGCTGCAGCCTCCTGCAGCCTCCACTTTTATAAGCCATTATAGGCTAAATTTAAGACGTTCGTAAGACACAATGCCTTTGGGCAGTCTGTTCTGAACGTCATTCAGCCGGAAGACCCTCCTTCATAGGTAATCTTCTAGTTACTTCCCCTCTTGTGCTGCCAGTTAGGACGTAAGGGAATCGTTAATTTCTCATGATAATTTGTTTTCCCTTAGTCCTAACGGCAGCACACTAATATCCCTCCCTCTTATATTTTTTTATTATTCTTTTTTTATAACTTCTTTATTACAAGGAGAAGACAAAGCATACAATATAGAAACAATGGTACACAGAGACATGGTGACAGATTAGATGCATACGGGTACAAGTAATGCACAATTCCAAAAACACATACAGTGCAGGTAAAAAAAAAAAAAACACTTCCTCAAGCACAGAACACCTAGCCACAACACAGATATGTCGTGATCCGTAACTAGATCAGAACCCCGGTATGAGGACCTGAAGACAAAACCTTTGAGGACCTGAAGACAATACCACTCCGTGGTATTGAACGTTTGAAACAGGGACAACCTGGTGGCGTTATCTAAAGTTGCGATATATGGGGACCAGCGACTGAAAAGATATTTAACTTTGCTTTCCTTATGGAGGACAGCCTCAAGCCAGTCCATATGGAACAAAAATTGCAGTCGCGACAGAACCAGCGGAAGCAACGGAGGTTGAGGGGCAATCCATTGGGACAATATTGCCCGTTTTGCCACTGCGGAAAGTATAAGCAAGAGAAATTTAGCCCTCGCTACAGGTGGGGGAATGTGGTCAGGGAATATACCAAAAATAGCCCATTCAGCAGAGATGGCAAAGCGAATGCCCAGAGTGTCGTTGATATATGTTTGTAGGGCATCCCAAAATAGGGTAATAGAACTGCAAGACCACAAGCCATGCATGAGATCGGCCTCAGGCAATTGACATTTTAAACAGCGGGAGTGATCCGCTAAGCCCGTTAAAAACCGAAGTTTAGGGGTGACATACGCTCTATGCACAATCTTGAGGAACATTTCACTATAATCCCTAGAAACCAGGACTTTAGAATTGAACATATAAGCCCGGAGAATCTGGCTCGGAGGTAGGTTTGGAAAGTCAGCCCTCCAGGAGGGAAGACCTGCGCCGTGAGACTCCCAATCGAGGACAGGCCGGAGCAGACTATAGATAGTAGATATCTTGAGCAGCATGACAGGGGACAATACCGTTACCTGGTCCAAGGGACTGAATTAGCCCCAGAGAGATGAGGGAGCAGGGAATTAATATAATGACGAAGTTGAAAGTAGTGAATAGGGTGAACGCGAACAGTAGGGAATTTAGATTGGAGCTGCAAAAAGGACAACAGTTTACCCCCACGTGGATCCAGAAAATCGCCAATGGTGCGACCCCTCACCCTGGCCAGGCGTCGAAAGACAATATCCTCCCTCCCATGCTGGAATTGCGGGTTACGGACCAAAGGCAGAAACTTAGAATAGTGGACCTCCAGGCCCAACACGCCCCCAAGCCTTAACAGTGTGGTACAGCAATGGGTTGGAGACAACCTCTGGGGGTAGGTCAGCTTTAGATAGATGCAGGAGAGAGGCCAAAGAAATGGTAGGAGACAAGCCTTGTTCCAGGGACACGTTGGTAAATTTAGACCCGCCACGCAACCAATCAGCCGCAAAGCGATAATTAGAAGCCAAATTATAGTCCAACAGATTAGGCAAATTCACCCCCCCATTGCGAGCAGGCTGTTGGAGTTTAAACAGGGAAATTCTAGCTTTTTTATTGCACCACAGGAATTTACGCAGCAGTGCATTATGATGTTGGATATCCTTCTTCCTTAAGGTAAGAGGTAACATATGGAGCGGATATAAAAGTTTGGGGAAAAAAGCCATTTTGTACAAGTGGCAGCGTCCCAAGAAGGAGAGGTTAAATTTGGACCACGTTTTGAAGGACTCCTCCATTTGACGCAACAGAGGAAAAAAGTTGAGTTTATAGAGGTGCGCCAAATTGGTAGGAATAATGAGACCCAGATATTTTAAAGAGGGAAGATGGGTCCAATTGAAGGGGAATGTCCCTCCCCAGCCACGTTTAGCCAGAGGAAAAATAGGCAGCGCCTCTGTTTTGAGCTTATTTATGAGAAATCCGGAGGCTTTATGAAAACAGTCAAACAGATTAAGAAGGAACGGCATGGCCGCTTTGGGGTTGGAAAGGTATAACAGAAGATCGTCAGCAAAGGCAGCGATCCTAAGCTCAACCTCACCGACTCGGATACCCTCAAGCTCAACGGAACGCTCAACAATTCGTATGAGGGGCTCAAGTGCTAGATTAAACAGAAGAGGGGACAGAGGACAGCCCTGACGAGTACCCCTGCCTAGAGAGAACCAGCGGGAATTCACATTATTCACTGTGACTTGGGCCATAGGCAAATGATACAGTGCACGAAACATCTGTATAAAGGGTAAACCAAAATGATGGAATTTAAAGAAACTAACAAGATAAGGCCAGGAAATTCTGTCAAAAGCCTTATCAGCGTCACAACTAATCACAATGGAGGCTGTACTATTTGTAAGTTTAGCAGTAAAAATTGCGGAAATAAGTCCTCTAATATTCCGCGTAGAGTGGCGGCCCTTAACAAAACCCGTTTGAGAGGGGGAGGTAAGCTTCATCAAAACAGGTTGTAGTCGAGAAGCCATGATTTTAGCATAAATTTTAAGGTCCTGGTTCAGCAGGGAGATGGGGCGATAAGAGGACAGCAAAGCAGGGTCCCTGTTGGGTTTCGGAAGAACTATAATGCGGGAAGCCGTAAACTCCTTCGGGGGTATCTTTCCCTGCAGAAATCCATTAAAGACATCAGTAAGATGTGTTGGTAAATAAGTAGAAAGTAATTTATAATATTCGGCACCCAGGCCATCTGGTCCCGGGGATTTACCGTTAGGGAGGGACTTTATGGCAGCCGCAATTTCAGAGGGGGTGAAAGGCGTAACCAAACGTTCTCGGTCGTCAGGCGTCAATTTAGGAATACCAGCCTGGCGAAACAGTTGAAGCATCATATCAGGATCATTGGATTCAGAGGAATAAAAATCCTCAAAATAGTCAGCAAAAAGTCGCGTGATTTTATCGGGTTCAGTCACGACCGATTGAGAACCATCACGAAGCTGAGTTACACTATGATATTTAAATTTAGAGTGGCGGATAAGGTTGCCCAAGAGCTTACCGGGCCTTTTACCCCAGCGAAAAAAGGCGTTGCGAGTATAATTATGGGAAAGCTGCGCCTTCTCAGTAACCCAGGCATCGTAGAGAGATTTGATTTCCTTATACGTTTTCAGGGTATCAGGACTAGGATGGGTTTTGTGAGCAGCATACGCCGCAGAGAGATCGTCCGTAAGGCGGACAAGTTTAGCTTCGGCCTCTCTCCTGCGTCCCACCACATAAGCTATAATATGGCCCCTGAGAACTGGTTTAGAGGCACCCCAGAATAAATCCGGGTCGTCAAGATGGACATGGTTATCATCAGCATAGTCATTCCATTTGGCAATCAGGAACTGCTTAAACGCTTCTGAAGTATAAAGGTAGCTAGGAAACCGCCAATTACGGGACACCCGATATGGGGAGGTTAGAGAGATCTCCATCCAGATGGGAGCATGATCAGAGATCACTATCTGGCCCACGTGGGCAGCCTCCAACCTATGCAGCAATAATTCAGGCAGGAACAGGTAGTCCAGCCGGGAAAACGAATTATGGGGATGGGAGTAGAACGTGTATTGTTTGTCTGTTGGATTAAGAAACCTCCAGGCATCCCGCAAACGGAGGTGATCCAGCAAGGGTAGGGAGGAGAGCCCGAGAGGGCGGGAGGAAGGGCCAGAGACATCCAAAGTGACATTAGCCACTAAGTTAAAATCACCCCCCAAAATCACATTAGGGGCCGCAATCTCCAGTAATAGCGAGTAAACTTTGGCCATAAAAGCGGACTGGTCAGAATTCGGGGCGTATAAATTGACAAAGGTAAAGGATTCATTAAACAATTTGACCCGAAGAATAATGTATCGCCCTTCCGGGTCAGCAATCTCTGATTCGACAACGAAAGGCAACTTTTGGGAGAGGAGGATAGTGGCACCCCTAGACTTCTTGGTGTACATAGCGGAATAACAAGCGCGCAACCATGGCGCCTTTAGCGTGTTTTTGACAGGGTCACACCAGTGGGTTTCTTGGAGGTAAATAACATCCGGACGCATACGCTTGAGATGGGTGAGAACTTTTTTACGCTTAACAGGGGTGTTTAAACCTTCTACATTCCACGACACAATACGCAAGGAGGACGGCGCATCACACCTAGTATCGGCTTGCATCATATCTATTATGGCAACGGAGCCAGGTATTCACCCGATGCCCCGCGGAGGAAGAGAGCATACAGAAAAGAAGCCGGAACAGGTCGGTCCAGGGGGGTCCCAGCCAGCCCTCCCAGACACCTTACAGACAGAACATAAAATGGAATCGTACATCACCATTTGAAAAGAGCTATGCTTCTCCCAATTTTTTTGTTTTTGCATAAACCAGAACTCGGCACATGTAATTTTGTGCCTAGAAACACAATAAATTAACCAAAAACAATAACAATAACCAAGAGCAAACAAAACATTGCATGGTAGAAAACGATGACTTGTAGGATACAAAGCCAGGCACCAACGGCTGACTGAAGTCTCAAGCCCTAGGGGAGACAGGTGGAGAGGAACCAGGCAAAGAAGCAGGGCGAGAGCAAGAAGGAGGGGGGGAAGCCTCAGGCACCGCCGAACTGTCATCTGGAGCTGGGGAAGACCTGGAACCAGCACAAAGAAATTCCTTGGCCGCCGCAGGGGTGTCAAAGAAATAGGCTTGCCCCCCATGGGTAATCCTGAGCTTAGCCGGATAGAGAAGAGCGAACTTCACTCGCTTGTTGTAGAGTTCAGTGCAAATTTCGGAGAACTGACGTCGTTTGACCGTTACCGCAGCAGAAAAATCTTGAAAGAGCAACAGCTTGTGCTTGTGATAAAAAAGAGCTGTGACCTTTCTATAAGCGTCCAGGAGCTTGACCTTGTCAGTATAGTTGAGGACCCGAAAAATCACCGCCCTAGGACGAGACGAAGCAGCAACAGGAAGTTGACCAATACGATGTACCCTCTCGATGACCAATTCACCCTGAGGAAGCACCAGGCCTAAAGACTTGGGAAGCCAAGTCGTTACAAGGTCATGTAGCGCTGTGCCCTTAACCTCCTCAGGCAGGCCAACCAGACGTATGTTGTTACGTCTACTACGGTTTTCAAGATCGTCAATACGGTCTTGTAAGGACGTGATCAGATGATCTTGTGAACGAAGAGAGGCAGACATGGAAGTGGTCCCGTCCTCTATATCAGAGACCCTGGATTCCAGAGAAGTGATCCTCTGTCCCTGAGAGACCAACTCAGCAAGAACGGCATTGATAGAGTCAGACAGTTTCTCAAGCTTTGAATCCAGGAGTGGAGATATAACACCAACAAGGTCTTGAGCTGTCAGCGGATCTTTGGAGGAGGCAATAGACACGGCGGGCCCCTCCGCTACAGTAGAGCCTGACCCAGGAGGAGGCACCTGCTTGAAGGTCGCTGTAGATTTATCTCTTGCCTTGCTTTGCCTGGTGGATGACTTAGATGGAGGATCCATATATTTTTCCATGTGTAGGCAAGGGGCCGTGAGGAACTCACCCCCCAGAGTAAAAGAGAATAGGGCAGCACAAGGAAGAGAGAAAAGAGAAGAAAAGAAGAGTATGGGGGTAGACACAGAAAGTAAAACCTGGTCACAGATCCTTTGATAACATAAAGTAGCAGAACAGGTATGTACACAGCACAGTATACCACAGAAGCAGTGATCACAACACGGCGACCGCAGATAAAAGGAAATGAACACAACCCCCAAAAAGAAGAAACAAAAAAAAAAACCCCGTACCCTACCACCCCACCTAACTAGAGCCCAACCTACCCCCAAATCTAACTAAGTGCCAGAAACGTCAGTAAAGCAGAGCAGGAGCAGTCAGCCGAAATGTGATCCTGTACACTTGAAGCACGTCGCAGTCCCACTTGCCTTGTGATGCACACCCTACCCACACCGAACCCCAACCACCCAACCTAACTATAACCCACCCTTAACCCCTACCTAACTAATGACGGACCCAAAACCCTTCCCTACCCTCCCAACCTAACTATAACCCACCCGAACCCGCCACTAACTAATAGCCGGTGAAACAACAAAAACCCCCAAATGGAAAAAATAAAAGAACAAAATGAGTCCAGCCTTACAGGTGCACTGCCGGGGCCTGCCAGGCGAAAACTGAGGACAGCCGCTAATAGCGGCGCCGTACGGTGTAGCGCGGAGCAGAACCGTGGAGAAGCAACAGACGGGACCGCGGATGCGGTAATTCACAGCCGCGGACGTGATGAGGCCGACAGCGACAATCCCCGGGAGACCAGTGGAGGAGCCAACGATGTTGCAGAGGCCCCAACCAGCGCACGCGGGGAAGGGAGACAGCCCCTGCCCGCCGGCCGGCATGAAGGCCACAGCGGGGTCAGCGCAGGCCACAGGAGGAGAACGGCCGCGGCACGTACCACAGCCTCCTGAAGCAGGTGAGTTCGCCGGTCCAAGCCCACTCCTCCCAGTACGATACGGGAACTCCTCCGCTATGCGAGGGTGGTCACGGATGGGCAAGAGGCAGCAAGATGACACGGCTCCAACCGTGTGGCTGGAACCAAGCGGCAGAGCAGAGGTAACGCCTCACTCCAGGCCTAACATGTGCGGTCCGCACACAGCTCCCGGGGAGCAAAAGAACGAGTGCTGCGGGACAAATAAACCCACGAACCCACTCCAGAGAACAAGCCCACAGCAGCGATGGTGAGCTGGATGACAAATTGTGGCTGGAGAGCGTGGATGGAGGGTGATATCGATAGCACTCAGGGAGCACAGCTAAAAAGCGGCCATCTCAAGAGCCCGCCTCCCGGAAGTCTTTTTTATTATTCTTGTTATAGCAAACTGTTTCCTTTATAGGGGGGGGGGGTAAAGGGGGTTAATTGTTTATTTAATTGTGTAAATCATTAATTTTCCACCTGTCCTAATTGTTCACAGGGGCAGTAATACCCCTCTTGTCCTAGTCGTGTGTGCCCCATCCAGAGGGCTTTCTAGTCGTGTGTGCCCCATCCAGAGGGCTTTCTAGTCGTGTGTGCCCCATCCAGAGGGCTTCCTAGTCATGTGTGCCCCATCCAGAGGGCTTCCTAGTCGTGTGTGCCCCATCCAGAGGGCTTCCTAGTCGTGTGTGGCCCATCCAGAGGGCTTCCTAGTCGTGTGTGGCCCATCCAGAGGGCTTCCTAGTCTTGTGTGCCTCATCCAGAGGGCTTCCTAGTCGTGTGTGCCCCATCCACAGGGCTTCCTAGTCATGTGTGCCCCATCCACAGGGCTTCCTAGTGATGTGTGCCCCATCCACAGGGCTACTATCCGTGCGCCCTGCCAGAGGGCTTCCAGCCAAGAGACTTTCCATATATATATGTTGTGTTTCCATCATCTGCAATACAAATATTAACTGCATATTCTGTCAGTGGTTTATTTCCTGCGCCTGTCTGAAACAACCCCAAGCAACGTGGGGTACAGACGGAGCCCCTTGTATCCCCTGCATCTGGGCTCCTATCAGACCTGTTCACCCGGTTCGTGACATACATTTATCCTGAAAACACAGCTCACACAAAGGGACTTTAACAGGATTACCGTATATTCCGGCGTATAAGACGACTGGGAGTATAAGACGACCCCCAACTTTTACAGTCCAAATATAGAGTTTGGACTATACTCGCCGTATAAGACTACCCCTCTACCCAGCGTACAACAACCAGCCAATCACGGCAAGCGATGTACCTTACCGGTGATTTGCTGGTTGATTTGCTGACATATACATACATGCACTGCCCTTACACACACACACATATATAATATATATATCTATATATATATCTACACATATGCCTGTCCATACATACACATTTATATACTGCCCTCACCACACACCCCTGCCTTTACACACACATGTATATGTATATGTGTATATATATATATATATATATATATATATATATATATATATACACACACACACGTATGTATATATATATATATACACACACCAGTGTGTATATATGTATATATATGTATATATATATATATATATATATATATATATACACACACACACGCACACACACTGGTGTGTGTGTATATATATATATATATATACACTGGTGTGTGTGTGTGTGTGTATATATATATATATACACACACACCAGTGTATATATATATATATATATACACACACCAGTGTGTGTGTGTGTGTGTGTGTGTGTGTGTGTGTGTGTGTGTGTGTGTATATTTCTCCCCATCTCCCCATCTCTTACCTTATCTTCTGTCTTCTTTCTTCCATCCAGTTGTGGGAGCCCGAGGTCTGGCACTTCAGACCTCGGCTTCCCTGCTCTCTAATCACTAGGCGCCGGCTATTGATGCCGAGCGCCGGGACGTGACATCATCCCTGCGCTCGGCATCAATAGCCGGCGCCTAGTGATTAGAGAGCAGGGAAGCCGAGGTCTGAAGTGCCAGACCTCGGGCTTCCCTGCCCCCTCATCACTACGCGCCGGCAATTGATACCGGGCGCCGGGACATGACGGCATCCCTGCGCTCGGCATCAATAGCCGGCGCCTAGTGATTAGAGAGCAGGGAAGCCGAGGTCTGAAGTGCCAGACCTCGGCTTCCCGGCTCCCTCATCACTACGCGCCGGCAATTGATGCCGGGCGCCGGGACATGACGGCATCCCTGCGCTCGGCCTCAATAGCCGGCGCGTAGTGATTAGAGAGATTGGTGGCTTCGTGGGAACCTCTGGCTTGGTAAGTACCCGGCGTATAAGATGACCCCCCACTTTTAAGAAGATTTTTTGGGGTTAAAAAGTCGTCTTATACGCCGGAATATACGGTAACTGTAACACAATGGTAACTTTAATTGAATTTGGTGCCAGTACCCCTGGCACCAATCACTGCAGCCTTTGGTAAGGTGGCGACCAATCACTTTAGAGGGGGCGGGTATGTGTATTCATAGCCAATCTGTTAGGGAGCTGCCCGACACACCATATATGGAGTTCCGGGGGCGCGGACATAGCCACCAATGAAAATAGGAGCTAAGTCCCGCTCCCTATAGGGTGATCCAAGCGACCAATTCCGGATTTGTCTGCTTGCGTACTCCAGCCACTGGGCTTAACCTTTATTGTATGCGGCAGCCCATTCCTGGGCAAGGGACCTAGTGATTTTAGCCTCCTTCTCCCGGTAAAATATTTTATGTAGTCAGGGAAAAATAAGGGTTCTTGGCTCCTAGTCACAGAGCTTCCGTGACAGGTACATATACAGTTTCTGCTTGCTATAGTTGTTTTGGAAATATGTGGTTTAAAAATTATGGACGATTCCACCTCTTTGAAGCTGAGACTTGTTACCAAGACTAACATATGAATGATTTTCCTATCCTAATTTCATACAAAAAGCTGCTAGCACCAATTAAGGGCAGTAATTTAACAAAAGGGCAGTAGCTTGAAAACTTGATGAATAGGAGCTTATGATGACTGCTGCCAGTAATACAAAAAAAAGTGAACTCACACATACACACACACCTTTTAGGTGAAGCAGTGAGGCTAAACTCTAAACTATGCTATTAGAAAAACACTGCTAGCACCCAATGTAGTGCAAAGTCTAGTAAAAGCAAAATGAATGAACCCCGCAATATCAAAGAAAACATTAAGAACAAAATATTGTGTTAAAAATTAACAATTTTATTGTAATAACTTATAACAAATAGACATGTAAACAAATGACTTGTATGAATTGTACATTAGAACAGAGCATTTATTTTCTCAGCTTATTTTTTCAGTCACGGTCCAAAAAAATGTCAAAAGCATCAATGAAATCATGACACAATATGCCATCCAATATTCTTAAAATATGTAACTGCATTACAAAAATAAATACAAATATAAAATAAAACAGATTGGAGGGTGCAACCTTCCATTAAAATGCAACTTTCATTACAATTAATATACAATTGCCCAGTTGTGAACAATATATAGTCTATGGTTAGATTTATAATTGGTGTTGGATATATCCTGTACATCACCTTAATTGATTAACAATTTAGCTATAGATTGTTCACTAGTAGGTTATATATATTCATTTAAATAGAGATCACATTTTAATAGAAATGTATACCCCCCTATTAGTGAGTTTGTTTTTGTAAAAGCATCACAGAGTCTCCACTGGAGGTACAGCAAGCTGGTAGCCATCTTGTACTTTTGATATTTCTATTAGATACACATTTTAGAAATGAAAACAATAATCACTATACATGTTTTCTTCTGCCTTTGTTTCTTTTTTTCTTCTTCTGCTCAAACAAGGAACAAGGTTGTCGGGGCTCATGACTTGACCACAATGGCGTCTTGCAGAATTTGTCTTGATTACAGCCCTCTTAGGACTATAGTCATATACACTTGTGTCTCAGTTTCTCAGATGGGTTTATTCACAAAACTCTGAGTTGTATGTGAATTGATGAGATAAAAGCTTTTCATTTCACCAAGTTTACTAGATATTACAAGCCAAGCCCAGCAGATTTCTTCTACAAAGTGGGCCAAGTGAATTTTGAATAATGCATAGTTAAATCTTTGACGAAACCTACATAATTACATTGATGAAATGAAATATACACGCTCACAGACTAGTATATAAACACCTTAGTTATTAAGTGTTACTACTGTTTTTTAAATTACAATACTTTTCTAGATAAATAATTTCTGTTTTCCAGTTTTTCAGAACACAATTATCTTAAATTACAGTCACACAACATACACTCCATACAAAATTCACTACTCTTCAGCTTCGTTAGAAATAAGTTAGATTAAATAATTTAAATATTATCTAATAAAACATAAATAAAATGGCTGTCTTTCCAACAAAAATGGAAAAAAATTGCTTACCAGATACTGGAAAATACACTAGCATCACTTTAAAATAACACATCTATAGTTTATCTTATTTTTAAATTGTGTCACTTGTTGATATAGTTCATTGAAATGTGTACGAATATATACACACACACATTATATATATATATATATACACACACACACACACACACACATTTATATACACATACACACACATATTAGAAGGAAAATGAAAGATGCTGAAAATTCAGTTTTCATCTGGATACATTTAAACTTGAAATCTGGAAAGACAAAAAAAACATTCTATTAATACAGACTGAGATATATATTATACATATTGTCTGTAATGGGTTATAATGTTATTTCACAACAATACATGGTTTTTGTGTCATAAAGGAGAAACTGAATTACAACGCTGCAAATGGCCCAAGAAATGCACTAGTGTGCAACTCTTTATAACCTCTGTATACATAGAGCATAGTTATTCCAGCCACAGCCAAGTTACATTGGTATATAGACTGCTAAGTATTCTATGCTTGTGGTACTAAGATAATTTCTTTTAGTGTAGACATTTAGATATGCACACAAATATCATCATTGATATTCTTAATTTCAAAGCCTCACCTGTTGTAACAACAACTTCATGTTTTGCAGAAAAACTTTGGGTCCTTCGGTTGGATATTTCGGGCAATCTGTGCAGATCTGAAAAACATGACAGTAATGAGTTTTGTTCATATTTCTGCCCTGGACCAGAGAAAAATTGTATGCGACACGGAAATGTGGAACTACTGCAGTTATAACTTTGATTGGATTATTTTTTTATTTTATTATTAATGTTTTTTAATACAGGATACCTCCCAGTCCTTGTTTAATTGGCCTATGGTCTGTTCTCTAGGACAGAAGCAGCTTGTTAACTTGATTTCCCTATACCTGTATAGGTAGGACATAAGCTTATATTTAAATGGACTACTTAAGAGTCTGGGAATTTGGAAAAGCCATTCATTGAACCTAGTTGCCTGGGGAGATTGAATTGAGGTGCGGGAGACATTGATTGTTTTGTAGAGATACGTCTGAAGTGGTGGCAGCCCCAGGACTACTTGAGTAAGGACAGATCTATTGGGACCCTCACCCACTCACTAGAAAGGCAAAACTCATATTTACTATGTAAAATCAGAACGCTATACAAAATCGAATTTAAAAAATGGTAGGGTGGCTAAAGCGTTTTGTTGCCTCTAGTGGAAACAACTAAATTAAAATAGTTAAAAGATATTTGACCTCGTCTGATTAATAAATATACTTACTGGGCTTTTGTGAAATCTGGGCAGCTTCAGTTTTTTAACAAGTATAGCGAATGTGGTGTTTTTGGTTTCATTTGCTACTTTCAAGTATGGAATCTGATGTCTGAAACACGACAAAGCCGACTCTAGGCACTCAACCTAAATGGAAAAAAAAAGAAAAAAATCCGATAGTAAATAAAACATATATAAAAGCCACATCAGTTCTTACTTTTTTTTTTACTTCTATTGTTTGGTCAGATATTTAACTGCTTGTGTACCTGGGACCAATGCAGTAATTAATTTCACAACAAAGAATACTACATTATAAGCAATGTTTTGTGGTAATTCTTGCCTTTTTGGTGTACTGTATGTGGGGGAGTCTTCTTTAATGTGATACCTTTCTACTGATCAATAAAGTCAAATAAGCTTTTGGTACTTCATAGAGGGGCTACAAATATTTTATTTCTTCGGTTCTTATATCTGAATATGTTATTTTCCGGATATCTCCTTTACATGGTGGTCATATAATATACTAGCAATTGCTAGTCAGGGTGGTCAGAACTCCGTGAAGGAGGACCAGTCCATATTTGTGAAGGAAGGCTACCCCAGCGTGAGCAGGCCCATCGCAGGAGGTAGACGTGGCCATGCGGTGGAAGTAAAGTGGCAACCTTTACAGTGTGTCAACAGGAAGGCAAGAAATTGAGGGAAAGTGCTTGTTTTGTTCATATTGGGGGTACTCCTTCTGCCCCCCTGGCAAAATGGCCCCAGCTCCACATAGGACGATGTTTACCACATGAAGGAGCCAACCCATTTTATGATTAATGCTTTTTTTCTGTTTTCACTTTTTTTCCCTTATAATGTATGTCATCCTGTGTACTATTATATTTCCTGTTTATGTTTTGTGTACCAGGTGAACTAGCTCAGTTTTGGTGGCAATGAAAGTAGTGAAGCCTGGTTAGATTACAGTGTATTACATCATGGCTCTGATTTTTTTTCTGCTAGTTTCAGTACTACAACAGTGTGGAAAATAAGACCTTTTAGAGAAATTAAACCAAATGTTCTAACGATCATCTTTTCCGATCACTAAAAACTTTCATATTGGGATTATTATTATTTTTATTTATTTTTTGAAATTGCTTCAACGTTTATATTCCACGTAGTGGTAGTTTATCTAGCTAATTTAAACGTCTATTTAAAATATATTTATGACTATTTTCATATATCTTGCATAACTTAATACATGATATAGACAGTTCTTGTATTTAAAATAATTTTGGGAGAAACTTAAATAATACCATAAACAGTAAAGACTACAGAATATAGTAACTTTTGGTTTGTCACGTTACAAAGACCCTTCGGTTTAGGCATTTTCTAAATATATATATGAGATTTTAGAAGAAATAGGATGAGCTACACGTTTGTAAAAACGTGCCTGTTAAGATCACACTGTTAATTTTGGCGGTTTTTGATACCTTAGTAGTGGTTTACTACATTCCACTTCAATGATATTTTAATTGTAGCTATAGTATATTGGTTACTCTTTACAAGTTAATTTCTGTAATGACTAAGTGTTTAAAAGTAAAACATCCCTTGTTTTTTAAATGGAAACCATCACACAAAAACAGATTTTGATATATTGCAATATATCATTCATTTTCATTTGCTGAATTAAATTAATGTAGGTTTCAGGTGACAGAGGAGTTAATTATGTCAGAGATGCTCTTTCTGATGACATCGCACATTTTTTTTTGCAGGGGGGTAAATGTTCAAGCTGTTGCTTAAGTTTAAATGGTAGCACCATCTATATGTATTTAGTGTTGATTTCCTGTGTCTGAATTAGTATCGCTATAGAGCAGTCCATGGTATACCGATTAGCATACAATACTGTTTTTGTATTCCCATGCCTATCAAAGCAAATTATTTCAAAATATGTGTATTTGGTTTATTTCCATTTTTGTTCCACAAACACGTCAAAGAACAAAAGAATAATATGTGTGGGAGAGCCGCAATTAGCATTATTGTAGTTATTTCCTTTGTATTCTCTGAGGATCAAATATACTAATATAGCTCTACACATCTAAAGCTCTTTGCTAACCACAGGTACTGTTTTATCAGATAACTTTACAGTAAATGTGATGGAAACATGTGCATCAGGGTTTACGTTTCCACTTGAACCAGCATTTATTTGTTCAATTAACAAGCCAGGAGAAACAATATTTTTAAAAGTATACTTTATAATGTTTAATTGTCTGGTTATGTTGAAGATTACATTTTAGTTTGTCTATGAAGACAAATTCCAATCTGAAACCTCTTCACTTATGTTTTGTTTACACATTTCATGTGATCAGCTTAGCTGTGTTTTTTTAGCGCTATAATCTTTCCACAATTTTAGAAATTTTGTAATTCACATATAAACCAAACAATTAATATTAACACACTCCAACCATTCTGTAAACAATATAATGCCTCGTCCTATTAATAGAGAGGTGATTCTGGTCTCTGGTCAGACCTCACCTAGAGTAGACCCCATCTCCAGAATCATATTGACACTTTGGAAACAGTTTAGAGTAGGGTTTATAAAATGGTGAATAGCCTGCAATATAAGGATTATCAGGAAAGTCTAAGGGAATTTATCTGGGAGGAAAGAAGAGAGAGGGGGATGCGATAGAAACATTTAAATACAGTACAGGAGGAAAGTGTATTTGAAAGGAGAAATGTTAGAACAAGACATTATAATCTAAAACTACAGGGTCAGAGGTTTAGGTGTGATGTAAGGAAGTTTTACTCTGTGGGTTACATCGAACAGTGACCCATCAGAAGTCGTGGAGTCTAATACAGTGAGGGAATTTAAGCATGCATGTGATAGACATATGGCTATCCTGAATTTCAGACAAGGACAAGGACTGATTAAGGTCTGTGTCTTTACATCAGTCAAAATGTGCAGACAGAATCGAACAAATGTTTCTTCTCTGCCATTAAATTCTATGTTTCTATGTTTCTAACTGCAGAAAAGCTTGGTAAAAGCAAAGCCTTCGGTTTAAATCAAAATTAAGAAAAGTAATGATTGGACGTACGAAAATGTGACTACTGTAGGCGTACTGTATTTTATATATATATTTTATTTATATATAAAAAACATTGTATTTGTCCAGCTTTTGTTTACCAAATGGTGAGTTATATCAATAGCTTAACCCCTTAATGACAAAGCCCGTACAATGCATTGTTTTCAATGGGTTTAGGGACCGCCCACTGTCCTTAAGGGGTTAATGTTGCAATCAACAGGCTTGGTTTTGGTTTATCGTGTGTTTGATCACACAGATTTTCTTCGGGACACCAGTGAGTGATCACAGGAAGTCTACAGAAATCTGCGTGACGCCTGTTTATACTGTGATGTAAATGATCACAAGAAACAGAGGTGCATATGTGTGGGACTTTTACCCATGTGTATTATCTATTGCTAAGATATGCAAGTATAGCTGTACGATATACCTGGAAATTGAGCTGCAGTGTATGTGCTACAAAACTTTACTAGTGTTCACTAAAAGCATGTTTGTTGTAAAGTTAATTTAAGGGTTCCTTTCAGAATTACAAAACATTGAACATTACCTTGGAATGCACAATGACTTTAGTAGACCACAAATTCAAAAATATCAAAATATCAAAAATAATTAGTAACCTGGTACCACATTTCTCAGCAGAGGAACACTATTTACTATACATTTGAAAAAAAAAAATTGCTATAAAAGATGAACAGATAATTTAATATCCTACATACTACTCTGAAGCCAGCATTACTACTTTCCATCCTGACACAAAAGTGTTTGTTGCAAGCAGCTTGTTTAGTCATGAAATATACAACCGCCTCACAAAGTTTTAAGCTTTGTGGTCAATGCAAGCCGCTGACATCCTATTTCAGTATTTTCACTCTGACTTGCTTATTTTTGAAAAAAAAAAAGACTAAAAAACCCTACTTTTGCTCACGTTATGTTCTTGTGTTTCTCTCATGCTTCAGTTTTTCTAGTAAGCTGCATTAGTCACTGCTGACAATTTTGTTTTCATTGTTCTGTTTTCTTTAAATAAAACTATATTAAAAAAATGCAGGTGGTATCTTTTTGTTCTGTTAGCTGAGACAGTGAATAAAAAAAAATATTATTTAAATGTATTGGAAAGGCCACAATCTGTTACCCGAGGTTTTGTGTAGTGTTCAGCCATCATACCAGGTAAGTTTTGGCATGTGTATTAGACCGTTGGCACAGTTTTGGGATGTCGTGGGCAGTTGAACTTTCATATTACATATTACATATTAAGATTGAATTTCTTGTTTGATAATATTAGCGCATACTAGAAATATGGTAAAACAACTATTATTTTACTCTTATATTTCCTGAAAAGCACAGCTTTCTCTATGGTGGACAATGACCTTTAATTTGTCCCACACACCTTATGAAATCTTTGTGACCGTGGGTGATAGCTTATAGCGTTAAAAGTGAC
This sequence comes from Spea bombifrons, assembly GCF_027358695.1. Taxonomy (NCBI): domain Eukaryota; kingdom Metazoa; phylum Chordata; class Amphibia; order Anura; family Pelobatidae; genus Spea; species Spea bombifrons. The sequence continues at coordinate 42,296,582 of NC_071087.1, read as the reverse complement.
TCATATACTTTCTAATACTTATGTCAATGCTAGTTCTTGAAGATGTGATCATCATCATTCTAAGAGTACTTTTGCAGAAATGTTGTTAAATGTTAAAAGGTCACTCAAGAACCCCATACATGTACACACTCTTAGAAGATAGAACATTAGGACTTAACACCGGAGATGCAACTGACTTAACTGATGAGTTAGAATTAAAAGTCTTTACTTTGCAAGCCACAGTGTTTTACAACAACGTAAAAAAGCATATCATTGCAATATTTCATTTGTCTTACCTTTAAATCCATTGGAACGTGGAGCGTCTGTGGATGCTACATGAGTAAAAAAAAAAAGAGAGGCAGAATAATTTAGCATTTTTCCTTACTTATGAAAGTTAAGATAGTTATAATCCTTGTGTTTTAAACTTACCGTGTTGTTTACGTGTATAGTGATCTCCTTAATCAATTTCTGTAGCTCTGTGCACCTTTCAAATGATGGGAGGCGTGCATCTAGCATTGCACAGGAACTAAGCACAAACACACACCAGATCAGAAACATTCTCATTGTGTTTGGGTGTGGGATTAATCTAGGGTCCTACTTCCTTAAAACTTTTTCAGTAGTGTCAGATTGCCAACATACCTATTTATTTACCTTTGTCCAGATTGCAGATCCCACCCATTTCTTGTGGAAAACTAGTTGAGTGAATGAATGAGTAATCTTTTTTCTTTTCCACTGGCAAGGTGTACGTGTGTACAAGTATGGGGGTGGTGGGTGGGTTTATTAGTGAAAATTCTGCCCTAGGGAGAGTACACACAGGAAAACACAGCAATACAGTATACACTGTACATATAAAAGAGGTAGGTGAGGGAGTACCTTCATTGTAGGTGTGGGAGAATTGTGGAATATTGATCTGCCTAATGGATAATGTGATGACAAGTGAAATACAATCAGTTACGTATTGTTTCTATAGTAATACAAAATGTGGCATTTTTTGTGGTGCTCTGAGGTGGATTGTACAATACATGGACATTTGTTGTCACAAATACAAACAGTGCCAAGTAGAACACGTCTGTCTGGATTCGGCCCCAGCCCTGCAAACTTCCAGGCGTGGCCGCCCCTTTAAGAGGTCTGCCTGGAGTTAAACTCTTTTCCGCAGCTTGCTCTTTTGTTTAGTTATGTATCTTTGCCTTCTTTACCTTATACATCTGAGGAACTCGGTTCCTCTATCCTCTCCCCATTTCCCACTTGAGATATCCTTGCTTAAAGGAGAAGTGTCTAAAGATCTCGGCTCCTCACTCCATACCCTGTGTTCCTTGCCTTGTTCCCTGTCCTTTGTGGTGTCCTGTACTATATATGTCTTGTCTGGTTATGTTTAGAGTCCATGTGTATTTATGTTCAGCTGTGTTGGTTATGCTATATCCATGCTTCCCTCACCTGAAGCCTATGTCATACACCTGTCCTAGCCAACAGGCTTTATAACCCTGCCTCACTCACCTGAAGCCTATGTCATTAACACACCAGACCTAATCAACAGGCTTTATATCCCTGCCTCTCAGTAACAGAGGTGTGAGTTAATTTAGTTACTTTGGAGCTAAAGTTCATGTCTGATTCTGGACCTGTCTCTTGGATTTACCCATTTTGCCTGCCAGTTACTTTTTTGACCTGGACTGCCCATTGGATTTACCCTTTTGCCTGCCTGTTACCTGTTTGACCTGGACTGCCTATTGGATTTACCCCTTTTGTTTGCTACCCACCGCTTTTGGATTCTTACCGGGACTATTCTAACTTTGTACTCCCAGCAGTCTGTATCCTTGATATGCCTCCTATCCTGCTGCTTATGTTGAGATGTATCTGTTTTGTTTAATACACCTATATTCAAACATTCAGATTTTGTATCATTTGTGAAGTGTGTGTGTGTCTATCACTGTGTGCGTTCTTACACTCCTGCACCCTGGACTCCAACATCCAGTAAGGGCTGAGATGTGATGAGCCTGACAACGTCACATAAAATGTCTTTTTTACTGAGCCCTTTGCTTTAGTCTCCCTTTAGTGGTTTGTAGGGTTCATAGTGTTGGTGTTCTTCGCTTTAAGGGGCTGATGTTCAAATATCCTATTTTAACCCCAGCCTTCCTTTATTACCAGACAACAGACACGAAATCAGGATTTTTTTAATGGAGTTTATGATAACAAGACTTGCGCTTTGAACATAAAGTGACTCTATGTAAATTTATAAAGGATACTATTGTGTAGATCACTATACTGCCTGAAATTGAGGTCCTTAATACCACAAGGTGCCTCTGCACACAAGTTAGGTGTGTAATTTATTTTGTAAAGATTGAGCCCAAAAGACCATTTGTGAGGAAAGGCACTGATGTTGGATGGCCTGGCGCTCAATAGTCTTCCAAATCATCCTAATTGTGTTCAGTGCATTAAAGGTCAGGGCTCTGTGTGGTCCAATCAAATTCCTCCACATCAAACTTTCTCTTTGTGCCCCTGTGCATAAAGAACATTCCATAGTCATGCAGGGATAGAAAGGGGCCTTCCCCACCATGTTAGAAACATACAGTTGTCTAAAATGTCTTTGTATGCTGCAGCATTAACATTACCCTTCACTGGAGGTAAGGGACCCAACAAATAAAAAAATAAAATAAATAAGGGACCCAACAAATAAAAAAAACATCCCCATACCTGGGAACTTCTCGGTTCCGGCTACCCGGAACCTACCCTTGCGGGAAGCGTCCAGGACTGCACACTGACGTCGGTGGCGGGGTCCTGCTGACGTTGGGGCGGGGGGACACCCCAATGTAAAGGGAAAAATGGGCGGGGAGTGAGGCGTGTCAAGCCCGGAGAGTTCCGAGGTATGCCCATACCATTATCCCTCTTGAACCTAACTTTGCAGTATGCAGCATACAATCTGTTAGGTGGCATTCAGCAAACCCAGATTCATCTATCAGACTTGCGGATAGTGAAGCATGCTTTCACTCTAGAGAGCGCATTTCCACTACTCCAGTGCTCTTTGGCAAGTGTGCCGCTGCTCGGCCATGGAAACCGAATGAATGAAGCTCCTGACACAGTGGCCAAATACCAATTCCTTTGTCCAGAGGAAGATGCTGACATCTCAGGTACGGTCCTTACATGTGTTTTTTAAAATGTAAAAAAAAAATGTAGCGTTCAGTTGTATCATGGATGGTATTTTCCATCTGAAGACATTCCTTTACCCAAGCAGTAGCTCCTGCCAACACCACACCCCTATGCAGGCATCACACCACAAAACAAAATGTACATAGCTTTTTACACACCATTCTGAACACTGTATTGGTATCAACAAATGTGTATATTAAGGCAAATGGAATCCTATTAGGATTTTCATATATAAAGATTGACTTTTATCAGAGAATAGAGTTAAAGATATATATTAAATATTATTTTTATCTATCTAGCATATTAAGCCAATAAATCGCTTAACTTCCGTTTTGTTCTTTCCACTGAGGGTTTAATGACAAAAAACTAAATTCATGAAAAAAGCAAACTTTACACGGTACACTGCAGCTACCATATGTACTTTTTTACAGGCATAATTACAGTATTTGCTCGATTATAAGACGACCCTGATTATAAGATGACCCCCCCCCCCAAAAATCTGAATATTAATTTAGGAAAAAAAGAAAAAGCCTGAATATAAGACGACCTTATAGGAAAAAAGTTTTACCAGTAAATGTTAATTCATGTAAACTATTACATTTTTTAATAAAAGCTATGATTGAGAAAAATATTTTTTTGTTTTTATTTCCTTGTATTTTCCAACCTGCCCCCCAGTTACGCACATCTGCCCCCAGGCTTGCCACTCCAATATGGCACTGTGGCCCATGATATGCCTTTTAACCCTCTATATGCCACTGTGCCCCATGATATGCCTTTTAACCCCCTATGTGCCACTCTGCCTCCAGAAATGCCTTATACCCCTATATGCCACTCTGGCATTTAGGGGGTTAAAAGGCATATTATGGGGCAGAGTGGCATATAGGGAGGTATAAGGCATTTCAGGAGGCAGAGTGGCGTTAAGGGGGTTAAAAGGCATTTCATAGAGCACTCTGCCTCCAGAAATGCCCTATGCCCCCATTTAACACTACCCCCCCACACACACACTTACCGGTGCTTCCAATTTCCTGCTGTATACCGGTGCAGCAGTCTTCCTTCTGTCTCCCCCCATTTAACACTCCCCACCCCACACACACTTACTGGTGCTTCCAATTTCCTGCTGTATACCGGGGCAGCGGGTTGACGTCCACGCGATCCGCATAGACAACTTATGCTGCAGCCGGAAGGAGGTGTGGCTAGCAGCGGGGGTTGGTGCGGGGAACTCTGATCTCTGACAGCCGGGGAAGGTCTGCGCGATGGACGCAGACAACCCCCGCTGCTAGCCACACCTCCTTCCGGCTGCAGCGTAAGTTGTCTACGCGGATCGCGTGGACGTCAACCCGCTGCCCCGGTATACAGCAGGAAATTGGAAGCACCGGTAAGTGTGTGTGGGGAGGGGGGGGAGTGTTAAATGGGGGGGGCAGAAGGATCCAGGTCCCCTGCAGCGGTGCTGGGGATCTGGGTCTTAGTCTCATAGTCAGACCTCTATTTGAGGTCTGATTATAAGACGACCCCGATTAGAAGACGAGGGGTATTTGCTCTGAAAAAAACCTCGTCTTATAATTGAGCAAATACGGTATTTTGTTATTCAAACACGTTTGTCTAAAGCAGCAGCTAAATACCGGTACTTTTAATTGTAATATCTACAGGAGATGTTTACTTTATTATACTTTGCTAATAGTCAAAAAAAAATCCTTTTTAATTTGACAGAATTCCTGAAAGGGTTTCTGTCTACATATAACCTAAGGTCACACGATTATTCTGGTGGATTCCATTCAAGTATAATATCTACAAAGGAGGATGTTAGTAAAGTCCATTTACGACACCCACCATTTTCCTTACTATCATACGTAGTTTTTATTCTGAGGTTAAAAATACCACAAGGTGAATCATACAAGCGAACAAGCAAGCCATGTACATGCTTATCGGTAGTCACAGGAATTCCTCTGTGACATAATAAGATTAAGAGGAATTTTATAGTTTCATGGTTAAAAATAAACTACATCATCATTACTGCTATGAAATCATTCCTCTGACTATGGCTGAGATCTGAAAGAATTTGTTGACTTCGCTGGGAAATTCAAGTGCATTGGTTTGTTTCCATGTAAGTTCTGTTACGCTTTGTTATTATTAGTTTAAATAAATAAGTTAGATAATGTCATTTTTGCAACTGGGAAATCCATTTCTCCTGGACATCAACAGAATCCTGCGTCAAAAGAAACCTTTTTTCCTGCTGGGTTAAGCTGAACTTGATATTCTGGAAATCATTGTACCCAATAAATCCTGTCTGGGCTGTACTTGTACAACCCTTACTGGAGTCTTTGTGTATGGGTCAAACATAGTTACTACACTTGTCAGGCCGATTCTGAGAACCCCTTGCATTAAAGAAGGGATATTGTTTAGGGCTGCAACAACTAATCGATGATGAAAATCATTGTCAACGACTTTCATTATCAATTAGTTGAATTAATTTGCTCGAATATAAAATGAGGTTTTTTTCAGAGTAAATGCTCTGAAAAATACCCCTCGATTTATAATCCGACCTCAAATAGAGGTCGGATTATAAAATCCAGATCCCCACAGCGCTGCAGGGGTCCTGGATCCTCCTCTCTGGCAGCCAGTGGACGTCTGTGCGATGCACGCAGACAACCTCCGCTGCTTCCAGTGTGACATGACCTTCCGGTTCTCCGCCATAGAAGCCCTGGGGGATGTGGTGGGCAGCGGCAGAGGTTGTCTACGCACATTGCGCAGACGTCCACCAGCTGCCTCCTCCAGACACCAGGGAGTCTGGAGCATGGGGGCAAGTCTGGGGATGCATTGGTAAGTCTGGGGGGGCAGAGTGGCATATAGGGGGTATAAGGCATATCTGGGGGGCAGAGTGGCATATCTGGGGGCAGAGTGGTATATCTGGTAACAGAGTGGCATCAGGGGGTATAAGGCATATCTGGGAGGCAGGTTGGCATATCTGGGGGGCAGAGTGGCAGGCCTGGGGTCAGATGTGCATAACTGGGAGGCAGGTTGGCAAATAAAAGGAAATAAACAAGAAAGACATTTTTCTCAATCATAGTTTGTATTAAATCTGAAAAAGTAGTTTATATGTGAGTTTATATTTACTAGTAAAAGTTTTTTAGGTATTAAAATCTACTTTGAGAAATATTGTGTTTGGGTTCTTGTACCTTCACCAAGAAACAATGAAAAGAAGCAAAAAGTGATGAATTTTCGTCCGAGAACCATTGGTTCTTTTACTTCCACTCTGTTGCACTCATCTACATTCTCTTACAATCTGTCCACTTTCACTCTATCATGCTCGGAATCTCTCCCTACCTTCTCTATTGACCACTTCTGCGTCTCATAGTTCTGCTTCTGTGTTTTGCGTGTTCTTGTTCTTTTCTCTCTTCTTTCTTCGTTTGCATCTCTGCAGACATGACCTCCCGATGAGGCCAAAATTTCTGCCAAAATGGCGGAGCTTCTGGTGATGTCCTCTCCCCTGATTAGAGGATCAGGGGGAAGGACATTACTGTAAGCACCACCATTTTGGTTGAAGTTCCCTGAGAGGTTATGTCTGCTTGTTTGGGAAAACAAAATTCGTTTTCAAATTTAAAATGCCCACCTGATTTTTCTTCAAAACGAACGGACAAGAACGAGAATTGTTATCCGAAACTGAATGAGCCAAAAACAAAGCGAAAAATTTGTCCGAATCGTTTTTGGCCCATTTGCAGTCTAATTTGCAGTCGTTTGAAAAAGGAAGGAAGGTTTAAGGTTTTTCACACATGGCCTTTCCATTTTGGCTTTGTTTTTCTTAAATAAATTGATGTAATACGGTGAACAGATAATTGTTATATCAAAGAAGGTGTTCTTTCTTTTTCACACGACTGTGTGGTTGGAAAATAGAGTTTTCCCATTCATAGGGCTCTGTCACGGGACTCTAAGTCATGGGATCTGGCATGTTCTGTGGGTTTGTGTTAATTCTGTGATTTGAACAGGGCACTGATGCCTGACGTCATCGCGTTCCTCTGCAGTTCACCGCACACCCACGTGAGAGCCTAACCTCCAATCAGGAAATATTCTACTGGTATATGCATTAAAGTGGATGTTATGGCTGAAGTCTCCCTTTAATATGCATTAATTGCCAGCAAATTTCTAAATAAAGAAAAGACCTGGCAAAATGCTCCAGAGATATAAGGAATCCACGTTCTCTTTGTTTTATATACAGTGCTGTGCAAATGTTTTTTGCAGGTGCCAAAAAATTGCTGTAAAGTCAGAATGCTTTACAAAATAGAAATATTTAATAATTAATAGTTTATGTTTTACCAATTTTAACAATTGAAAGAGAATTAAGTATTTAAGAGAGAGACCAGAAGAGAGAAAGAAGGTAAGTAGGTAAGTAGATATATAAATAGATAGGTAGTGTGTGTTTTGAAAATATTTGTGTGAAGGAAACTTGTATTTAAGGGCAAGTTAGCATGTGTGAATGAGGCAATTGTATGCTAGGATGCTTGTGTGTAAGTGTGAATACCTGTGTGTATCTATCCAGTCTATCCATTATTATGTATAAATGGAAAACAGTGATACAACACATTTTAACCAAAGGGAATTACTGTATTTACCCCTGCCTGCATCCACAGTGTGTTCTTGATGCTTGTATTGCTAAATCGTATGAATTAACCCAGATTGACTAGATCACCTTCAGACCCAGGTGTTTTCATAACCTAAGGACATGATTTTATTTCTAATTTTTACCATATGTTTGTTAAACGATGATTCCTTTTCCATATTTGATGAACTTGCACAAATTATTAGGGTTGCAACTAACGATTATTTTCATAATCGATTAATCGGATAAAAAAATTTAAATTTTTCATTTATTTAAAATAATTTAATAAACTAACGCAGGATGTTAAAAACAAAACGGCAGAATAACAGCCTGTTTTTATTTCCCAACCTGCCCCCCCCAGTTATGCACATTTGAGCCCAGGCTTGCCACACTGCCTCCAAGATATGCTACATACCCCCAGATATGCCACATACCCCCAGATATGCCACATACCCCAAGACATGCCACTCCACCCTCCATACATATGCCTTATATACCCTAAATGCCTTATACCCCCAGATATGTCACTCCGTCCTCCCCAGGTATGCCGTATACCCCCCTGATATGCCATAGTGCACTCATAGATTTGCAGACTCATTCACAGACACAATACTTTTATAAATAAATACAGGATTAATCTTCACTGCCCCCAGGATTTAGATTCCCCTCAGTTTGCCCCCTTTACCTCTAACTGCACCTTAAATTAACTTTATTAAATTAATTAAACTAACCCTCAGTCCTTAGCATTAAATTAATCTTAAAGAGAAGACCCCATCAACCACAACTGCCCCTAAATTAACCCTAAACACCCCATCAACAACTGCCCCTAAATTAACCCTAAACACCCCATCAACCACAACTGCCCCTAAATTAACCCTAAAGACCCCATCAACAACTGCCCCTAAATTAACCCTAAATACCCCATCAACCACAACTGCTCCTAAATTAACCCTAAAGACCCCATCAACCACAACTGTCCCTAAATTAACCCTAAACACCCCATCAAACCACAACTGCCCCTAAATTAACCCTGAAGATCCCATCAACCACAACCAGGCAAACTAGGAACCACCACACAGGGACAGAAGTGCTCCCACAAATCCACCACCCTTCCAAAAAAAACACCCAAGGAAAAGGAAAAAAAAATTGAGAAAAAAATAACAAAGAAGGCAATCAAAAAAAAACTAAAAACTCAAATAATCAAATAAAAAAGACATCAAATAATAAGAAAATGAATGAAAAAATACAATGAAATAATTTAATTTAATAATTGCACAGTAACACACAAACTCTCCTCGCTCTGACACAGGATTAAAGTGACAGTTAAGAAGAGGTAGAGCTTTGTTGTATAACTGAATGTGTCATTTTTGGGGGATGTGACCACTGTGATTGGTCTGTTGTTTTAACCCCCAATCGCCGTGATTCACATCGAGGTTCTTAAGCCCCCTTTTGGGCATCTCTCTTTACCAGATTTGCATCACTGGTCTGCTGTTTACACCGCTGATCCCCATGAATCACAGTGATCGGGAGGCGATGCCGACAATAGTGACAAAAACTCTGCAATCAGCAGCAAATCACATTGCCACGTATAGATACAGGCATTGTCACAAATCCATGCATTGCATGGAGTATTCCTTTTTAGCGTAGCGGTGTGGTTTTGAGCGACGATCCATTTAAGCATCCCATACCTACAATTCTTTATTTACAGACACACATGGGTAGATGGGTAGAGAGACACAATCATGTCATTTTAATTGTTTTTACAACTGTTCTTTGAAAGACGATTATCAGGTCATTTGGTCACAAGGTGGAATCCAAAGGGAAATGACTCACCAGGTAAGAAGCATGTAAGCACAATTTTGTTTTGGCACATTTAACCATTTTCTGTTAAAATTTGCATCCAATGTGAGAGTTTCCTATTTGCGATGCAAATTAAGAAACATTTTGCCATTTCACACATACCTTAACCTTAAAATACCCAAGCTGTTTAAAACATTACAACAAAAAATAGTGTGAAAAAGTCAAAACTACTGTATTGACAAAACAATGCCAAACAGCCTCCCCACACATCTGTTCCATCATGCCCTACCCATGTTGCTTTCTATTGTAAATTAACGAGCATACCACGTGGGAATATTGGATATATTATGTAACATTCCTTTAAAAAAAATATGCAATTTGCTTCCCAGACCCTCGGTGATCTGTGTGTAAGACATTTAGTTTTTCAACTGAGAGGGAAAAAATGTGTACTTTAATTATATGATAATGCACATTACACTCCAAATATATTAACAAAAATTACAGAAAGGGACGCATGCCCTAAAAAGCATAAAAATTCAGATTCCGGGTTGCTGCTAGAATGACCAATATATACACATACAGCAAAACAAGGAATCAGTGCACACACAGCAAATGCTATTTAAAAGCACCTATCTGAAGCATAAATTTTGACCAATATATAAAGTACAATATTTATACATTCATATAGGTACTTTTAAAAAGTATTTGCTTGGTGTGCACTGATTCATTGTTTTGCGGTATCCAATTATATACATATATCTAATTACATAATTATATAACCCCTTAAGGGCAATGGATTGTCCTTAAACGGATTAAGGACAATAAACGTACAGGCATTGTTGTAAAGGGGTTAAACCTGTGTCTGAATGTGCTGGGTGTAGGCAACAGTTTGTCACATGGCTATCCTGGATCTAAAATGAGACCAAGGACTGATTAAGCCTTTAAACCAGGAAAATAGACAGACTAGATTGTCTGAATGGTTCTTATTTTATCAAATTCTATGTTTCCGATTGTTTGCAGGCGTGATTTCATATTATTGCACCAGTTGTATGTCCTACTACAAGATAATTGTCTTTTTTCCACAAGAATAAGTTTCTAATGTGTAGACCATATCACCTACAATTAACATCAAATTACCCATTAGGGACAGTGGGTGTGGAGGTCCCCTGTGCTTTACTGGATAATCCAAAAAAGCAATCACACAGCCTTGCTGACTTGAGTAAGACATACTTTATTATAAAAGGAGGCCACCTACTGGTTATTTTCTAACACTTCAGCTAAAAAAGCCACAGCAGCACCAGGCAGGTAATGTGAAGTCTGCGGTGTGTGTGTGTACCGTATTTTTCCCAAAATTATTAATTATGCATACTTAAAATAAATACAAAATACCCAAACACATATTGTTGACATGTTTTTACTTTCCAATATAACATATTTCATAATAAAACAGCTTTGTTAAATAACACTTCTATACCTTAGGAAGCAACATGCGGCCCGCGGCACCTCGAGGTGCGGCCCACGTGAGATCGGCAACCGGGATCACAAGAGCCCAGATACTTACCTGTGGGAGGGTCTTTTGTACTTCACAGAGGAAGCGGAACCCAGCAGAGTTCACGTGACATCACATGACTCTGCTCCAGTCCTGCTTCCTCTGTGTAGTACAAGAGAACGCAGAGGGAGGCTGCGCCCCCTGCTGAAGTCTGTGAGCGGCATAGAGAGAGATGCAGGTAAGGGGGTGGGAAGGGTGTTTGAATGAGTATGCGTGATTGAGGGAATGAATCTGTGAATGAATGAGTATATGAATGAATGAGTGTGTGTGTGATAGCATGGATGTGTAAGTGCTGGAACCTAGGCATGATGGGACTGTGATTGCTGCTTGCAATCACACTCCTATCATGCCAAGTCAGCCAGTACATGCTCAAACCTGGCAAGCTGCCCTCCTTGTCTATTGATGCTGCCAGCAGTATGCGGTCTGCACATCACTTACAGCCACCCTGTACCAGCATGTACTGGCTGACTTGGCATGATAGGAGTGTGATTGCTAAAAGCAATCTCAGTCCCATCATGCCTAGGTTCCAGCATTTACTGGTTGCTTGTGTATAAAAGGAGTGTAATTGCTAACAGCAATCACACTCCTATCATGCCAAGTCATATTGTTGAATTTTTTTGTCCAATTGTGGTGTGTTACTTACTTTTAATAAAAGTGTGGTTAACACACCAAAATTGGACAAAAAAAATACAATAACAATATTAATTTATATATGATTGTTGACAGTAATCACACTCCTATCATGCCCAGCCAACCAATAGATGCTGGAATCTGGGTATGCCTGAGATTGCTGTTACAATCATAATATATATATATACATATATACAACAAATTTTTTGTACAATTTTGGTGTGTAACTTACTTTTATTAAAAATGTGGGATTTTCCGGTTTTGGCTAAGTGAACCCTGAATTTTTGGTTTTGGTCCAGAATTTTCATTTCGGTGTTCAATACAGACATCAAGGTTATCATTGTTTGTATGTTATTAGCCTAAGCACATTATGTGTGTCTATACTTGTGACTTAGATGTAGACCAGATCACATTTTATCCATTGATCCAGGAGTTATACTAGTAACATGTCACCCTACCTACTTGGAAGAGTTTTGCAGTACCATTTGTTGGCCATAGATGGCGAATTAACATTTCCAATTATATGTCACAAGATAGCGTATGGGATTTCTGATTCTTCCAATCTTCTTTGTTTTCACATCAACCCCTTTTCACATTAACCCTTGAAGAATAAAGGGGTTTTTTTCCCCACTGTGTTCCCACAAGTGTTTTCAGGGTTTTCATTATACCATTGTATTTTTCTCTTTCTCCTTTCTCCAACAGGACAAGGTGAATGAATAGAATAAAATCAGGACAAGTATGTATTGTAAAAAGCAAAAAAAAAAAAAAATACAGGCTATTTCACCGACAATTATTTTCCCACTTTTTATGCATTTTCGCATTTTCTTTCAAAATATTTGGAGAAAAAACATGCAGTTTTCACATATCTTTTGTAACTTGGTTAGAATTTTTTTCATAGCATATGTTCAGCAACATCCCCTAAAAGAAGTAGTTCCTCACATGCGCTCTTTTTTGTTTGTTTGTTTGTTTGAGTAAATTATGTTTTGGAGGGCAAACAGTCTTCCTTATGCACTATAGCATTTAAAAAAAATACACTTTTTATTTTATATACAGTATTTTTAGAATTTGGATACCCTTTACATTTTTATTTATTTATTGTTTTATTAGAAAGCAGAGCATTTCTCTTGTAATTAGGAATATCACTTGTTCCTTGTGTATATTTATTTTGAAACTTACTTTTTAAATGTATTTATTTTCTTAAATACAAGAAACTTTGTTTTCTTTACCATGCTTGCTGATTGTAAAGTGAAAACTCTACTGCCCTGCTTTTACTTTTTGCTTTTTACTTTTTGCTAGTAAATGATTCTAGTAGCACTTTTTTTTAAAGGATGTTTAATGTTATGCACAGACTGAACATCTAAATCGTTTCTAAAATGAAGTGTGAATAAATTGTCAATAGTACACAACAGATAGAATATAGTATATAGCCCAATATGCAGTGGGGGCAGTTGAATGAGTAAGCTGAACTTATAAATAATATCTAAAACATAGAATAGGTTTGCATTATTTATATTTACATATTTCTTACTTTGTATTTGCTTGGCTAGGAGAGATGACACTTTCTCAATACAATTTTAATACATCAAGATAAAATAATTTTCAGTTAACTTTTTCATATTTCCTGTGTTCTAGATAATCAGTATATTTGAATGATGTCAGATGTCAGTTATCTATGGGGGAAATCTTTAAGATGCAAGGATCATAACACTTCTGGTATTTCATTTTGATTACACTAGCTTGAGTCCACGTAAATGGAAAATACTGAAAGTGAGAAGATGGGAGCATAAAAGGTACAGTTAAGAGGTCATAAGAGTAAGTGACTTCTTCTCTCAGGTAGTGACAGTGATTTATGAAGTTGTTTTAGGCACAAGGTTGTATGGGGAAAAAGTACCATGAGATAGAAGCAGTAAGGAACATATATGTGATCCTGTCAAATCTGAGCAGTATAAAGTGAGAGGCCCTAATGTGAGTTAAGGTTAGTGTTAGTTTGTTAAACATCTCCATTGCATTTATAAATGTATCTATATAGTAATATGGAGATCAGAGAGCATTCACTTATTGTTAGAATTGTGTATTCATATTCGGGAGAACATGAAAACGAACTAAAGTAATATGGCGGCGGGTAAACGTACACAAAGAATCTTGGTCTTCATCTCCATAAATCTCTCCTAGATAATCTCCCAGGTCTCTTCCCCCATTCAAGTCACTGCTTCTAGCCTACATTAAGTCTTCATAGCATCATAGTGGTAACGGGAATTTGTAGGATCACGCCAGGAGTTAAAGGTCCGTAACTACTCTTCATTGGAGACCTTGGTCTCCCTAGGTCAAGTTTCAGCATCAGGGGTTAAAGGTCTGTAAGAGCGACTAACTCCATATTAACCCCTGCTAACCCTCAGAAAATGAAGAGAAAAACAAACACAAAAGAGCATGCACAAATATTCACCCAAAAAGAGCACAGGCACAGGCAAATATTCGTGGAATACAAAGGTTTTTTTCACCAGCGCCCAGGTCTACTTATTTTCAACATTACTATGAAAGAGATTCCTTTGATCCTGCATAGTCCCCTACTTTAGTATGATATGATTATCTTCTTTAAAATGTAGGGGAACATTTTCCTTTGTCCTTTGCCCTCAACACCCCCCCCCCCACTATTGTGGAATAGTTATCTCTTCTACAAGCTATCATCTCTGCAACAGTTTCATCCTGTTTAAAAAAGTTAATACTTATTGGAAGGTAATTTCAGTAAGTATCTAGAGCAGACCTGGGCAAAGCACGGCCCGCGGGCCACATCCGGCCCGCTGAATAGCTCGGACCGGCCCGCAAAGAGTGTCCTGGTGACTCACCAATGAGTCCGGTGTCCCCCCCCGCCCCGGTCACTTACCTTAAACTCCTGTGTTGGAAGCGTTTGTCTCGGGTGCCGGCACTTTACGCTGGGCGCCGGCATATGACGTCAGACGCCGGCGATCAGCAGTGAAGCGCCGGCACCCGAGACAAACGCCTCACGCTTCCAACACAGGAGTTTAAGGTAAGTGACCGGGGCGGGGGGGGGGAGATCATGAGAAGGGGGGGTTAGGGAGTTAGAGGGGAGATACTGAGAAGGGGGGGTTAGGGAGTTAGAGGGGAGATACTGAGAAGGGGGGTTAGGGAGGGAGGTCTTACTGTGTGTGTGTGTCTTACTGTGTTTGTGTGTGTGTGTCTTACTGTGTGTGTGTGTATCTTACTGTGTCTGTGTGTGTCTCACTGTGTCTGTGTGTGTCTCACTGTGTCTGTGTGTGTCTTACTGTGTCTGTGTGTGTCTTACTGTGTCTGTGTGTGTCTTACTGTGTCTGTGTGTGTCTTACTGTGTCTGTGTGTGTCTCACTGTGTCTGTGTGTGTCTTACTGTGTCTGTGTGTGTCTTACTGTGTCTGTGTGTGTCTTACTGTGTCTGTGTGTGCCTCACTGTGTCTGTGTGTATCTTACTGTGTCTGTGTGTGTCTCACTGTGTCTGTGTGTGTCTTACTGTGTCTGTGTGTGTCTCACTGTGTCTGTGTGTGTCTTACTGTGTCTGTGTGTGTCTCACTGTGTCTGTGTGTGTCTCACTGTGTCTGTGTGTCTTACTGTGTCTGTGTGTGTCTTACTGTGTCTGTGTGTGTCTCACTGTGTGTGTGCCTTACTGTGTCTGTGTGTGTCTTACTGTGTCTGTGTGTGTCTTACTGCGTGTGTCTTACTGTGTTCATAGCTTATTCAGTTATTGTAATAAATATTTTAGCCCATTTTTTAGCTCAAAATATTTTTTCCTTTTTTTTCTCCTCTAAAATCTAGGTGCGTCTTATCAGCAGGTGCGTCTTATAGAGCGAAAAATACGGTATGCACTCCGAAGCCTTGTTCATTTTGTTCACTTCTGTGCTGTGCTAATAGTTATTCAGGCCTTACTTATTCAAGCACCTCTACCAATGACGTAGGCTTGAATAACTTTATTAAACAGCACATAAGTTAACAAAATGGACAAGGCTTCGGAGTTTGTAGTTTGTAGAGGTCTGGCCCTCTAAAACCATTCCAATTTCTCATGTGGCCCCATGGGAAAATTAATTGCCCACCCCTGATCTAGAGCATTATAAATATATTTGTTCTATAGTTGGTTTGTGGCAATTTTCACTATTTGTTCAATGTTAACTCATACATTGCTCTGCTGTGCAGGCATCAAAGTGACACATAAAGTAAAATGGAACATAATGTTTTTTCTCTGTTTCGTTGGTCTCATTTCTCCTTAATTGACATGATGGTTTGATAGCCCCCAAATATGTAAAAATGGCAGCACACAGACAAAATATTTTAGTGAATAAACTGAACACATAAAAAATAATTCATAATAAAGACATTTTAAGAACACAAATAATAATTATTTGTTGGTAAACTCTCTTTAATAAAAATTTTTGTAAAGCCTATGATTCTTCCGTAATTTTTGTAAATCATAAATGCCAAGCTACTTCATACAGAATCCAGCTCTGGGGTAACTATGCATTTGTGCTTGGCACCTCGCATACTGTATATGTTATAAATATAAGACTTGCATTGTTTTCTTAAGACATGGCCACATCAATGGTTTTCCTTCTATAAAGGAACTCTGATTTCGGAGTTAAGAAGACCAGGGAGCTTGTGATTCATGTCTCAAGACCTAATGAGTCACGGTAGAAAGTTGCAATGAGGTTTTCAGATGTGCCAAGTTTTAATGGTTCATTTGTCATCTGTCATTTACAGTGCAAGTATCTTTTTACTTGAAAATGGCATTACAGCGAGAACACATTAGTGTAGGTGTTCTTGTTTTGATTAACCCTTTATTTTCAGATAGGCTTTTAATCATTGTTGAAAACGGTAACATCTACTCTAACATATTCTACAACCTTTTCACTAAGCAGACAGTCGTTTTAGGATTACATCCCAAGGCCTTAATTGTAACAATATACTTCTACTAAGGAATGTTAAAACAGGCATGTAAGGAGGGTTTTTATATTTGCACTGATTTTATTTATGTTAAATGAGCTTTGAAGATATCACTTTTTGTCCATCAGCGAAGGAAATGTTGTTTTGTCTCACTGATGCCCTGAAAAAGTTGGATTGATCCCTGTTAGTGTTTCTAATAGGGTAGTCCCAAGTCGCTCAGAGAGGCAGGGGCACTGTGGGGTTTTACTGTGCATGCTTGGGCAGGGAGGGTAGTGTATACTGGTGTAGAGCTGCAGGTCTACATTGTGGCAACCTCTCCGCTGAAAATCCAAAGGCAAATGAGACAGACACTCCAGTCAGGAAGTGCCCCTGGAATAAATCACTTGATGTTGGGGGATCTATTCTACTCAGGTTTACCTAACTTTACCTGCACCACCTCTGCTTCTATTTACATTCTCAACACAAAGGTCAGCTAAGTCACTGAAAGTAGGTAAAGGGGCAGATGTGTATCGATCACTAGGCGTGTTTGGACAGTTGTTCCTTTTGCCCTGTGATAAAGACAGCCCTGCTTAAATATAAAATGTATGTCTTTAAAGTGTTAGACACATTGATTTAGTTCTATGTAGTTGTCCCTTATTTAGACATTTGTTTTCAAGGAGATACATGTGAGATGTCCTCGCGCCACACATGCAGGGCAGGAGCACAACTCATTGCCGTCTGCATAGCAAGTGAATGGTGCGGGTCTGGCGAGTGAACCTAAACGGATGTGCATGATCAGGGCCGGCTTTAGGAGTCCTGGCACCCAGATTGCACACAGGACTTGACCTGGAACCCAAATTACACACATAGGATTTGCCCAAGCACCCAGATTGATTCCACAGAACCCGCCCAGCACCCAGATTGGATGCATAGGACTTGCCATCTTTTCCCCCAAATGTATCTTTGCCATCTTTACCCTGAAACAAATTGCCTGTCCCATATTTGCCCCCCATGTACACATCCACATCCATGCTATAACACACTTATACGTACATAAATATATACTCATTCACTCATTCACAGATACTCATTTAGTAACTCATTCACACATACACACAGTGGCTAGCCCCACACTCAGGAATAAAGCGAATGTGCAGGGGAAGTAATTGATTTCTTCCAGAGAATATGTTCAAATACAGATCAAATAAAAAAAAAAATCAACAACATTTCTCGGATATAGCCAAGTCCCACATACATAGATATGGCATATTTTTGGGATGTTATGGGACCTAAGTTGGAACATGCACATTTCCATTTTTCAAACTTGGAAATTTTACTGGGCCCATGTCTCATTTATGGTGATTCCATATTTCAACTTAACCAGAGAAAACTACCATATTTCCCCATGTATAAGAGGCGGTCTAAAAACTGGGTGCGTCTTATACAGTGGTTGTAGATTGTAGATTGCAGATACTACTTCCTAGTACATCCCTGCAGTCACACTGATGATTGGCTCCGCCCCTTTCCGCCTCCCAGTCCCTCCCTGCAGTCACACTGATGATTGGCCCCACCCCTTCCTTATAGCGTCCACACTGCTCAGCAACTCATCTAACAGTAAGTATAAAATTAATATTTGGGCTGCTGAAACTTAGGGGAGGTGGGGGTTATAGGCAGTTATAGTTAATGGTGTGTTTAGGGTTAATTTAGGGGCAGTTATGGTTAATGGTGTGTTTAGGGTTAATTTAGGGGCAGTTATGTTGATGGTGTGTTTAGGGTTAATTTAGGGGCTGATATGGTTAATGGGGCCTTTAGGGTGATGAGGATGACGAGTATGAATTTTATGATGAATACAACTTGAGTTCAATAACTTTATGTGATTCATTTTTTTTCCAATTTCGGGCCCCGAAATTAAGGTGCGTCTTATACATGGGGAAATACGGTATATATTTTTGAAAACTTGAGAACTCAAGTCAACTCAAGGGCATTTTGTTTCCTTGCCATTCCAGGTTGGACAGATGGAGAGATGGCTCCACCAAGTGGGACAAGAAATCCTATGAAAAAAGAGGACTTCCTCCTTCCTCCCCAGTGTTGTTTCCTGCCCTTCTCAAGTAGGATGAATGTTAGCTATGCTCGCTTCTTTTTTTGTTTTCCTTAGGTGGATCCAGAGAACCACAGCAGCAGGCTGCAGAAGCAACATGAACCTTTTTTTTTCTTTTACCTTATTTACCACACCTCCTCATAACCCCCTCACTTCTGGTGCGACAAACACGTTGACTAAACATGGCTTGCTGCATCCTATGGATTTCTGTTGTACCTGTTAAGTGCCCGAGGAATTGTATTGCTTTTTTTTTGTATTGGGCATAATGTCTTTACTGCTAGACCACTGGGGCCGATCCCAAGCGTCATTACATAAGAAGGTCCTTCTCTCCCCCTTCGTTCTAACCTCGCTCAGATAGTGGGTGTCGCAGAGGATCTCTCATCTCCCATGGAAGACTCAGGATTGGATAGTCATTTCCACTGACGCCAGTTTTAAAAGGCTTGGGAGATGTTATGGGGAAAGAGATCGCCCATGGAAAATGGTCTTCACAGGAAACAGGCCTACACATGAACTATCTGGAGTTATTGGCGGTCTGGAGAGCATTGAAGTTCTAGTCCCTGACCCTGTGCCACAGGTCGGTCAGGATTCTTTCAGACAACTTCAATGTAGTGGCATTTCTATCCAAGCAGGGTGACACAAGGAGCAGACACCTACAAGCCCTGCTAGAATCTGTCGATGGGCAGATCTCAACCAGTGCACAAACTCTGCTATTCACATTAAAAGGTCCTCGAATCAGGAGGCAGACTACCTAAACAGACAAGCTGTGAACCTGGGGGAGTGGAGCCTGAACAAGGATGTAGTCAAGCAGATCACAAGGAAATGGGGCATACCTCAGATAGATCTGATGGCAGGTAGGTGAAGGAGTTCTTGTCACTTTCTCCAGAAGGACAGCCTTGAGTCCTAGAAACTCTCTCGCAGACCTGGGATGACGATCTGGCATACGCCCCCCCCCATACCTCTTATCTCCAGAGTCCTTCGAAAGATAAAGGACAGCCCTCACAAGTTAATCATGATCGCTCCTTTCTGGTCAAGAAGCATCTGGTTCTCAGACGCACCTGGCCATAGACAGCCAATTTGTCTTCCTCAGATAAAGCACGTTCTCCCCCAGCCCTATTCTCCACCCAGATCCTTCCCGTATCAACCCTTTGGTTTGGCTTCTGAGAGGGAGATCCT
Source organism: Spea bombifrons (assembly GCF_027358695.1). Classification (NCBI taxonomy): domain Eukaryota; kingdom Metazoa; phylum Chordata; class Amphibia; order Anura; family Pelobatidae; genus Spea; species Spea bombifrons. The sequence continues at coordinate 42,276,720 of NC_071087.1, read as the reverse complement.
GATCTCTAGAGGTCTATCTACAACAGTGGTAGAGAATATCCTCTCCAGTAAAAAGAATACCACTTCATCCAAAGAATACAACTTCATCCAAAACAAAAATAGTTGAAATTAGGCATTGGAGAAACTTGTATCTGGGATGTACATAGTTACTGTATTTCCCCATGTATATGTTGCTCCCATGTATAAGAAACACATTAGTTTTGGGGCCCCTGCCCTGCCCCTAAATTAACCCTAAACACCCCATTAACCATAACTGCCCCTAAATTAACCCTGAACACCCCATTAACCATAACTGCGCCTAAATTAACCCCCACCTCCCTAACTTTCAGCAGCCCAAATATTAATTTTATTCTTACTGTTAGATGAGTTGCTGAGCAGTGTGGACGATATAAGGAAAGGGGCGGGGCCAATCAGTGAGTCAGAAAGGGGCAGGGCCAATCATCTGTGTTACTGCAGGGAGGTACTGGGAAGTAGTAGCTGCAATCTACGATCTACAACCACTGTATAAGATGCACCCAGTTTTTAGACCCCAATTTTTTTTAAATGGGGAAATACGGTACATTCTAGAGCCCTGAGTTCCTGCCCTGCCTGCCTAAAACACGATAATAGTTATCAATCTTTGTTAAGCTGCCTATGTGCTCTGTGGCATTTCAGAAAGCCATCGTAGATGGTAATGAGACATTAAGATCCCTAACCGGAGTAGAAAGCCCCTTTTATTTGTGAAGCTTTTGGAAAAAGCCTTTCTGTATGCCTTTCCTATTGATAACTATATACACAACAGTAGTAAGACACATTCGAAATTGAGTATACAAATTGATTCTGGTGTAAAGTTTAAAAAAGCAGTGTTATCACCATGGTAACAGATTGAATGTTCCTGCTGGTAAAATAATTCTGTTGGTTGCTATGGGGATGAGACTGTGCCATAGAATAATTTTTTTACATGCCCTTCCACATGTCTAATTACAATGTATATTTTGCAATGACGAGTCTGTGGATCCATTAGTTGTTATATGTGTAGATAGTCCATTAGACAGAGGTAATGATACTTAAAAATCTGTGCTATGTAATATAATTACACTTCAACAAAAGCTCATTTTGCTAACAAACTTCCCACAAAAATGTTCCTTTATTTAAATCAAAACTGATACATTGCACTGTCACCCAAATTATTGTTTTCTGGCTTTTCATCTCCACAACTACATGCTTAAAAGTACTACAACGCTGCAAGGCCCCTAGGTATATGGAAACATTTGAAACATTGGAAAGTTTTAAATCAATAGAGATTATCGCAATTAGTTATTAACCATTAGCTCATTGTATTAAAGTGTTATATATATCCCCCTCCCAACTCCAAAAATACATTAGAAAATTATTTTCTTTCAAATTTTATTTAGAAATGAAGAAGTAGCTCTATACATCAGGAGTTAAAATAGTTGTTTTTCATGTTGAATCAACACAGATTGTGGCCACCAATTGCCTCACAAGGAAATGGCAAGAATTTAGGCAGGATAAATGAAGCGTTTTATAATGACAGCACTTTGAATATTACACATACAGAGTCCTGGTAATAATGCTGAATGTTAACACAAAACAGTGACTTTGCAAAGATTTTTGATGATAATTCCCAACAAAAGTGACTATATGGTGCACAGGATAAAAGCACTGCATAGAACAATTTTTGCTCTACCATATTTGCTCAAGTCTCAACATGACATAAAATGCTATTGTGAATCGGCTTGTTGGTACATACCTATTCTGCTGGGTTGTCCATGCAGCTCCATATTACTAAACACTACTCTGAGGTCCTAAACAAGGAAACTGTGCATTAGATCAGCAGTGTTTTATTATTTTCTAGTAAGGAGATAGAGGAGGCTAACATTAGTGAGCTCAATGGTTAAAAGGCTTAACACACCTCAAAAAAAGATGGCTGTTTTTTTTAGGAAGCCAAAAAAAAAAACCCCAGAAAGCCACCCTTTTTATGTTTACAAGAAACACTTTGTCTCAAAAGACAAAATACCATTTCTGTATGCAAAAAGTTTTGCTATATCTTTCCACTCCACAACTCAAACAAAGAGGGGGTTTCGGTATTACAATGTAAAGATATTACTTTCACTTTGCTCTCGCAGACAATAAACCCACTTGGTCAATACGGAATACTTACCTGCACAATCAGAGGGACTACACAAACATTCAAGGATACATTGAAACCTTACGTATGCTAATTCTTTATTACATGATCTTAAAAACGGTCAAGAAATGTAGCAAGCTCATGTATGCACCTATGTCTTTTAAGATATTAGCAAACACAATATCACTATATGTACCTGTTCTCTTAGAAATCAGGTAGGCTTTGTTAGGTGCGAAGCTTCAGATAACACAAGGCCATATACACATTATGCACCTAGTAAACACTTCTTTGGTGACTTTTCCTACAAGCACTTGACACCACAAAATTTGATAAACAGAATTTTAAATATATGAATAAAATCTTTAAAAAGGTTTCAGTTCCACTTTAGTCTAATATCATCAACCATGAGGCTATATAACTGTGTTTCAATGGAGTATAGTATCCCCACTACAATAGTAGTTGTTGCCTTCTGGGTACGGTGCCTCAGGCCGTCAATGAGATCAAACAAACAAGAGAAGAAAAAATCCCCAAAAAGGCTAGAGAAATATTCTTATTCTTAACAACAGTGAAATAGAATATGTATACAATTAAAAACAGTTTAACCCTTTATTGCTAATTCCAATAGTAAAAATAGTAGTAAATTCTTCCATGACACAGAACAGAAGAAAAAACCTCAATAGAGTAGTGGTCACTGACGCGTTTTGTCCATGTTGCTGGACTTAGTCATATAACTGTGTTTCATCCTGGTTTGTATCCAATCCTTTTGGAATTACAAATAGTGCAAGGCAGGGATGCCCAATGTCACCCCTCTTATATGTAATGGCACTGGAACCATTAGAAATAGCAAATCGTTTAACCAAATAAAAGATATAAAAGTCTTCTGTGTGCTCTTGGTAAAAGAAGTTATATTATATTTACGGACCGATATTTAGATACTTAAGATATTTAAACATTTAATAACTTTTCAACATCAATACCTAACATGTTTCCTAATTAATTACCCTGCTATTAAAAAGAAAAAACCACAGAAGTGGTCCAATATTACACATTTGAAAGCGTTCAAAGATTCAATGGAAAGTAGAACTGAAAAGCAATTAATTACCCATAAACTTTAAATGCCTATAATATTACTTCCACAGCATCATACTATACAGTATATTTTGATTTTATATTACCATGGTTAGTTAGATCACTATAGTGAGATGCTGGGGAAATTTAGAATCTCTACAAGTCTAAAACAGGGTTTGGGAAGCATGGTTCTGGGAACAGGATCTGTAAGATATAAAGATTTACCAGCCATAACTATATTTCTCTTTTTAAACAAGGCTATTGATTTCTGGTTTATTTTCTTGAAACTTTGAATTCACATAAGATAAAAAAATTCCTATAAGGATGTTAATGGAAGCTATTATTAATTGTTTGGAATATTAGCCACATTATGCTGTACACATGGATTGAGTGTACAATATAAATTCTCATTGTTAAGACGACATTTGAGACACCACATGGAATTTAGGAACCGGAACCTATTTTTATTATTTAGTGTGTTATATAGACCCATCACATTCTGCATAGCTGTACTATTAAAGAGAATGCAGTATGTTATAAGCCTTAAACTACAATAAGAAATCTGTAATGACATACATAAAGAGGGTACTAACTGGGTATTTTTAGGGTCTATAATCCTCACCCCTAAATTTACCACATATGATCCTTATGATTCTAATTTAGCATTTCCTTCCAGCAGATGATCAGAGGAGCTAAAACATGGAGCTGAAAAATAATAATGGTGGGAGTGCTAAGGAGGTTGGAATTACACTTGGAACTGGTAGCATATTACGATTTATGTATAAAAATGGCAGGAATGATATTAAAAATACAATTGAAAAAAAATTAATAAACAAAAATATATGTGGAAATAAATACAATTGGTTATATATATAAATATCAGATACAATAACAATAAAACACATGTATGAATTGTTTCCTCTTTACATTTGTTGAAACGACATTTGGTGGAAACAGTAAATGAACCTGACGCGTTTCGCCATCTAAATGAGGCTTCCTCAGAGGTATGAAACAATTGTAAATAGATAAATCCTGCCAAAACATTTAGAATGAAATCACTTTGTTGAACTCTGATGTTGAACCAAAACATCTGCATTTTTTGTTTAAAACCGTAGTAAGAGATCAATATTAAAAACAAAAATGGTGGTCTGTCTTTACTTAATGAACATATTGGGACGTTTGTGAGTCACATGAGGTTGGGGCATGTGGTTTTTTCTTCTGAGGAAGCCGCATTTAGACGGCGAAACGCGTCAGGTTCATTTACTGTTTCCACCAAATGGCGTTTCAACAAATGTAAAGAGGAAACAATTTATACCTGTGTTTTATTGTTACTGTATCTGATATTTCTATGTGTATTTATTGTATTTATTTCCACATATATTTTTTATGTTTATAAAATTCTTTCAATTTTTGCCGTTTTTTACATATATCATAATATACTACCAGCTCCAAGGGGAATTCCAACCTCCTTAGCGCTCCCACCATTATTATTTTTCTGTACCTGTGTTTCAAGTGTTGAGAGGCCACTTTTTGTGTGTTAGGCAACTGCTTCATTATATTTCACTTTACCCAAAGGAAGTCTTTCCATTTATTTTTTATTCATCTCAAACATGGCGCTGTTTGAAGCTTAAAGATGACAGCCTCCTCACCTTCATACTGGCTTGCTGACAGATACAGTTTAACAATGATCGTGCTGAACAACAAAACTTGTTTATGTTTTATTGAACTGCTGAGTTTGGAAGATCCAAATTTTATAATATATATATATATGTCCGTGTTTAGTTTTAACGGGGCTTTGCCATACATCCATGTGGAAATGTAAATGCACAAGTCTTCCTTGTTAATCATAGTTAAAATGTGACTAATGTGTTGTGATTTTGGTTTAAAGGTATTCGGAAGTCTGCGAGACATAAAATTCAGGTACTTTCCTGTTTTTGCAAAAAAACAAGATGCAGTAGGATTTTGTACATACGCATTGTGGAGAGTAAATTACGTAAAACAACTGAACAGAAAGTGCTGATGGAAAATCACGCATCATATTTTTTCTATCAATGCTGTGACGTCAGTGAGACGGAAAGGAAGAAGATGGATATCCAATTTATTTTGTTACTGCTAAAATTGATTCTGGAACAGGATTTGAGAATAGAATAAAGTAGAAAAAAGCTTTGATATGCGTACAAAGAGTTAGGGGACTAACTCAGATCAGCTTTAAACTTGAAATAGCTCTTAAAGTTTTGTTAACGTTTAAATTATAAGTCATTTCAAGTTGCTTTTTCTGTGCAAATAGCAATGTTTGTTTGCAGTGACCAAGTTGTTGACCACAGGGTTGGCTCTAGGATTTTGGGGCCACTCTCCATATTAAAAAACTAGCAGAGTAGGCATACCTGTGAACTTCCCATGATAGGCAACCCAGAGCTCCCCCATTTCTGGTGGCGTATAGGCACTAAAAATCATTTTTGTAGCGTAGAGGGGCTACCAATTTGCTCCTAAGCCAACTGGCAGCCATCTTCCCCTTTCCAGTGTATGTTTTACATGCTTAACTGTACATTCAAGACTGGTACAGAGTAGAGCATCATTTTTACAATTGAAGGGACACTTCAGCGATCATATGCATTTTGTGTTGCTCTTTGCAAATGTATGGCGGGGGGATTCTGCGGAATCCTCTAATATACATTTGCTCCTTTCCCCACCCCCAGCTATTTTCCATGCGGTGTTCAGCTGATTTCAATGTGAACGCTTTCCTGCCACTGCTTCAAGTAGCCGATCAGGGGAAAGAAATGTCAGACCACATGAGGACAGCTGCATCTTCTCTGACTATCCAAAAAAGTGACACTAAAGTAATAAATTAAATAAATAAAACGTATAGACACGTACATGTATTAAATATATTTTTATTTCAAATAAAATTACGGACTGATGACCTGCTGCAGACTCCTCTCATCCCATTATGAGATAATACATATATTTCTGCACACTGGGGTGGAAACAGTGTAGCTTTTTTATCATGCAAATCTACTTATAAAATCAAAGTACAAGACAAATGGTAGGAAGGCAGAAATACAATAAAGTTCCCTACCTCAAAGCTAGCTAAAATAAAAACATTGCATTTTGTGTCCCCCACAGGGGTAGCGTGGCAGCTTGCAGGGTGAGCTGCATCAAAGACAGGCTGGGGTAAGTGAGCTGCGTGTATGTGTCTCTCTGCCTGGGTAAGTTAGTATGTGTCTCCCAGGGTATGTATTTATGTGTCTCCCAGGGTATGTATGTGTGTCTGGATATGTTAGCGTGTGTAAACCTGGATTTTGTAGTGTGTGTGTTTGTGTGTTAGCTTCTGCCCTGGTACGTTACTGTGCGTGTCTGTATATGTCAGGATGTGAACATGTGTCTTTGCATGGGTATGTTAATATGTGTGTGTCTGGATGTGTTAGTTTGAGTATCTGGCTATGTTTGGGTGTCTGGTTGTGTATGTTAGTGCTGAGTGTTTGGATAAGTGTCTCAGTGCTGTGTGCCTGTGTGCATGCGAGTGTCTGGATGTGTGTGTGTGTCTGGTTGTGTATTAGTGTGAGTGCCAAAGACAAAGGAGGGGTAGGGAGAAAAGTGAGAGAAAGTAGAGAGATAAACCGAAAGGTGAGAGATAGAGAAATATGATGAGGTAAAGAGAAACAGGATTAGAAATAAAGAGAAAGATGATGAGAAATAAAGAAAAAAAAGAGAGATAAAGAGATTAGAGATAGAAAGAAGAGATAATGAGAAGGGGAGAAATAAAGAGAAAGAGGAGAAAAGGTAGAGATGAAGAGAAATGGAAGGAGATCTGGGTGCTGGGGCAAGTCCTATGTGTGCAATCTGGGTGCTGGGGCCAGTCCTATGTGAGCAATTTGGGTCCTGGGCAGTTCTGTTGATGCAATTCCGGTTTGTGCAATCTGCATGCTGGACAAGTCGTATGTGCGCAATATGGGTGCCAGGGCTGGCCTTTAGGGTATGCAACCTGTCATCTATGCTTGCAATGCAGGTGCCTTTAGCACAGGGGTGGGGCATGTGTATGGTGCTACAAGTGATATGATAAACAGCTTATCATACGTACATTATTCTATGACAACTATTAATTTTTATTATATGAAATTGAACTACTTTCAGAAGTTCATGCTAATAAGCTGGCTCGTGCAATCACATTCAAAGATGAGAGTACTAGTGTCTATGGTGAAACGGTTAAATAGTGAAATAGTGAAAATGTAAAAAATATATATAAATACTCCCCTTTATAGTATATTCCTACAGCTGCAGCCCTAAACAACACTCTCCCAATGCTGACGTCCAAAAAACTATATCCACTTAGGGGGGCTTGTGTAGAATAAACACTGCTCCTGTGTTTATCGTACAATCACAACCAGCACACATCTTTTTTCATACAAGATGGTATTTAAACGTGCAGTCACCACACAAACAGATTGAAGAGTGGAGTGCAATGGGGACCACTCATAATAATGCAAACAAATATACGTACTATATTGTCAATAATAATTATATCCCTGTCCAAATATTATAGGTAAAAAGGCATAGCAAGGTGAACATCTTATCAGCAGAGCAAACTGTAATGTCTACAGGGGTGTACCTACAGTATTTGGTACCGAGGGTGGATCATGTATGTGCCCCCCTAATACACAAAAAAATGAATGTTGGCAATAATATTTATTTCACAAACTTCTAACCTGTATGTCAACAGGAAAAAACTAGAAAACTGAAAAAAATCAAATAAATTACTTAAGTTTAAATAAATATTTACTGAACAGATATGGTATAGCATAACTCCTATTACTATATAATGAGACAGGCATTCATGGTGGTACAGTGTAACTCGCATCACTATACACCGAGCCAGACATTGACAGCAGTGCAGTATAACCCCTATCACTATATACTTAGCCAGGCATTGACGTGGTAGGTCTTGGGATCAAGCTGAAACAGCAGACCCCCCTCCAACTCACACACACCCCTCTATTTGTATTAAACTGTTAAAACATGTAATTTAATTATTAGTGTGAAAACAACCGTGATTAACTGTTTTTCACATGCTTTCACTTTTTGCACATGGTTTAAATACAGTTATTTTAAATCAGGAAAGCCTTTCAGCAACACATTAAAACCTCTTTTTGAAAACCAGTGTCATTGACTGCACACCAGGGAACTTTCTTCACGTCTTAATGATTAAATAAAATCTGTCATTGACATTGGTTTAATTGTTTTAGCCATTTAAACATATGGTTACCTTTCATTATTACAATAATTCTATATCAGTAACTCTTAAATGCATGTTGGGACACTATTTCATTGTTAAGCACTGTTTCAACTTTATGTAAAATTATGTCTATACCGCTCTATGTCAGTAATGTGTCTGTTACCTGCCCATCAATCATTCTGCTCAGGGTCTAAGGACTTGTGACTGGGTGGCAAACACAATGCCAAGTTCCTGCAAATATAACTTTAAAAATGAGTACATGTATATGTGTGTAGATCATTTTAAATATACATGGGAGCTCAGTGGCGTCTCCAGCAATCATATTTAGAGAGGCACATGGAGGGGACAGGGCTAAAATCATATTATATATATATATATGTGTGTATATATGTATATTTATATTTATATGTGTCCCAGTAAAATGTCAAAACTGCAGCACAGCACCCTCTAGTGTCTTACTACTAGAAAAAGTAAAAAGAATAACATATGAGTGCGGAGATGTGCTGTAACCACATGTGATTGTAAGGGATATCCTTAAAACAATAAATAAATAAAGACACTGACAACTGAAATGGAGAAAACAGGCCGTGGTCTTTTATTTAGTTTACATTGTAACATAAACCGAATAAATAATATCAACATCAACCTTATGACCATAAATACACTCTTGGCCCAAGCCCCAGAGTGTCACCATACACAATAACTCCAAGACCATCCGCCCTAAAGCCAGGATAGTCACAAACTACCACTGATTCACCCTTTTTTACTTTTTTTTTTTTTTTTTCTTTATATATATATTTTTTTTTTTTAAAGAAAAAAGGGCAACCTTAACCCCAATAAAAGCCACGACATAATAATTAAACAATCTTGGGTTGGGAGGGCGGGCGCCTCAGAAGAAGTTCCTCCATTCTTCACCCTTGGCTCTCCCGCTAAGCTGCCGCTCACCAGACGCTACAAGAGGTCAGTGCAGTCAGCTAGCGGTTCGCCGCAGGCATGAACAACTCGCCTCAGGAGCTCCTATTTATAGGGCAAAATCCCGCCCTTAGCGCAGCGCGAGCGCGGCGCGAGCGCAGCGCGAGACACCTTTTACCTCACGATCGCAAAAGCGCGGTTAAACTAAGCAGCACGCGCTGCCCTCGAGCGCAAAGGGGCGCGGTCAACTAAACAGCGCGAGCGCATCCAGAAACTTCTCCCACTCATTTTTTTTTTTTTTTTTTTATTATGCAACCTCCCTTAACCTAAAACCCTGCCTGACCTAAACTTGACCCCTCTATCCCCACAATCACATGTCACCCTGACTGCTAAATAGAGTCAGGGCTTTTCACAAAATAAAATACAGGAACCTATCTCCTAATTCCAAGATGATACAATAAGTATGTGCCTTCAGCATATGTTAAAGACAAAAACATAATATAGTGTAATATGTATAAAAACTATATATTTTAATCTTAGCTGTCTATCTTCTCTTTATATCACCCTTTTTCCTTTCTCCCCTCCCCTTTGTCTCTCATTATTCTTTGTATACTGCAACTCTTTAGCTCTCCTCTTTCTCTATACCTATCCCTTTTCTGTTATCTTTTTTTATTAATCTCATCTCTTGACTTGTACTCTTAAGGACACCCAACCAAAATGTGAGGGCAAAACCGAGAAGAAAAAGGGCACTGTTTTGAAAAAGAACTACTACACTATATATATATATTTCTCCTTCTCATTATATGATTTAAGGTATTGGAAGAAACATCTTACAACAAAGAGACAAAGTTTCAAGGTTGTACATTTGTTCAAATCACAGATATCACTAAAGTACACTATTTTTGTGACATTTTTTACAAGAGATTACCAATACATATACTATACAGAAAACATTGAAACTCCACATGGAAAAAATATTCCCTTAAATGGCAAACCCGGTACTAGCTACTGTAGAAGAATAACTAGACCATAACATTCCAGTATCCACCTGGTACCTTACTACTTCACAAAAGAACATGTCACTAGTCTTATTGATGCGTTTCTATGTATTAATGTATTAAATCATACAACTCATTGCTGACATGCTATATGGTTTTTGTTGAGTAGAGATGGCTTTCTTGCCAGCTTAGCTGATTATTTCAGCTATTTTTTGCAAGAGATTGGCTTTGCTTCTTTTGCACATCAAAGTTCCTGTCACTCTGGCAGCTTTGAACACCTAATATTAATAGCACTAGAATGAATCCCCTGCTTTTGTGGCCTATTCAAGAAAATGTGTCATTAAATTAAAAGAAAATATTGAAACAAAAAATGCATGACTATGGAATTTAGATGATCTGGTGTACTGTTAAAATATTATCCTGAATGCATCAGCTGCACTTCCTGACAAAGATGTTCACTCCACTCCTCCTTATGACCTAACTAGTCATATTATTTACATCTCATGTTCTTGAATGTTAGTAGATATTCTATTACATTGTCACAGTAAGTGGTGTACATATTTGTTAAGCGGCAAGAACTCTAAAGGAGCAAGAATTTCAAAGCTATGTAGAGTGGCCTCTACAGGCTAAAAGTGGAAATAGCATCACAACTATTACGGTATAAATACCGTATTTGCTCGATTATAAGACGAGGTTTTTTTCAGAGCAAATGCTCTGAAAAATACCCCTCGTCTTCTAATCGGGGTCGTCTTCTAATCAGACCTCAAATAGAGGTCTGATTAGGAGACTGAGATCCAGATCCCCCGCACCGCTGCAGGGGACCTGGATCCTCCTGTCTCACCCGACCCCCCCCCCCCATCATACACACACTTACCGGTGCTTCCTTGCTTCCTCTGTGTTGCCGGGGCAGCGGGTTGACGTCTACACGATCCGCGTAGACAACGTCCGCTGCAGCCGGAAGGAGGTGTGGCTAGCAGCGGGTGTTGTCTGCGTCCGTCGCATAGACCTTCCCCGACTGTCAGAGATCAGAGAGCTGATCTCTGACAGCCGGGGAAATTATACGCGACGGACGCATACAAACCCCCGCTGCTAGCCACACCTCCTTCCGGCTGCAGCAGAAGGCGACGTCAACCCGCTGCCCCGGCTGGAAGCACCGGTAAGAGAGGGGGGAGAGCGGGGGAAGGGGGATGAGAGAGTGTGTGTGTGTGTGTGTGTGTGTGTGTGTGTTAGTTAGTTAAATGGGGGTATAGGGTGTGTGTGTGTTAAATGGGGGCATAGGGCATTTCTGGAGTGGCGTTAAGGGGGCATTTAATAGAGCACTCTGCCTCCTGAAATGCCTTATACCTCCCTATATGCCACTCTGCCCCATAATATGACTTTTAACCCCCTAAATGGCAGAGTGGCATATAGGGGTATAAGGCATTTCTGGAGGCAGAGTGCTCTATACAATGCCTTTTAACTCCCTTAATGCCACTCTGCCTCCTGGAATGCCTTATACCTCCCTATATGCCACTCTGCCCCATAATATGCATTTTAACCCCCTAAATGCCAGAATGGGATATAGGGGTATAAGGCATTTCTGGAGGCAGAGTGGCACATAGGGGGTCAAAAGGCATACCATGGGGCACAGTGGCATATAGAGGGTTAAAAGGCATATCATGGGCCACAGTGCCATATTGGAGTGGCAAGCCTGGGGGCAGATGTGCGTAACAGGGGGGCAGGTTGGAAAATACAAGAAATAAAAACAAAAAAAATCTTTTTCTCAATCATAGCTTTTATTAAAAAAAATAGTTTACATGAATTAACATTTACTGGTAAAACTTTTTTCCTTTGGGGTCGTCTTATATTCAGGCTTTTTCTTTTTTTCTTAAGTTAATATTCAGATTTTGGGGGGTCGTCTTATAATCAGGGTCGTCTTATAATCGAGCAAATACGGTAATACAAAACAAATGATACTAATTAACTTGCCTTACTATTGACTGGTCTAATTTATAAGGATTATAAGGTTAGAACCTGGATATAAGGCAAGTAAATTAATCACATCCCTTTAAGTTTATCAATAGCTGCAAGGAGACCTCACGTTGTAAGGAGTTAATTGCCAACCAAGCGATCTCATCAACAATAACATAATGTGACAAGGCTAAATGATAATATTGTATGTGTTTAAAGACTTATGGTGTCATAGCAATACGCTCACAGAATTTCCAACTGCAAAATACTTGAACGAAGAATTGATGACAGTGTTTTTCCTCCCAAAGGCTTTGACATGCATGGAAGCAGTTATTTATTCCTGGGTCTCAAACAGAAATAACATCTCGTGAGATATACATTTTAATGAGGTTGGAAAAATACACTCTAATTAACAAGGATGTTTTGGTCTACGCAAAATAATGTACCCAAGAGGATTTCATGTTGGATTGTACTTGGTATATTTATAAGCAAAGTAAAATGAAACCTTGGCTTGAACTGTGGTAATATTGCATAATTTGCTTGAAGGTCATTAGTAAAGAGAAACAGCAGCACTTTTCCTCACACAAACATAAAATGCATACCTTCTTGGGGTAGTAGACATAGTTGACAAAGAGGTAAAGTGCCTTATCATATTGGGGGACCTTTTTATTCCTCCCCTTACTGTCCTGAAGATCTTTGGTTCCACATTGTCTAATGGCTTCGAACCATCTCCTCCGTGTCATCTGTAGTCTTGTCCTTCTGCCATTGTGCACTATGCTACTGTACCTTTGCTGTTGACATGCTGGGGTTGGAAGCCTCCTGAAGTTACCAAATGAAGTGGAGGCCTCAACACATGCATGTATTTCCAATCGTCTATGTGCATATCATATAACATGCAGGTGAACCAACACAATTTGCCCAATTGCCACTTTTATCCATCATTTTCATCATTGTCTTTTGTACTAAATGGCAGCTTACAGTCCATTGGTTTTTTAATTGCTATGTACCCTTTAAATATGAATCGATGACAAATGATTTATAGGGGGCTGAAATTTCTTGTCATGAATCCACCCGCACAGATCTCCAGTGGAAAACCGATTACTGATGCTTTTTGTAACAAAGCTTGGAATATCATCTAGTCTGGTGACGACACACTTCCTCGTTGTAGGTGAAACTAGTTGGTATTCTCATAGATACAGACCCCGCAGGAGTTACAGAGATGATAATGTGCCCTGAAATGCTCCACCAGAGTAGGAAGTGGGCAGAACATAAATCGGGTAAAAACCAAACATCACAAAAAAAACCAAATACATGTTCCTTGGTTAAATCACAAGGTGTTTTGACGGTAGCAGCACCAAGTAGTGTAAAAACCACCAGACCACAGTCTACTTACTAAAGAGTCTATCAAAGAAAACATTTATAAGCAAGCAAATCAATGGTTTACTTCCATCCTCTTAATTCCACTAAGTATACAAATAAATTAAACTGCAAGTAGTATATCAGTCACAAAAACAAGGCAAATGTAAACTTTAGGGAACATCCACTGAACCTGATTCTGACCTAGCACATTTTAAAATGTTTGTCTCTGTTCAATATCGGCAGCTCTGTTATTAGAATTGTTACATTTTGTTTAAAGAGCACCTGCTAATTCTTAAGCACTATTACAATGAGGGAGAAAACAATATACAAGTTAATAAGAAGATGAACGCATAAAAGCCATACAGGAAAGGGCCCTGCTCTAGTGAGCTTACAGTCTACTGTGTACATAACCACAATGAATCTTTGCTGCTCCTGCAAAGCATCATGGTGATAAAAATTAGACCTGTGCATTCAGCGATCGCTTCCCTCTTCATGGCAAAGCATTATAGATAAAAACTTCAATTGAAAATGCATATAAAATCAAATTCTAATAATCCTACCATTACACATTTACATCTGTTTATGTAGTTTAAAATATATTCAGGACACTTACACCATTGATATTTTTTTTCTGTTTCACCACTAACATGACCTATTATTGGTTGCTTAGTTTGCATCTTTTTATAAGTTTATTATTGTCTATTCAAGAAGGAAATAGGAGGAGGTTTAGATGAGTACCCAAAATACCCCATAGACAACATTGCAAATTTAACTTTTTGTTTAGTCTAATATAACACCAAACCAGTTCTCAGCATGATCGACAATACTGAAAGCAAGAGAGACATTATTCAGTTTTGGACTATGATGCACAAGGTGGGATCTCAGCCCAACTCCTCCAACATGTTTGTTTAGACACTGGCTTTCTGCTCTTCAGGAGATTGCCAGACAAGCGAGGAGATATTCCAGGCGGCAACCAACTATTTGGTTGATTATAAAAGAATCATATTTTTTACGAAGTAGTCTGGTAAATACATTTTGACATTATTGCACCCCTCCAATAATTCTATATCTTGCAATGGCTCTTTTGCTTTCATTATTATTTTGGTATCTACTGTTTTGAATTCTAACGTACATACACAAGCACATGCAAATTGCTGGTTTTGTTTGAATTAAGTGCGATGGCTGCTGTGAAGGAAATTGTCTTCAGGAAATCCACAAATTACACACACACACACACATATATATATTATATGGAATATATATACACACACACACCACACAGCCATTTTGTAAAGTAAAGTTTATTACCACTTTTACCTTGAATTCCCCATCTATTCTGCTGAGCAAATTATGTATCCCAGCATCCAACTCACTTCTCATTCCTTACTGGCCGTTCATTTGACGGCTTTTATATTTAACAAAATAAGAGTCACCACAATGATACATGATATTCAGCGTTTTTATTTCAGCAAATGAAGAAAAAAAAAATACCAAAAATATTTTATAGAAAATCATTTAGAATAATGACATACTAAAAATGTACATAACACTACAATAAAACATTGCTTAGAATGTTGAAGCTTTACCTAAATCTCGGCTACTTGCTGTGGAGGTAGGTATTATACGCATGTACAAAATGAAGTAAATTATACCTTAGGGTTTTTCTTGATCTGCAAGGTATTTACAATTGAAGTTGATATATTTTTGCACCCAAATAATTGCATTTAAAAAAAAAAAAAAATTTGAAAAAAAAGTAATGACCACACAGCAGTATAGAAATTTGTTAACCAAATATTATCTTTCTACAGGTTGAGTATCCCTTATCAAGTAAATTCTGTTGCTGGAGTCCGGCCTATCCTGTAATCGGTAGAGACTGGCCAGATAATTTATCCCTGCTCACCATACTCTGACACAGACACACCAGATCCGTTATCCAAAATTATCCCTTATCCAAAATACTTTTGGTCCCAAGCATTGAGCATAAGGGATATTCAGCCTTTTTTTATGTACTAGATTATGAACACTATTTCTAAATTTAATCAGTTAAACATTTACAAAACAAACAAAAAAGTGATATGTGGAAATTTAAACATATGGGAAGCTTGGAATATAGTATAATTTCTATGTGTACAAAACATTCAAAAATGCGCGCAGCATGTAATTACTTACACACAGCAAGCCAACATGATCAACAGTAGAAGACCTAATCGTACATGTAGTATGTTACCATGACATTTCTAAAGGAGGTAATATTTGGAGAATACAATAAATATTTCTGAGGCATATAAAGATTTACAGATCTAGAGCATAACTAGTATTGTTGGAGAGTCAGTCCTTAATCAATAAAGACTTGTTTTCCTCATAATCCTAAGAAACTCTTGCTCGTTAATTTCGCCATCACCATCACGATCAGCTTCATCAATCATTTCCTGTAAGAAAAGTGGAGATGGCATTATGTATGGGGTTAACGGAAATATGAATAGCGGGAGTGTTACTGATAACAAAGCCATTCATGGTTTCCAAAGGAAAATGACATTTTTGTTAAAAGGTCACTATTAGGAAGTGTAGGGCCAGTCTCACAACATCTTGGCCAAATGAGAATATGGAGTCTTTAGTTGAAGGAAGAGGCATCATGAAAGTTTATGTAACTTAAGATCTTTTTCAACATTTTCCCAATAAAAAGGGATCAACTTAATACTCCCACACATATTAAGGCATTACCAGATCTGTGTCTGGTTACAGAATTACCTGAAATAATAAATTGCACTTGCATTGTTACTGCCAGCAATGTCCTTTCTGTCTGAACGCACTACACACATTACCATAATATGTGTTTGGTAAGCTTATACCAAACAACAAAAATACAAACATTTGTAAATTATAGCTAAATTAGCATTTTGTGTCTGTGCAAACTGTAATTTAGATTTGTGGGCTTTGAGTCCAGCACACATAGATATAATAGGGAGTTGGAATTGCCCAGCATGGTTCTATCTTCATTTTAAAAAATGTTGTCTTGGTTTACAGAAGTTAAGACAAAGTCTATGTCTCAACTTCTCAACTATGTTTAGATACGATTTTGTTGTACCTGTAGTTCCTCGTCTGTCAAGTTTTCTCCCAATTCCTTGGCCACCCTTTTTAGATTCTTGAAAGAAATCTTTCCTGTTCCGTCGTCATCAAATAACCGAAAGGCCTTCATGATCTCTTCCTTGGAGTCCTTCTCACTCTAGAAATAAAGTGGATCTTATGAGTCTGTCCAAGCATAAAAGTGGTGAACAGTTCTGTGGCCCTACAAAAATAGTTGGAAGAGCACACATACTAAAACCAAAATAAAGGTGCACCGACAAAAATGTGGGGGAGATTAAAAAAAAAAAAAAAATATTAACCTTCCGTCATAACTGTTGATGCTATTGCATCGTGACATTGCACTGGTACATATAATTATTGTACATTGTCCTCTATGTACAGTTTTTGCATATACGGTATGCTGGACTATTTTCTTTGTCTCTTACCATTTTCTGTGTCATAAGAGCCAAGAAGTCTTCAAAGTCAATGATGCCTGAACCATCCTTATCAATATCAGATATCATTTTTTTCAATTCTTCTTTTTTCGGCTCAAAGCCCAAGGCCCTCATGGCAACCTGTCGATTTAAAAAATAAAATAAAATTAAATATTAAAAATAGATAATGACACCGTTGGAGCACCACTAACCGACCAGTGACCACTTACATGCCCAGCTTTTATTCTGCAATCAAACTTCCACTATGGAAGAACTGTGTGTAATATATATATATATAAATAAATTCTGTGAAACTGTGTCCAACTGTCTCTATTTAGTGATGCCGTTTACAAACCCTGGAATATCTATTTTTGACTCTACATTCCTGTACTTTTCTTCTGTATAAAAAGGATGCTTCATATTATAAAGTTCCCTGATTTACAGATCAAGTTGATATCTTTTTTGGGCCCAAATAAAGTTTTTCGCAAGCATGATCTAAAACAGGATCCAAATTTAATGAATAAATTAAATGAACAGTCAAGTCCACAATGTATTGTTCTTTTTAATGCATGCAGGGGCTCATATTGTAGTTTACTAAATGAAAATTGGTTCATGCATTATTTACTAGAGTTAGGAAATTACTTCTACTTGCTTCAGCCCCCTGGCTGTCTCTTTGGTACTTCTGTACATGCTCAGGGACAACCCTACGGAAGCAGCAACTAATTGGATGTATGCTAACAAAATATGAGTGTTCAGATAGCATGTAGATGATCGGCTGCTGCTACTCTCATTGACTAGGAAGTCTTTAACTTACTTTTTTTATTGAGCCGACACAGAAAAAATACGTTAACATGAGCTTCAGAGGTCTCTGCTTCAGTATATGCAGTCAAGGAAGAGTTAAATCAGATGGAACGCTCAAATAACTAAAAATACCTCAACTGCTTGCATGCAGTAAATTGCAAAAGGGAAACCAGTAAAACAAAAACAAAACAAAAAAAATACAAAATAAAATAAAATGTAAAAAATACCGTAATAAAGACTCCAGTGATGTAGCCATGACATCATAAGGGGTACCTTATTCAGATACCTGATGTGTTTTAAGACCTACACTAAAAGCTCCAATAACTTACAGGGGTAAAACACCCAGTCATGAAGAGGTTAAGGATTTTTTTGTAAAATGTTCATATAACAAAAATAAGACTTGCCTTTAACTCTTTCACATCAATAGTGCCAGATCCATCCGTATCAAACAAATCGAACGCTTCCCTAATCTCCTGTTTCTGTTCCTCGGTCAGCTCGGGTTTGACTCCAAGTTTTTTGCGCTGTGATACACCCAAACCGGGCTTCCTTAACACAGATGCCTGGGGGGGGGGGAGTATAAAAAGAAACACAAAAATAAAGTTATGGCGCTGAATCCAAATGCTGAGCAAAAAAAGCCTTATATATATATAAAAAAAATTCTCATAAATAAAAAATTGCAGCTTTTTGAAAATGGCAAAGTTGTATCAATGCACAGAATCTCAGAATAACCGTATGCATTAGCCGCAACAATACTTTTCACTATTGAATAAAACATTAGTGGTTGATAAAAATGTATATGGGAATATATCAACTTTACACACATTTGCAATTTTTTTTTACAATTAAAACCATAATAAGAGGCAACTGTGTTAAAGTGCCCCATGGATGAGGGGGCTGCACATTAAGGTGTTAGAACTACAACTCAGTCTGCCTGGATCCATTCAGAAGGTTTAACAGTTTTACCAATAAACACTAAAAATGTGACACTTGTGGGCAGGTCACGTGATCCCCCCTATGATTTGCGATCAAGGAACTGCTTGCATGAGCTGGTTAGTGGTGTAATGATGGTGGCCCTCTGCTGCCGATGTACGCTAGCGATGTATTACATTGCCGTCCGTTTACCCCACGCAGAAAACCTACCATTTCCTTGAAAGCAGCAGGACTGTAACAGGCGAGCTCCCGGCGTTCAGTGTTCCCTTTAAACGAATTGTGCCCGTTACCCAGCTACAACCCGACTAACAACACACTCCCCAGGGGGGTGACACGGCCCCTTTTCACTAACACCCGCCTCTGGGTTTCCATCCACCCAATCCCCTTCCGGCATGCTGAGAACCGGCCCACCATAAAAATCGGCGCCTGATCTGCCGCCATTCTAAATGAACGTTGGCAAAAGAGACGCTTAATGGTGGTTTCCATAACAACAGACACGCCCCCTCTCAGAGTGACAAAGCTGCCCAGCGATGGGTAACTAGCACCAGAGTAAGGGGGGAGGAGCTGGCCGGACTGCTATGGCGGAGGATGGGAGCAGACAGGGGCAGGGGAGGGAGCTATCAGGCAGAGAGGTTAGTTACTATGGATATAAGTGCAAGGTATTATTTTATTGATTTATATAGCACCGTCATATTCCGCAGCGTTGTACAGTAGGTATAAGGAATCTCGCAATGTCTACCAGTATATCCATATATTGTTAAGCTGTCTCCGTGCTGTCTTGTAAGTTGCTGGTCTTCAGGATGTCTCCAGGGTCCAAATGTTATCAGATGTCTTTCATACTGTTTGCCTTCTGTGTGATGCACTGCTTCTATACCCATCGTACAGCGCTGCAGAAAATGATAGCGCTATATCTATCTATCTATCTATCTATCTATCTATCTATCTATCTATCTATCTATCTATCTAGTACTGTAAAACTGCTGGTATTGTACTCGCATCTTTATCCTATTGTGGAACAGTTGGAGAGCTGGTGTATTTCCTGCATATTATTATAGCAGGAAATCCTACTATATATATATTGCCGGCACTCATGGGACTTGTTGTTTTTAAATGATTTCACGAAACTCCGTCAACGTTTCAGTCTTTTTATTTATAGACTTTCATCAGGACGTGATTTATAGTTAAATTCATCAGCATATGTGGCGCAGCACCATTAAAATGTATGCTTGTGTTACAGCAGTAGTAACATTTTAGAATAGGTGCAGAAGGAGCATTAGATTATATTAGGAAAATGTTGTTAAACTAGGCTGGCATATTTCTCCTTTAAAGGCATATTTATATTCTGCAAAGGTGCATTAAGTTCTTTGATGCATTACATTTGGGATGTGTCCCCAGTTGGGTCTTGTCACCCTGTACTAAGAAAATATTTTAGAATATTTAATCAGAAATAAAAGGAGACGGACGTGTAAGTATCAACCGAGAAGATCTCATGCACCGCAGATTACAGTTACTACCAGTTTAAGGCAAATTGTCTTGAGTATTGTAAGTAAAGATAATTACTTACTACGGAGAATTGCTGTCCAAAACATGGCAGCCTGTGATGGAAACACATAAAGATCTGCCAATCTCAAAGCTGAAATCATTTGACAATAGAGTTTATCTTAAACAAAGAGTGACTTTAGAAAAACAATGTTGCCATCCAAAAAATGTGTGTTTATGAGTTTATTAAATTGTATTTTTTTGTAAGAATATTTATTCAGTTTCAAACTTAGTAACACTTTTTGTTTATTCCTAGACAATTTTGGTACAAAATGCTGTGGCTGTTGTGAAACCAAGAGATCACACGGGACTGCAGGAATTATGTGCATTGGCAAACTCTGTAAAGTCTTTTCTGGGACCTGTAAAATCACACAAGTTTATTTTTGACCAAGACACTAACGAGTGCACTTTGACCTGCTCTTCCTTCCGACTTTTGGAGAGTTTGGATTTGACAAGTGCAGTTGGTCAGCTTTTCAACGAAACTGTTCAAGTTCATCACAAGATTTATAGAACTGGAACAACAACACTGTTTTTCCTTGTTGGGGCATGGAGCAGTGCTGTCCTTGATTGTCTTCGGCAAGGAGTGCCTGTTGCAGTAATAGCTTCAGTAATGCTAGATGGACTCAATTCCTGTATTGAGCAAGTTCAGACTTTACAGCAACCTGTATACAGTGTACATCACACAAATGACTGTGTAAATAAAAAAACAGATACTTGGGATGAAAACCGTTCTGATTCACAGGGTGTTCATAACGGGGCCCAATTTGAACAATACTCAAAGTCTTCTGTTAAATACATTAATCATGTGCCTCAATACTGGGGACATAAGGAACACTCTAACACCAAGGCTTGTAGGAACAGGCTGACTCACAGTAGATACTTTACAGATCATGAAAGAAGTTGCCTTCAGGATAAAGGTGTAAGGTCTAATGAACTTCTGTGCAAGACCCTGGGCCATTTGGCAAAGGCTCTCTGTCACGGCAATCCAGAAATCATGAATCTGGTAGAAAATGCTTTTAACCGTCTTTATGAAAATGCTGCAGAAATGTATGGCAGTAAAGTTTTCTCCCCTTCATCCCAGTTTCACATTTGTTGTTTTCCAGGTCTGTCTGAAGAACATTCAAAAGCTTCCTTTGGGTATACAACTTTAGTATCTCTTGAAAGTGCCACTGTGGCCAAGTTTTTTGAGAACAAGTCCTTGCATATACTTCTTTTAGATGGCGAATTGACTGAAAATTATCGGCATTTAGGCTTTAACCATTCTGCCAACCTTAGAGTGGTGTCCAGTATTGGCAGTGGTGGGGATACCATTTTAGATGAACCATGGACAAACACAACTTGTAGGACACTCATAGAAGCAAAGATTGACCTGGTGTTAGTAAGAGGTGATGTGTGCCCCCTTCTTATGTCACTTTGTGTTCAAAGGAACATCCTTGTTGTCCCTCAGGTGAAACAAAATGTTCTACAGGCATTTAGCGAGTCTACAGGAGCAGAGCCGGTGGTGTATGTAACACAAATTAATCAGTACTGCATAGGTAGTGGAGCTTTTGTAAGTTTGTATACCAGTGGAACCAAAGTGATAGAAACAAGCCAAAGAATTGCTGTGAACATAATGGCACCAAAACTGAACCTTATTACAGTAACGCTTTGTCACAGGCTACCGTCAAAGCTGCAGGTCATGGAAGATCAGTTTTGGACTTGCTCATACAGATTATACCATGCTTTGAATAATCAAAAAGTATTTTATGGAGGTGGAGCAGTTGAACTTTTGTGTCTCAACCACCTCAAGGAACTTGAAACTATTCAAGATTACGCAGGTGAAAAAGAATCATTTTTTTCTGTGTTATCTCAGATGACTATGAGGGACATACATTACAAACCATTTATTTTGAGATGTCTGGCTAAGGGCTGGTCTAAATATATCTCTATTCTTCTTTGTAATACAACTGAATTTTCTTCAGAGCTGGATGCAATGACTTTTATACAGAATGAACTCCAAAACATAAGTTGTTGTTATTCTCCCTCGGAATACATTATTAATGAATACACTAAAAAAATTACCGTAGGCCCTTGCTTTACAAGTGGAGTTCTACCTGTCTACGATAATGTTATTCCGAAGGTGGAAGCTTGGCGGTCCGCAATACATTTGGTTCTTCTGGTTCTTCAGACAGATGCCGAGATAATCTCTGCCTTCGATGCACACAGAAAACTATTAAAGGCAGATATTTCTAATGGAGAATATCTATTTTTATAAATTGTTTTCTCTGTCTAATATTCTATCTATACTTTGTTTATTTTAGGGCAAACCAGAATGTTTCTAATGAGGACTTCAGTTGTAATGTAGAGACAATTTGTGAGCCACACTGACAAGTCACTGCTGGACTTTATGCCACATAGTCAGCAACATGAATAAAGAGGTTGTTATTTAATATGTTGGAAATATGTGAAATAGTAAATATGTTAAGACTATATGTTTAAAATAAATGTAGATACAGACAAAATTGAGGCCTTGCATTTCCATGCTTATTTCATTGGTTTTCCTATCAGGTGGTAGTTCCTGATCAGGTGTTACAAGCAACCCTTCCAATACAATACTGTACCCAAACAGTCTCATCAACTATAAATGCATGTTATTACTTTTAATATGCATTTTTTTTCTTGGGGCTATCCTTCTCAAAGGGGCACTAGCATACATTTTTTTATTACAGGTTATACATTATCAGGTTAAAAAAAAAGTCCCAGTTTTTACATAACATATTGTTTTCAGGCATATTATTATATTACATTAGATATTTGTACCTTGGCACAGTCTACCAGACAACACCCTGAATCCATCATGACATCATCACAAGGGGGTACTTCAATGTAGGAGGGATCCATGGGGTGTGAGAAGACACCACAGAGATCTTGTATCACTGTGCACAGCAAAAGACTAAAAAAAATAGCTAGAAAAAGTGTTGAAAACCCTCCAAATAACATACCCCTTATAAATAAGAAGAAAATAAAAATTGTTCTAAAAGCCTTGAACCATGCCCTCAAATTTGAACACCTGAGTTGGGAAATGGGGCAAAAGGTAAGAAGTGAGTGGGGCTTGAGGTGGGACAACATGCCCACCTTACAGTGCTCAGCTTCAGAGTGTGGTGAGGAACAGCAATGGAGGTATATTCTGCAGCTTAGCTTTATAGCTCCGTGGAGCAGTGCGTGGATCTCTCCAACAATCACAATTTCCCAACTTAAAAGCAGGACAGTGGGGCAGGTACCCTGGACAGTGCTCAGCAAAAAGAACTCTCCTTGTGACTGTTGGGAGTGTTTTAAAACAAGTGTTGTTAAGTGTAGTGTATAAGCAAGCTTTTTGGCCCTTTAATCCAGTACAAAAAATAGGAAACCTAATCATGCCATGTATCATTGTATTTGAGGATGCATCAGCTATGTACAAGTTATAACGGATAACATTCTAAAATCATAAAATTCAGTTCTAATCTTCAAGTGTAAAAAGGTATTTGTCTATAAGGGAGAAAACAGATGTATAAAAGTTGTAGTTCTTTAACAGTAAAAAAATCAGCTTTGCTTAATTAATTTTATCCAGGAAAGGATATAAACTCACCTTTGGGTCTGTTCGCTAAAGGAAGCTTTCACTGCAGGAAGAAGTTGGCTGCATCTCTATAATGTATAGTTTAATCGGTGAGATTCCTTCAAAGTCTCCTCACCCACTGAATTATGCATTATACAGGGTCCGCTTAGCCTTTCTTGTTGAAGCCCGCCAGTGTTTGCCCTGCATAACAAATAGTAAAGTAATGCTGTTGAACCACAACTCTCTTGCAAACACTCCTGTCAGCTGTACATTTAGTGAATAAACCTAGTAAAACCACTAGGTGGTAGTCTTCATCCTTATGTTTGATGGCCTGTCCTACTTCTTTTCTATCACAAGAGTCAATTAATTATTTTCATTTTACAGCAAGACAGGAGGCTTCATAATTTGCATAACATCTTTACTCTACCACCAATAGCAGCAAAGAGACAAACATGAAAATCAAAATACCGTATTGGCTCGAATATAGGCCGCACTTTTCCCCCCACTTTCAGTCTTTAAAGTGGGGGTGCGGCCTATATTCGGGGTCTAGCGCCCGACGCCCGGAACATGCAGTTCCGGGCGCCGGGCAGGCAGCAGGATTAGGATACAGATCCCCCGCAGCGGTGCAGGGGACCTGCATCCTACTCTCTGATACGCTCAGGCAGCCTCTCCTGCCATCACTTCCCACGGGGGGGGGGGGTTGCCGGCACGGGAGGTTGTCTAAGTGCATTGTGCAGACGTTCACCGGCAGCAGCGATGCGCGTAAACAGCCTCCGCTGCTGGCACGTCTGCACGATGTGCTTTAACAATCTCCCTTGCCGGGAATTCCCACGGGGGGAGTCCCGGCAAGAGAGATTGTTAAAGCACATCGTGCAGATGTGCCGGCAGCGGAGGTTGTTTATGCGCATTGCCGCAGCCGGTGAACATCCGCAAGATGCGTTTTACCTCTGCCCCCAAGACTTACCAGAGCAGACTGCCGGCACCGGAAGTTGTATACGCATATTGCGTAGATGTCCCCCGCCGGCCCCGCAAGACACCCGGGAGTCTGTTCTGGTAAGTCTTGGGGGGGCAGAGTGGCAGCATATCTCGGGGGGGGGGACAGAGTGGCAGCATATCTCGGGGGGAGTGGCAGCATATCTCAGGGGGGGCAGAGTGGCAGCATGTCTATTAAAAAAACTTTTTCTTTTAAAAAGCACCAAACTTTTAGGGTGCGGCCTATATACAGGGGCGGCCTATATCCGAGCCAATACGGTATATAACCAATCAACATAATACAGGGACTATAAAGCCTGAAGACAGCCAGTCCTCTTCCTCTTCTCTGCTGCTACCACCAGCAGGTCAGATTAGCTATCCATTCAATTTTCCATATTGATCCTATATTGATTCCAGGGCAAAGTATTGTCCTGGAATGTGATGCCAGCTTTTACTGTTGTGGGGTGTCAAGACCTTCCGGAGTGACTGGTGGTCGATGGTAAGCGGAGGAGAGACAATTGCACATGAATTGTCTGGAACTGATTGCGGGCTCCAGTACACCAACCATCTGGTGGGCACACGGTCACATATGCTAAGGGTTCTTACAAAGGCTCTGTATGATTTCTGCCTGGCCAACCACATCACACTGAAAGCAGAATATCTTCCGGGCTCCGATAACACGGTGGCAGACCGGTTTTCCTGCCACTTGAGGGATGCCAGTGATTGGAAGCTGGACTCTGCAGTCTTCCAGTGTCTGGACTCTCGGTGGGTTCAATTTTCTATTGATCTCTTTGCATCCAGACTGAATACTCAACTGGCGACTTTCTTCAGTTGGCTTCCAGATCCAGACTGTGCCACAGTGCACGCCTTCCTACAGACTTTGCCTCCATCCGGGGCTTAAGCTTTCCCCCTTTGCTCTGCTTCCTCAGGCGCTTTGCATGATCGGATCTGTGCTTCTCATCACACTCCTCTGGCTGCCTCTACCCTGGGTCCTGTAACTCCTGGAACTGCCTGCAAGGACACTGCTTCTCCTTCTGTCAGTCCTGCACCTTCTTCAGGATCCGGACGGTCAGTTTGACCCCTCCTCCTTAATAACGTGGAGCCTCTCCAGCGACCTGGAGATTTGTTTCTTTCAGAGGATGCTCACATGCTTCTCTGAGAAACCTTTGCACCAGGCACCAGACCAGCTTACGCTTATGCTTGGAGGTCCTGAGCGTCTTCGTGTCTGGAAGGGCAGGATGATCAGTTCTAGGCCCCTGTAATTGCTGTTCTTAACTTTCGCTCTCATCTTTTTCAGCCATCTCGGCTTCTCATGCTCTAGTCTCGGGTGCTCCCCTGGGTAGGCATCCTCTGGTCTGCCGTCTTTTGCGCAGGGCCCAGTTATCTTGTCCCCTGAGTCCTAGGTATTCGTCTCTCTGGGACATCCAGAAGGTATTGGATTTTCTGAAATCCCGGCCTAACAATACTTCTCTCTCTCAAACAGCTTTCGGCCAAACTTGCTTCGCTTCTGGCTTTAGTTTGCTTTTGCCGCATTTCCCATATCCAGGCTTTCAATGCTGATGTCATTTCTTTCTCTTCGCAGAGGGTGTATGCCCGCCATCTACATTCATCCGCAGTGCCTTCTGCCTTTTTTCCACCATGGAAAGTTTCCTGCTACATGGCCGGCTCTCGCTCCTGTAAATCGATGGCGATGCCGCACTTTTTTGAGCCAAAAGCCCGGAAGATGCACCCTCCTAAGGCCTTGGGCCTACCACGTGCGCCAGATGATGATGCCTCCGCGGGCCTACACTCTCCTTCACGGTCTGACCCTCCGTCTCCGTCCACACATATTACACAAACCATACCAGACGAACAAGACGACCAGGGACTTACCTCATGCGTACTCAAAACCCTCCTGCAAGAAATGCGAGAACAGATCAAACAAGACCTGCAGGACATTGCTTCCTCTCTCCGCCGAGATGTGGATGATTTGAGTGAGCGCACTGACCATATTGAGAGGAAAATGGATGAATTTTCAGAGGCCCATAATGCCCTTGCAGACGGTCATATTTCTTTACAAGCCGATTTAGAATTGCTTCGCACTAAGGTCATGGACCTAGAAGACCGCTCACGTCGCAACAACATACGTCTCCGGGGCATCCCAGAGGAAATCACCACGGCGGACCTGCCGACATTCGTCCAAGATCTATTCCAGGCTCTGCTTCAGGAGGAACCTGCGCCCGACATCAGGTTAGACCGTCTCCATCGGGTAGCTGGCCGAAATCTGTTCAATCCAATCTGCCCAGAGACGTACTTACCAGGGTCCATTTTTTTTATCTCAAGGACCGTATTATGCAGGCTGCTCGCCGCAAACCGAACTTACCTGACCGATTCCAAAATATCCTCCTACTCACCGACCTCTCGCAATTGATGCTTCAGCGTCGACGTCTATTCGCCCCGATTACATCTCTCCTTCGCACCCACCAAATCTCTTATCGCTGGGGATACCCGGTTCGTCTCATTGTGACCAGGAGCGGTTCTACATACACCATTTCTTCGCCTGAGGAGGGCCTTAACCTACTTCATTCCTGGGATCTTTCCCCTGAGCAATCCCTCGACTCTACACAACCTACCACCACACACAAACACACCTCTCCTCCGAGGAAGCTTCGCAAAGTTTGGACACCAGTCCTGAAACCTTGAACGTCTACAGTCGCTAATCACAACATTACACGTCATCTGCACTCCCAGCTACGTCGAATAGTTATTTTTACTATATACTTTTAAAAAAAATATATATTATTTCTTTCCTTCGTGCAGTTCATCGAGTTGGGGCTCATCTGATACTCTCCAAAATACACATCGTAGATCGTCCGACACCCACCTTTATATGCTGATCTTGTCTTCCTCGGGGTTGGACTCCTCCTCTTCAGGTGACGTTTCGGACTTTCTCCCCACTGGAATGCTCGTTGAACTCTGCATCTTCCGCTTATCATTTGCAGGTCCTGTACCCCTTCTCGGCATTCAATCCTCCAAAGCTAAGTTGGACATTTTATTTTATTTCTCTTGTTATTATGTTTTTATTCCTCCGGCCCCCCCCTTTTTTTAATTTTTTTTTTTCTTTCTTTTCTTCATGTTTTTAGCTGTCTGTTTGATGTGCTGCCAGGAAGTGTGCTGATGGCTGCACCCACTATCACAATGCTGCGGCTAGGCATTACTCCCGAGTATGGCGTTAGCACCCTGTTCCGCCCCACGGTGCTATTTATTCCGTTAGCACACCAACTGCCACACATGGTCCCTCCTGTGACCTTTTGTTTTTCTAACAGTTGTTGTTTTTGTTTTACTCATGATTTTTGTTTCAGGCATACAGTCCATGGCCAGGCACGGCTCTCCCTTATAGGGGTCTTCTTAGTTTCTGACTGCTCCCCCGCGGGTCCCGAGCTCCTAGCCCATTTCTTGCACTTTTTCCCCCTTCGACCCATATGGCTAAGCTTACCATTTTGTCCTTAAATGTTAAGGCCCTCAACTCCCCCCATAAACGCCACCTCCTTTGGGGAGAAGCTAAATCATCTAAAGCGGATATCATATGTGCCCAGGAAACTCACCTTAAAAAAACTCATAACCCACGCATCTACTCCAACTTGTTCCCTACGCAGTTCCATTCGATGGCCTCCACAAAAACTGCGGGTGTTTCTATTTTTATTTCCAATCGCCTTTCGTTCACCCTGATACGTAAGCTAGTGGACCCACGGGGCAGGTATGTCATTCTGACTTGCATCATCAACTCTATACCATACACCCTCGTGGCCTTTTACGCTCCCAACACTGACCAACTCTGTTTCTTTCGATCCTTGTTGGAGAAACTTGATCAATGTAAACAGGGACAACTGCTCCTATGTGGTGACCTTAACGCTACCTTATACCCTCCCCTTGACAATTTAACGGCCCCTACGTCCATTGGCTCTAAACGCACTCGGAAACTTGGCCTCGACTTGACTTCTCTTCTCCATTCCCATCAATTATTTGACTCATGGCGAGTCCTCCACCCGCTAGATAAAGATTACACTTTCTTTTCTGCCCCTCACAGATCATACTCTCGTATAGATTATTTTTTTTTTTGATAAATTCTCCCTACAATCACTCCTATCGTGCCATATTGGCACTATTACCTGGTCTGACCATGCCCCTCTCATACTCTCATACCCCCTATCCAATTGCGGGTAGGGGCTCCTGGAGACTGAATGACTCACTTTTACATTCCGATGCCCATAAAACTCAAATTCAATCTCATCTTTCTTTCAAGAAAACCAATCCCCGGAGGTCTCTATCGAGACTCTCTGGAATGCTCATAAGGCGGTTCTGCGAGGATGCCTAATTAGTCTAGCTGCCCACGTCAAAAAGCAAGGCACCAGTTCCCGTACTGAGCTACTTATCCAACTCTATGACTTAGAAACTCAAAATAAAATTTGCCCCACGGACTCACTTATTACTAACATTAAACGACTCCGACTTTGCCTTGCCGAACTTGATTCTCACCACACCTCTTCTCTATTACTGAGGCTTAAACAAACGGCAATTAGCTAGGAAACTGCGTCAAGTCTTAGCCACCTTAGCCAGATGGACGCAAAATTTGTGATCCTTCCCGTATTGTCGAGGTTTTTGCAGATTTCTATACCCACCTCTATAATCTCCAACGCGACACTGCGACGTACCACCCTTCCTCCTCTGACATCGACTCGTACCTTTCCTCGATTGTCCT
Source organism: Spea bombifrons (assembly GCF_027358695.1). Classification (NCBI taxonomy): domain Eukaryota; kingdom Metazoa; phylum Chordata; class Amphibia; order Anura; family Pelobatidae; genus Spea; species Spea bombifrons. The sequence continues at coordinate 42,247,027 of NC_071087.1, read as the reverse complement.
TCCTTCTCTTTCCCCCGATGAAGCGAACTGCATTAACGCAGCGCTGCAGGGAATTCTCCTTTCTGACAGCTGGGGAAGGAATGCGCGTAGACAACCTCCGTTGCTGCCGGCACTTTTGCAAGCGCTCGGTGATAGACACTAGACTTGGGCACCAGGGGGCTCTTCGTGTTCGTCTTCGTGCTCGTCTTCGGCAAAAAAAAAAACTTCGTATTCCGCGAATATTCGCCTGGTCCTGTCTTCTCTTCGGGCGAATATTCGCGGACATTCTTCGTGCTCGGGTTTTCTTCGTTTTCCCCGGTTAAGGGGTTAAAACGGAGTTAAAGCCGCTCTGGCGCCAGGAGTTTAAATGTCCGTATGAGCAACTGTATTGGTCGTCAGCAGGGGGCTCGTCTGCCATTGGTTGATGGCAGACGAGCCCCCTGCTGGCGACCAATAGGGTCGCTCGTACAGACTGTTATACTCCTGGTGCCGTAATTGTTCGGCAGATCCCGCTGGTCTCCCTGTTCTATCATTTATTAACTGATAGAACAGGGAGACCAGCGGGATCTGCTGGGTAAGTTGCAGCATTGGGATTTTAAAAGTCTGCACGAGCGACTCTGTTGGTCGCTCGTGCAGACTTTTAAAACCCCAATGCTACAACTTACCCGGCACATCCCACTGGTCTCCCTCCCTGTTCAATTAATTAAATGTCCGTACGAGCGACCAATAAAGTCGCCCGTACGGACATTTAACTATCTGAACAGGGAGGGAGACCAGTGGCATCGGCAGGGTAAGTTGCAGCATTGGGGTTTTAAAACCCCAATGCTGCAACTTGCCCTGCCGATGCCACTGGTCTTTAACTAATTGAACAGGGAGGGAGACCGATGTCACTGGTCTCCCTCCCTGTTCAATTAGTTAGTCTGTGCGGGGTTAAATGTCCGTACGAGCGACCAATAAAGTCGCTCGTACGGACATTTAACTCTGTACAGGGAGAGAGACCAGTGGCATCGGCAGGGTAAGTTGCAGCTGCAACTTGCCCTGCCGATGCCACTGGTTTTTAACTAATTGAACAGGGAGGGAGACCGATGCCACTGGTCTCCCTCCCTGTTCAATTAGTTAGTCCGTGCGGGGTTAAATGTCCGTACGAGCGACCAATAAAGTCGCTCGTACGGACATTTAACTCTGTACAGGGAGGGAGACCAGTGGCATCGGCAGGGTAAGTTGCAGCTGCAACTTGCCCTGCCGATGCCACTGGTCTTTAACTAATTGAACAGGGAGGGAGACCGATGTCACTGGTCTCCCTCCCTGTTCAATTAGTTAGTCCGTGCGGGGTTAAATGTCCGTACGAGCGACCAATAAAGTCGCTCGTACGGACATTTAACTCTGTACAGGGAGGGAGACCAGTGGCATCGGCAGGGTAAGTTGCAGCTGCAACTTGCCCTGCCGATGCCACTGGTCTTTAACTAATTGAACAGGGAGGGAGACCGATGTCACTGGTCTCCCTCCCTGTTCAATTAGTTAGTCCGTGCGGGGTTAAATGTCCGTACGAGCGACCAATAAAGTCGCTCGTACGGACATTTAACTCTGTACAGGGAGGGAGACCAGTGGCATCGGCAGGGTAAGTTGCAGCTGCAACTTGCCCTGCCGATGCCACTGGTCTTTAACTAATTGAACAGGGAGGGAGACCGATGCCACTGGTCTCCCTCCCTGTTCAATTAGTTAGTCCGTGCGGGGTTAAATGTCCGTACGAGCGACCAATAAAGTCGCTCGTACGGACATTTAAATCTGTACAGGGAGGGAGACCAGTGGCATCGGCAGGGTAAGTTGCAGCTGCAACTTGCCCTGCCGATGCCACTGGTCTTTAACTAATTGAACAGGGAGGGAGACCGATGTCACTGGTCTCCCTCCCTGTTCAATTAGTTAGTCCGTGCGGGGTTAAATGTCCGTACGAGCGACCAATAAAGTCGCTCGTACGGACATTTAACTCTGTACAGGGAGGGAGACCAGTGGCATCGGCAGGGTAAGTTGCAGCTGCAACTTGCCCTGCCGATGCCACTGGTCTTTAACTAATTGAACAGGGAGGGAGACCGATGTCACTGGTCTCCCTCCCTGTTCAATTAGTTAGTCTGTGCGGGGTTAAATGTCCGTACGAGCGACCAATAAAGTCGCTCGTACGGACATTTAAATCTGTACAGGGAGGGAGACCAGTGGCATCGGCAGGGTAAGTTGCAGCTGCAGCTTGCCCTGCCGATGCCACTGGTCTTTAACTAATTGAACAGGGAGGGAGACCGATGTCACTGGTCTCCCTCCCTGTTCAATTAGTTAGTCTGTGCGGGGTTAAATGTCGCTCGTACGGACATTTCACTCTGTACAGGGAGGGAGACCAGTGGCATCGGCACTGCCGATGCCACTGGTCTCCCTCCCTGTTCAATTAGTTAGGGGTTAACTTTATTTTAAAGGGTTAAGGGGCCGTGCAAGTGAGCCTATTGGTCGCTTGCACGGCCCTTTAACCTATGGATTTCCGCTCCCGTTAACCCCTTCGATGCTGTGTTAGATAACGCAGCATCGAAGGGGTTAACGGGAGCGGAAATCCATAGGTTCGCTGTCAGGGGCTACAAAGACCGTGCGAGTGAGCCTATTGGTCACCTGCAGGGTCTTTCTCTGGCATCAACCAATTGGTTGATGCCAGAGGAGGTCCCTGTAGGCGACCAATAGGCTCATTCGCACTGCCCTGTAACCCGTGACGGCGAACCTGCGGATTTCCACTTCCGGGAACTGCCGCGAAGCCGCGAAGACAAGGTAAGATGAAGGGGGGGAATGGTAGACGAAGACGAAGACAATCACGAAGATCTTCGTGGTGTGTGTCTTCGTCTTCGCCTACGTTTTACCGCCGCCGTCTTCTCTTCGGCGTGTCTTCGGAACGAACACGAAAACGCACTCTTCGTGTTCGTTTCCATGTTCGCCCGAAGACGAATGCACAAGTCTAATAGACACTCGCTGTAAGTGCCAGCACCAGCTGAGGTTACCAGACAGAAGGATCCAGGTCAACTGCAGTGCAACCCAGTTCTCACTATACAGACATGAACTAAATGATTGTGTGTCTTTTAGGATGGAGCACCACAGACTTACTTTGTCTAGTCTACCAGTTTGGAGCTGGCACAGCATGCACTGCATTTTGTCTTCAGTCCTTACAACCAGATCCTTGATAAAGATCTCTCAGGAAACAGGGGATGGAGGTGAAAAGGGATATACTGTATTTGATGGAATATAAGACAACGTTTTTTCACAAATGCTCTGAACACGTCTTATAATCGGACCTCAAATAGAGGTCTGACTTTAACACTAAGATCTAGAACCCCTGTAGCGCTGCAGGGGACCCAGATCCTCCTGTCTGGCAACCTCTGCTGCTTCCCTGGATTTCCCCTGGGGCCTTTATGATGGAGCACAAGACCTTCTGATGCTCAGTCATAGAAGCCCCAGCGAAAGCAGCGGAGGTTGTCTACGCACTTCGCACAGATGTCCACTGGCTTCCCCCAGTAGACAGCAGGGAGTCTGCAACACGGGGGACTAGTCTGAGGATGCACTGGTAAGTCTAGGGGGGCAGAGTGGCATATCAGGGGACAGAGTGGCATATAGGGGAGTATAAGGCATTTCTGGGAGGCAGAGTGGCATATTGGGTAGGCAGAGGGGCATATAGGGGTTATAAGGCATATAAGAGAGGCAGATTGGCATATAAGAGGTATAAGGCATATCCATACCTTCGTTACAATCAATACCATACAAGGCTATATCATATGTCCATCAACCACTGTGCATGAGTTGGTGAAAAAACGTGGTCATTGTCTGTCTCCTTTGGTTCATAGAGGTTAATAGAGGTCCTCTGGATCCAAGCTACGTTACATTTTATTTATGTATGTATTAATGTATGCATTTTTGAAGGTGAGGAGTAGGTTACTCATACAATCGTCCATCGTCCTGGGAAATGGATAGACTGTCAGAAAATGGATGGGAAAAGTAATTAGTGTGTTAAGTTTGTGTTTTCCTTTTTTTTTCTTCATTATGTGTTTGTATTAAATGATGCCCTCAAGAGAACCCAGCTAAGACAAGTCCATATGTAGTCAATCCCATCTCAATGATAACTTTTTCCACAAGAAAAAAACAACAATACATAATCTACATCCTTAATAAATCTTGCTAAGCTGTTTCCTGATACAAATACAACCTCATCAGTTGGTATCGGTGGCATCAGTGGCACCAGTGTTGCTTTTACTACACTAGGAACTTCACGAAAGATTTCAACCAATGTAACTGTATGTGTTTCGGACTACAAGATTTACACATTATGTACTTCATAAGGACATTATGTATTGTCACAAAGCCAGTTACTCCACTGTGAGATCAACCTTATATAGTTATTAACGTTGCTATCCCATGAATGTTAACATTGCCAAATTGTATACTGCACGATTGAAACATTTGTAAAGCAACGTTAATTTAAAACAAAAAGAACAGAAACAGAAAACACTTGATTTTCCTATTGGGGTCTAACCTTTATTTGGATATCTATAACATTCATATACAAAATCAAAACTACTTCTTTCTCCTCAGCCGTTTCATGATCTTGAGTTTGGGTACCTTGGGTTTTTTAAATTTCAGTTTCTTCAGTTTGCTGAATTTCAGCATTTTTGGTTTCTTCAATTTCTTCAATTTCAGGTGTTTCATTTTGACCTTCAATTTGGTTTTCTTCATCTTTTGTTTAACGTATGTCTTCAGCTTTTTTGATTTTTTTTCTTTTACCTTCTTATCTTTCTTTTTCTCCTCTCCTTCACTGATGTTATCTCCATTCGGTGTTGTTTCCTCACTTTCTTTGCGAAATAACTGACTGTACCCTGCCTCTTGATCATCCTTTCTCCCATGTTCCATCAGTTGTTGTAATGTAAAACACTGTTGTTTTATCCGCCTACTAAAATACACAATTGTATTCAACAGATTAGTTCCATGTTTCATCTTCTTCCACACTTCACATGATTTCATATACACTCTTTAATTTGCAAGCTGCATTAACATGTTCCCTATAAAGCAGGCCCGGACTGGGACAAAAAATAGGCCCGGGCATTTAAGCCTGAGCAGCCCATATTTATTTATTTATTTATTTATTGTTAAAGCCCACCCTTCATGTACCACCTTTGCATTTAATCATTCACACAAATCATTAACACATTCATTAATGCAGTCTCACAAATCATTCAAGCAATTCATCCTCACATGAATTCATTAATTGTCATACGCATTCACACAATTCATCCACACATTTATTCATTCATTCTCATACGCATTCACACTACCCCCTCTCTTCATCTTATATGCCCCTTTTCACTATGTAACCCCCTTCCCCACTTCTCAATATGTAGCGCCTCTATCTATCCCCTCCCCCTTTCTCACTATCTAACCCCCCTCTGCCCCTTCTCACTGCACCCCCCTCCCTCACCCTACTTACCTTGTTGCCGAAGCAAGCAGCAACTGCGACCGCGCCTGTGGCAGGGCAGGATTGACTTAGGGGCTAATGGAGCTGCAGCTCCAGGCCCCCACCTTAAAATAGGCCCACTCAGGACCGGACTGACTGGTCCTATATGGCCGCATTAACGCAGAGCCCCTTAAGCCCGCCGCAACTACCCCCTCCTAACTATCTACCCTCTCCCTCTTTGAAGTTCACTTACCTTTCAGGAGTCCTGCGGTGGGGTTGCAAGGCCTCTGCCTCCCAGCTCTGCCACTGTATGGAACAGTATAGAGTGATGGGAGTTATGATGCACTTTTAGAGCATAATTAGATCATGAAAAAAGACATTGGAAATGGTACAGCATAACACCCATCACTCTCACACACTTACCAATCCACACGTATACCAATCCACACGTATACCAATCCACACGTATACCAATCCACACATATATACCAATCCACACATATACACCAATCCACACGTATACCAATCCACACGTATACCAATCCACACGTATACCAATCCACACGTATACCAATCCACAGGTATACCAATCCACACATATATACCAATCCACACATATATACCAATCCACACATATACACCAATCCTCACATATATACCAATCCACACACATATACCAATCCACACACATATACCAATCCACACACATATACCAATCCACACACATATATATACCAATCCACACACATATATATATACCAATCCACACACATATATATACCAATCCACACACATATATATACCAATCCACACACATATATATACCAATCCACACACATATATACCAATCCACACACATATATACCAATCCACACACATATATACCAATCCACACACATATATACCAATCCACACACATATACACCAATCCACACACATATACACCAATCCACACACATATACACCAATCCACACACATATACACCAATCCACTCTCACTTAATGCTTTCCTACCTTTCCTTTCTTCTTTCAGCTTCTTTTCCTCTTCTTCAGTTCTTCTGTCTTCTCTGTCTTCTTCCGGGTCAGAGGGCACGGACAGCGGTGGGCGCGGCTTCAGTGCTGTGCGCCGGGATCTGACAACAAACCCCGGCGCACAGCAGCTGTTGCCGCACGGATCACAAGGGAGCGGTATCGGAGGTCTTTAACAGACCTCCGGCTCCCTTGAGTGATTTTAAGCCGGGTTGAACCCGGCTTAAAATCACTCAAGGGAACCGGAAGTCTGTCAAAGACCTCCGATACCGCTCCCTTGCGAGCCTGCTCCTCCAGCGGCGGACATTACTGTCCGTCTCTGGAGGGGTGCCGGGTGCCGCAAGTTGGCGGCACCCAGTGCGGACCGCCCCCCGCCGCCGCCGCCCCCTGGAGGGTGGTCGCACACCCCAAAGGTCGGCCCTGCCCTAAGGGGCCGGGAAGCCCCCACCAGGGCCGGCCTTAGGGGTCTGCGGCCGTACAGGGTTTAAATTAAAACATCGGGGTTTTTTTTTTCAACTTAAAAAAACTTTATTTAACATGGAGGATGTTAAATAAAGTTAAAAAAAAACCCCGATGTTTTAATTTAAGCCCTGTGCGGCCGCAGACCCGTAAGGCCGGCCTTGGTGGGGACTTCCCGGCCCCTTAGAGTGGCGGACCCGGTCGCAGTTACGGCGGGCTTAAGGGGCAGGTGCCCCTTATGCCCTGCGTTAATGCGGCCGTAGGTAGGGTAGGGGCCTGGAGCTGCAGCTCCATCAGCCCCTAAGTCAGTGCGGCCCTGCCGTGGCCCGGCCCACCGGGCAAATGCCCGGTGTGCCCGATGGCCAGTCCGGGCCTGCTATAAAGTATCAGGTTACCAGTGTGTTACCAAAAACAATTGTATTAAAGGAAAACTTCTCAACAGACAGTTTTCCTCTTTTCTAAATTCTTCCCATGATGAATAAATAAAAAAACAGTAATGGCCATATAAAGGTTTGAATGATTTCCATTGGGATCGCTCGGGACTTGTGTATTTTAACTTGCCAATCGAAAATATATAGCTATATGACCTATATAGTCTGCTAATCTTCTTTTACCCATAAACCTTATTTGATAAGTTAAATGATCCTATTTCAGAGTAATCTTGATGCTTTATTCTGTATATTGTTCTTTACTATTTGCATTTAAATAATACATGATTTACAGTTAGCATTAACAGATAATAAAAAATCTAAGTAAAAACTTACTATACACAGAAATATATCAATAATCCTGCCACCAAAACAAAACTTCCTCCAACTACAATTCTGGAGAGCGTTGGCGAGTTTGGAATCACTGTAGAGAGAGCAGAGAAATTTGACGTAACAATAAGAATGATTAAGAACCTTCAAAACAGTTATTTGCCCCCTTCCTCCCACCAATGATGATAGAGAAATAATATAATTGCTTTTAGAAATATCTACAGGTTCCTTTAGTATTCCTTTCCAACATTTTCAGTATGACTTGAATGAAATTGTCAGCGATAACATATTCACTATATTCCGATGATATATTAAAGGCACAGCGAATGTGGCTATTGCCATGAATATTACATTTAAGGAAACAGATATAACATATTATTCAGGTTACTGTTCTATAAACACTAATATGAAAAGAAAATGCATACCTGAATCAATCCATCTAATAATAAATAAACGATCATCCTTCTGTATTTTTGGTCCTTTATGAGAAACAGAAAAAATATAGCATGTATTCAGTGAAGTTACATTTAATCAATACTCTGTTTTGCACTGTTTAAATAAGTTAACCTAAAGCTCCTTTCTAATGACAGATATTGAAAAACCTCACATATGACACACATTATAAAATACATGGACAATGAAATAGCGGCTGTGTATAGTTCATAGATAGCCAGATATATATTCCGTAGGAGTGATGTGGGTTATGACCAGAATTGTCAAGAGTACAGGAGCCAGCTTAAACTTCTAAGCTAAGTAATGGATGCTCACGAAAAGCATTCATTATGCGATGGCTCGGTTCTGCTCAGCTTGCCCAAAGCTCAGTATGTAGGAAGAGGGATCTGTCTTGGCCCCAGATGGTTTGCAACACCCACTGGCACCCCATCTAGCTCCATGGCCCTACAGCTACTGTAAACATGAATTCACCCCCGATATATCCCTTTAATACCTTCTGTAGCTCTCCCATCATCACTAGAATTCCTGGCGCCTATACCATCATGTGGAAGCTTCCGATGTAGACGCCTCTCTGTCTCTGCAAATGAAACCAAATTGGTGTTAGAAGAATTAGCATTATAACTTGGCCTGTCAAACATGAAATTTATCCAGAGTTACAAAAACAACAGTGAAATCTGTGAAAAAACAACAGTGAAATCTGGGGCAAATGTGCAAAACTGGAGGCAGATGTGCATAACTGAGGGTCAGGTTGACGAATAAATGGAAATAAAAACAAGAAATGCATTTTTATCAATCATAGTTTTTATTAAATATGAAAAAACAGTTTACATGTGAATAAATATTTACTAGTAGAACTTATAATCAGTGTCATCTTATAGTCAAGCAAATACGATACATATGCGTTAGACATGAATTTTTAGCTACATAAGATGTACTTTGAAGAAAAAAAGTGAAATATGATTTCAAAATAACGGATGAACTGGCAGTTAGTTTTCAATCGTTAATATTAGATCCTTCTGCCAATATATATTAATATTAGACCCTGATGCCAAAATACATATATAAATATTACCCCTTGTTGAAAATATATTTTAATATTAGACCCTGCTGAAAATATATATTAATATTAGACCCTGCTGACAATATATATAGATCAACAGAACACACAAACCCAGTATTACATTTATAGATAGACTGGAAATCACATGTAAACTCAGCACTGATAGTATAGATGAAATAAACAGCACATGGAAACAGCATTGCTGGTATTGATCAGCTTAATAAGACATACAACCCCTGTATTTGCAGGTATACATAAATAATATATGGAAACATAGCATAGCAGATATGGATCACACAAACCCAGCTTTGCAGGTATAGATCAATTGGAATTCACATACAAACTCAGCATTGAAGGTATAGATAAAAACCTAAATTACATGCATAGATCACAGGTTTCACACCCCCAAAGCCAACCCTGGCGTCCACACTGCCCACATAGAACCTGACCAGCACCCAAAATACACACATAGGATTTGCCATCTTTGCCCTCAAACAGCCCGGTATGAGTCAACTTCGTCTCCAAGGCTCAAACGTGTTTGGGAAAATCACACACAAAAAACTACTACTGAGTACAGTGATACCCCCATGCATTTTTCTTCCACACACACAAATACGTGGCAGTATGCTTGGTCCATGGGTGGAGGGGTTGGATATGCTGGGGTTGGAGCAGGCTTGATTGGGGAGATCAAGGATCTCCCTCTAACTGGCTTATCCTGAATGCAGACCTTCGATACTGGTCCCGTGTGATACGTGCGGCAACTGTTGCGTTGTAATTTGGCGTCATATCCCGGCGCACAACACCGGCGCCTTCCGCGCCAATAGAAATAACAAAGAGGAGGTGGAAAAGGAGCTGTAGCGAGAAAAGTGACAGTGACAGAGGAAAGTTAGGAAAACATTCAGTGAGAGTGACTGTAGATTAGTAAATGTGGATTAGTAAGTGTGTAACAGTGATAGGTATTATGCTGTAGCCTGTACCAGAGTTATGCTCTAAAGTACATCATAACTCCCATCACTATATACTATGAATATGAGTATGAGTATATGAATGAGTGAATTAATGTTTGTGAATGAATAAGTGTGTGTGTGTGTGATAGCATGGTTGTGTAAGGGGGGGGATAGCATAACATAGGGAGGCTGTAATCTCAATTCTATCATGTCCAGGTTCCAGCATGTATATCTGCCTTGACATGATAGGGGTGCGATTGCTGTTAGCAATCATATGTATATAATATTGTTATTGATTTTTTTCCATTCCGGAGCGCTTCTGCATAAGGGCAGAGCCTCTACATACCACATGGACAATCTCAAATCTGCAGGAGAAACAGAATTTGACAGCACATAAGAACTACTCAGCCCATCTAGTCTGCCATTTCTCCTGATGTAAGTGATTCAAACCCCTATCAGTCCTTGGTCAGGTTTCATAGTGAGGAACGCTTTATATCTATTTTTAAATTCCCTCACTATATTAGCCTCCGCTACTTCTGATGGGAGACTGTTCCATTTGTCTACCTCTTGGTAAAGTAGAACTTTCTTACTTTACCTCTGACCTTCTAGTTTTAAAATATGACCTCTTGTTCTCACATATGCTTGCCTCCTGTCCTTGTTAATGTTTCTATTGCAACCCCCATTGTCTTCTTTCCTCCAAATTATATACCGTTTATTAAGATCCCTTAATCTTTCCTGATAATTTATATCTTGCAAACCACTCACTATTTTTGTAGTCCTTCTCTGAACTCACTCCAACGTGTCCATATCCTTGAAGAGGCTATCACACCATTATAACCTACAGTACTGATCCCTGAGGTACACTACAAGTCTGTCCTCTGAATTTACACCATTAACTACAACCTTCTGCCTCATATAACTCAACAATTGCCTTATCCATCAACTATTTTGACATCCAAAGATTACAATTTATTTATATGTTTTCTATGGAGGACAGTGTCAAATGCTTTACTGAAATCTAGATTGGCTATATCAATAGCTCCTCTGTGGTCTATTGTCTCATATACCTAGTCAAAATATAAAGTTAGTTTGACTATATCTTCCTGTAGTAAACCCATGCTGTTTCTGAACATGCAAACCATTTGCTTCAATATATTTGAAAGTCCTATTCTTTATCTCAGTTTCCATTAATTTGCCAACTACTGTAGTCTTCCCTGACACCTTTTTTGTGGCTCTTTAATAACTTTGGGTGCATCCCATCATGTTCCATGGATTTGTCTGTTTTTTTACTTTCCAGAATTGAAGTACAACATTTTCCTCTGTAAACACATTTGCTTTACATGTCAGATTGCTTCTCTATTGATTTGGGCAGTTAGCTAGATCGTTATCCTCAATTATATATTTCCCTTCCAGCTTTTTAATTATTCCTGGTTTATGTTTTTCTTTTTAACTTATATATCTATATTTCCTCCCATCATCCTCATTTAGAGCCTGTTTATAGTTTCTAAAAGCAAGCCTTTTCTCCTTCAACATATGGAGAGTACCACAGTGGTTTCACTTTTCTTTATTCTAAACTAACTAAGTTTAATGCAATGTTCTGCAAGCCTTTAACAAAGCATCCCTTAAATAGTTTCATTTCTCCTGGACTCCATCTAAAGATGTTAAGACCATCAGAGACTCAGCTACAAATCTCTCCATTTTAGAAAAATCCACCTTTCTAAAATCAAAAACCTTAGTTTTAATGTGGTTCAATGAAACACTCTTCTACAGTGACATCTGACATCAGGTTGCTATTTGTAAATACTAAATCTAGCACAGCCTCCTTCCTTTTTGGCTCTTCTACCAATTGCCTAAGACACAGTTCCTGTAAGGAATTTAGGATGTCTCCACTCTTGGCTGAACCTGCTATTTGGTTCTCCAATCTACATCAGAGAGTTTAAAGTCCTCCATAATCATAGTACAGGGTGGCTGTAAGTGAGGTGTAGACCCCATACTGCTGGCAGCATCAATACACAAGGGGGGCAGCTAGCTAGGTTTTAGCATGTACTGGCTGACTTGGCATGATAGGAGTGTGATTGCTAACTGCAATCAAAGTCCCATCATGCCTAGGTTCCAGCACTTACACATCCAACCAGTAAATGCTGGAACCTAGGCATGATGGGACTGTGATTGCTGTTAGCAATCACACTCCTATCATGCCAAGTCAGCCCGTGTATGCTGGTACAGGGTGGCTGTAAGTGATGGGCAGACCCCATACTGCTGGCAGCATCAATAGACAAGGGGGGCAGCTAGCTAGGTTTCAGCATGTACTGGCTGACTTGGCATGATAGGAGTGTGATTGCTAACAGCAATCACAGTCCCATCATGCCTAGGTTCCAGCACTTACACATCCATGCTATCACACACACACACACTCATTCATTCATATACTCATTCATTCAGATTCATTCCCTCAATCACACATTCTCATTCAAACTCCCTCCCCACCCCTTACCTGCACTGCAGCTCCTCGACGCCGCTCACAGACTTCAGCAGAGGGCGCGGCCTCCCTCTGCGTTCTCTGGTAAAGCACAGAGGAAGCGGGACTGGAGCAGAGTCATGTGATGTCACGTGAACTCTGCTAGGTTCTGCTTCCTCTATGCAGTACAGAAGACCCTCCCACAGGTAAGTAGCAGGGCTCGAGGTGCGGCCCGCGTAAGATCGGTTGCCTTGGCTGCCGATCTTACTCGGGCCGCACCCTCTCTCTCCTCCGCGTTAAAAAAATAAAAAAAAAGAAAGAAAGACGGGATCCAAATTCGGCAGGGGGGCAACAGGGGGGGCAAGGATTAACCTAGGGGGGGCAATTGCCCCCCCTTGCCCCCCTGTAGCGACGCCACTGTCTGCGTGTCCTGGGGGTCTATATATTACCCTGATGCAAACAACCCCTTTGTTACTACATTCTAAAGTTACCTTAACTGTCTCTAGGGTCTTCTTATTACTTTTGTATAATATTAACCTTTAAACTATTCTTTACATAAAGGGCAACCTTCCTTACTGCCATCTGTATCCTATAACAAGTATCCTCGTATGGCAACATCCCAGGTCTCGGTAGCCACCAAGCCTTCATCACACTATTAACCCCTCCACGTCACAATTCTCTTCCAGGCACTACACTACGCCAGACACTTACTACCTTAGCTTCTTCATTTCTTAGTAAGCACAAACAACATTAACGATATTGTATAATATAGAATAATTGCACCTATACAAATGTATTTGTGAAACTTTATATCTGTCATCATAAAACATCCCTTCCAATGGTTCCTGTTTTCATGGGACAATCCTAGTGTTTGGGCACTGTCCTAGGTAGCTGACCTACTGTCCCACAGACAATGGGTAACATGGGCCAGTTGGGTAGATCCTCTGATCTCCCATGACTGTCCCAGGGAGGTGTAAAATCATTTGACATCTTTGTATCACAGACCTCCATTACAGCTCCCACATGGATAGGTGGTCATGTCTCTGCTACTCCCCACCTTTTGCTGCATACCCCAACATAGGTGCCCTAATTTGGACACCTGAAATGTTCAGTGTATGACAAAAGCACCAAACAAATCTTTTTGCTAGGACGGTACATTCATGTTTTTCTGGCTTTGGTACAGAAGGCTACCTGAAGGAACGAATGACTGCAGTTTAAATAAAAGTATGAGCTCAGAATGTTCCAGCAGCCATAGCAAACTAGGAACATGTTCATCATATGAATTATGTTATCCAGATGCAGATAATACTCCACGTAATTAAAACAGATCTTATTAATGCAAGATAATAATGAAAGTGTATTGCATACTACATGTTGATATCTAATTGCCTAATACTTCTTCCATTTTTGTTGGCATACGTAGCTCCTTGCTAAATTTATTTTTATCTTGATGTATAAACTAAATTGTTTTGGTTCTCAGAAAATGACTTTTCCAGAAATACTCTACAGGAAATAGCCTATGAGCAAATCAAGTGCTTCTGTTGATACGTGTTGCGTGTCTGCACTTTCTACAGACAGAGAGAGATTTTTGTTTTGCAAGTTTTCTTGGCAAATATTCTATAAAGAAAGTAAACATGTTTTGCTACTGGACCAAAAAATTGTGTTAATATAAACTCACTTAATCAGCTAAACCTACTGGGCAGGACTGTCATTAATGACTATTGGGAAAAAGCTATTTCAGTTATAACCGATTACAAGTTCAGTGGGATATGTGAGGGCAAACAGGGCAGCTGCCCTGAGCACAACCATTGTACAGAGACTCGCAGCCGTTGTGCCAACTGAAACAGAAGGAGAAAAGTTTAGATTTAGGAAGTAAAATGAAAAGTTACTTTTGTAGGAGAAATAGATTGTGAGATATGGTAGAGATGGCACTGGGGTGCTAAGAAGCACCTGCAAAAGTCCCTTCAGGATGGCATGAGCATAAAAAAACCTTACCATTTAGGATATGAAGACTGAGAAGACCCCCTAAAAAAGAAAAGCATGTGATCAAACTTTAATATGTATCTTGTCCTTATATAACATATTGGTATGAACAGATTTTCATTCTCTAAGATTAATTATACATTCTGTATGTTCATCCACCTTTTTTGGAAGGGAAATGTATACACAGGCATAAACTAGATTTCAAAGCTGAGAATGATAAGTTAAAAAAGACTGGCAGTGAATCCTGTAGACAGTATAATTGATGGTTGCAAAGGTGTTACGAAACATAAATGACAAATAAAAAATACCAAAATAGAAGACTGCACACAAGAAAGGAAACAAACAGGATATACTTACAACACCTGATCACTGGTTCATGGTCTGTTTGTATACAGATTATATGGTTTAAAAGGCTTATTTATATCATATATCATATATATATATATATATATATATATATATATATATATATATACATACATCCTATGAAAACTCGATTACCTAGAAATAAGCCTTTGCTGCTGGATTTTTGTTTATTATTTTATTGGTATAATTACATAGTGTTTTAATCCTAATTAATGATAACTCTCTCTACAGTTAACAGTAGAGTACCTTGGAGAATGAGAGGATTTACCTCATATTATGGGTGAAGTTTCTAGATTGTAAACTCAATTGGGCAGTGTGATGTTATCATCTGCATTCCTTTTGAGATTTTTCCTAGGAAAGGAAGGACATGAGTCCCCACAAGCAGGGCACTCCTCGCATATTGTCTTCACAAAATGTTGAACAGATCAACGTACTCTCTCTATTTTATCCCATTCTTTTATTGTTTTGATCACAGTCCCTTATGTACAAACCTCTCCGCTCAATAATGTATTTTCATTTTTAGAGACGGATGTGAAATAAGAAGAGGAAAAAACAGAGAAAGAAGAGATAGAAGACAAAATACATCATACAGTGTGTGTGTTTATACAGGTAACGAGCTGAGATTAGGAGCACTCTCTAAAAGGGAGTGCTCCTAATCTCAGTTTGTTACCTGTATAAAATACACCTGTCCACAGAAGCAATCAGTCAGATTCCAAACTCTCCACCATGGCAAAGACCAAACATTATGCTTTGGGGATTTTTTTCTGCTAAGGGGACAGGACAACTTCACCACATCAAAGGGACGATGAATGGGACCATGTACCGTCAAATCTTGGGTGAGAACCTCCTTCCCTCAGCCAGGGCATTAAAAATGGGTCGTGGATGGGCATTCCAGCATGACAATTACCTAAAACACACAGCGAAGGCAAAAAGGAGTGGCTCAAGAAAAAGCACATTAAGGTTGTGGAGTGGCCTAGCCAGTCTCCAGATCTTAATCCCATAGAAAATCCATGGAGGGAGCTGAAGGTTCGAGTTGCGAATGTCAGCCTTGAAACCGTAATGACTTGGAGAGGATCTGCAAAGAGGAGCGCGACAAAATCCCTCCTGCGATGTGGCCAACAACAAAAAACGTCTGGCCTCTGTGATTGCCGATAAGGATTTTGCCATCAAGTCATGTTTTGCAAGGGGGTCAAATACTTATTTCACTCATTAAAATGCAAATTAATTTATAATTTATTTGAAATGCATTATTCTGGATTTTTTGTTGTTGTTATTCTGTCTTTCACTGTTCAAATAAACCTACCATTAAAATTATAGACTGATCATGTATGTGTCAGTGGGCAAACATAAAAAATCAGCAGGGGATCAAATAATTTTTTCCTTCACTGTATATCACCTATGTTACAGCGGCACCATGGAAAACAGACGTATTTCATGTATTCTGTGAATACAGTGATGGCACATGACATAAACGTAGATGCTTCTATTCCAGATTAAATAATAGTAATTTTTGATTATGCTGACATGCTTCCTCTCAGACCTTCTCTGGTCCTTATCAGGTAAAGAGTTAGATATATACTAAAATGTTTTCCTGCAATTCTAGACAATGGAAATGTCTTGAGGCCTGTGTGGACGACAAGAAAAATCCTGACTTCTGCTGGTTATAAAGCTTAGTTATGTTTTTTTAGGCCTGCTCATTCATCCTTTGGAGAGTCTTTTCCCGCTTTCTAAAATAAATATAATCTGCTTGTTTAAATCACAGGTAGACCTTATTTTCATATGAAGACAAAATCCACATCTCTGACTGCATCTCACTCTTGACTGTGAATTATATAACAAGGAAAAGGTCACCACTTTTTGCGCCATTTACCATTCAACTGGTCACTAGTTTTTCCTAGCTTTTCTACTTATGTGGAACAAACTCGTTGTGAATTTTACCCTCGCTCCTTCTTATATTATCTTTTATATCTTTTCATCTTAAACCATTTCATTGTGTGCAAATCAATGGTAGACAGTAACACTGGGGACTAATTATTTTGTGAAGAAAAACAGATAAAGCTATTGTTTAGGCTCTGACTGAGAACAGTGACTTTGTTCCAATACATTTCTTTAATGCTCTATTGTGTTTACAAATGCTGGAATAGTATATATATATATATATATATATATATATATATATATATATATATATATATTTTAAACCATTTTATAAACCAGCATATAATGTCTTGATATGTATGCTATTCAGTGGAATATAAGACACACATACACTTTCTACTTTCCCTGTTTTAGAAACTGCTGAAATGTTTCTAGATGGAACCGAATCCTGTAGACTAATGGAATACCGGCCAGAATCTATATCTCATATACACGCTCACAGGCAACTGGTGTAGCCACAATGACATATTGGCAAACAACTTACACATGGAAATGTTTCAGTTCTACAACTTAGTAGAAAACATAATTTTCCTGTAAGAGAATAATTATGGGGTGTAAATTTCAAGTCAATTTAGGAACATATTTTTAAAGCATCCAAAGCAGTTTGCGTTAAACCAAAGTGCATAAATAAGCAAAGTTTCTGTCATGAAATATACACTCCAGGAGATCTTTTAACTGCTTTATTCATGAAACAACACATAACATAACACACAGGCAGTGTCTGTCATGGCTGCTGTCAGTTACTCTGTCTCTGGAGTCAGTTACCAATGTGACTCCTCCCACTCATTGTAACTTTATTAGCAGGCCTGCTCCCATGACAGTTTCAAGATCCAGGTTATTAAGCTTTAGACACTAGGTACAATAAAGAAGGTATTGGAAGAATATTTAGTTTTTTATCTCCTCCATTTGACCACCATAGCTCTTTTCACACCTTTTAACTGCATTGGAGACAGGAAACCCTAAAGATGTTGTATTTGTAGTTGAATTTGCAGCACTGATTGTTTGATGATTATTTGACGGTGAAGTGATGCCAAACTTTGTGAATGACATCAACAATGACTATAAAAGGAATATTTCATATAGTTGTGAAAGTAGGAAAAATCACTATTTAGATGTTACTCTATAAATTCTTTTGCATGGAACAACAAAGTAGTTAAGTCTTCCTAAATGAGCGCTTGGTGGACAGATGGAATTACACTGGAGGTAAATTAGAGATAAACAGCAGGGAGGGGTGTTGGTGTACCCGTTTTCCCGCTGTACATTTCAGTGTTAACCATAAACTCTCTTTCTTCCTTTGACTTCACTGTATCTGTCTCGTCTCTTTATTTGCCACACATGTGGCGGTAATTTCCTGATGTCCTCTCACCTCACTACTCACCCATTTGACCCTAATCCTTAGCACCTCTTACCCTTTCTTTCCAATGTTCTTACACTTACATTAGCCCATCTGTTCAACCCCTCTTTCAATTGGCTCTCATCTCTCCTATTTTGTAGAAACTGTCCCTAGATCCTACACACATGTCCAACTACTTTCCTGTCTCCATTGACCTCAAGGTCTTTACTACTACTACTAGCACTTTTGACCTGCAATTGCCTAACACACTTTTTATTTCTTCTAACTTTCAGATTGGCATTTTATAATCTATTTCTGTCCACAGCACTTTACTGAGGCAACCCTCAACCAAATTAGTAACAATCTCTTCACTGCTTCTATGATCTGTGAGCATTCCTATGACATTTTCATGTTAATTGGATGTTTTTTCTGTCATTCGTTGAACCACTCTTTAAAACTATGACGAAACATGCCAAACTTTGGTGCTTTCCTTTACAATGTATATTGTTTTAAGGTACAGTAAATTTGTTGAATTGTCCCTGCTTGATGTAAATTCAGTCTGTAAGATAACATTCAAGACATCTCATTGATTTAAGTAAGGAGCATGAACGGCTAGCTCATAATAACAATGAAGTCACCTAGTCACAATGCATTAATACAATTGAAGATTATGTAGGTATTGACAATAAATAGCAATGGTTGTATATAAAGGTGATACAAATAATAATTCCCAAGATCCCAAATTTTCCTTGGAGGAAAACGTAATTCAAAATATTAAGATGAGTTAGTGTAGAATGTAGACAAGTCATGTATTTCTAAAGAAATCCACAACCCATGTGGTCTCCTCCTAGTGTCCTCTAAACTATGTGTCTAAACTACGTGTGCAAATATTACAAAGTCAAACACTAAGTCAAGCCCAAAAAAATAGTCCCAGTACAGTGTGTCATAGGGATGTTTTTATTCTTTTTTCCATTAAGTTCCAAGCCAGTTATATGTGACTTTGAGCCCCACCTAGGAGTCACAATATTCAGAAAATTAATAATAGTGTCTGGAGAAACTACACTCATAATTCACAGTACAGACTAAAGGCACACAACACCGCACAGCAACAGACTATGGGTGTGCATTCATTAAACGGGATGTTTCCATGAGATTTGAACTTTTCAAGTGTCTATGCACTATGAAAGGGCAACTCCAGAGAGTTTCTCCTGAAAGACGGGCAGATCAGACCCTGCCTAATGCATAGATAATTCACGGAGGTAAAATGGACTAAGTTAGTAAATACAAAAATGTACAAAAGTTAGTAAATGTCCCTTTAAACCTAACCTATTACTAAACAGCAACTTCAAAAGCAAGGATTTAACTGTAAATAAGAATGTGAAAAAATCTTATGACTTATTTAAGAAACACATATATTAAAGTTTTTTCCTTGAAATGTGTACCGGCTGTTGGGTTGGAGGATAAGGATATAAGCCCCCCTTGTGGCTGTATTTATTTTTGTTTAATAAATGAAACAAACAAATAACTGAGAATATTTCGGTATTACCTATAGAAATAGAAACAGGTATATTACACAAGTTATTTCTCTAAAATTATGTAGTTCCAGTTGCATTTATTATTCCGCCATGTTACTATATATGAGTTCAATAATGCTATTAGTACTTCACTTAGGGTGATGAGCTTTTGCACCTTGGCTAAACAGAGTGCCAACGCATTATGATTATTACATGTGTCTGGATATAGGTTTGTTAATTATTTTATTCTCAGATATATAGCATTTCAGGAACAATGCATTTCTGTTATTGCAACTTGTCCAAGAGGAAGTCAGAAGGCATTTCCAATATAGATGTGACTGTAGTATGTATCCAATGCATACCCCCCTATTCTTCCATCTCTGAAAGTAGGTTCCTCCGGCATTGTTGCGGTTAACCAAAACACTATGCGATGTAATGTGATTACTCTTACAAGCATCTTACTTCATTGTCGGTGACATTAGGCATAGACAGATGGCGTGACTAACTCAGATCGTGAAGATGGGTTGTGTTCAGACAGCTCAGTGAGATCAGAAAAATAACCTAATTCCTAAGAGGTGATTTGTTGCTTTGTTTAAACCTATTTGACACATTACAAATATTCTGCCGATTTGGAGTTAAACTATAAGAAATTATAATTATGGTTCTGGGGCGATCTAGAAGAATTGAACACTCAGCACAAACATTCCATTGGTTGCCAGGGTGATTAGACCTTGATCACCACTTTGCACTAGAACTAGTTTGTAAACAGCCCCTGACGTTTTAAATAACTGGCAATGGATTTTGCTGATCATCGGGCTGATGATATTATGGAAGGCCGATGTTATTTTTAGGTCATATAGCTAGGGCTGGTGCCTAACAATGAGATTTTTGGAATAGGTCCAGTTCTTCTACTTTATTTTATATGTAATTTTGGATAAAGACAGATGCTTTGTGGTTATTAGACTTCAAGAGTCCAATAAATCACTGATTATGCAAAAGAGCAATCTTGGCATTTATAACAATATTTGGCTTAGCATGTACTCCCAGCTTCCCAGATCTGAGCAAACTAAAGTAAATTTCTTTAAATGTCAGATAGTTGTGTACATTTGTTGGAAACCATTATTTTATCTTTATTTATAGATAATATCATTTAGAGGATGTAGCAGACACATGGGTGGTCCTAATATCCCAGACACATGCCATACTTTTTTTCTTGCATTTCCAAATAGGCAATATAGTTGTGCATCTTTCTAGAACACTATTACTATTGGGGAGCTTATTCAAGGTGCAGATCAAGGTTGGATTGGGTCCTGGGGCAAAACTATTACAAGGGGTACCTAAGGGTACCTACTGCACAGGTCCAGGTCAAAATGGCCCTTTTTAAACAATTCTGAACAGACACGGAGAGAGACAGGCACGCAGCTGGGTCATGTTACGCCATGAAACTGTGAAACAGTGTGTGAACAGCTAGACAGAAGTCTGCAGCAGAGGTATGGGCGAGAGACAGGGGGTATGTATGCATGTTTGTATGGATGTGAGAATGTGTGTGTATGTCTAAGTGTATGTGATCATGTATGTCTAGGTATAAGTGTATGTGATGATGGATGTGTAAGTATAAGTGTGTGTGATCATGGATGTCTATGCATAATTGTATGTGTGTGTGAGCATGGATGTGAATGTATAAGTGTGTGTGAGCATGGATGTGTATCTGTAAGTGTGTGTGTGTGTGAGCATAGCTGTATATGTTTAAGTGTGTCTGAGCATGTATGTTTAAGTGGTGTGAGATGGAGTGTGTGTTAGCATGAATGGTGAGAGATGGTCTGTGTGTTAGAATGAGTGTGTACGTGTGTGTTAGTGAGTATAAGTAAGCATGTGTAAATTTGTGTAGGTGTGTTTACATATGTGTACAGCGCTACAAAAGAATGAAGATGCTATAAAAACAATAAATAATATTTGTACCTTAGTTTATGTTGGAGGGGGGGTCAAGCTGTTTGGGGGCACTGACAAGCTGGAGCAAAGATGACACAGGCAGGCTGTTTGGGGGCACTGATAAGCTGCCTGGGGCACAGGTGGCACTCACAATATGTTTGGGGCAAAGGAGGTACTCACAAGCTTTTTGGGGGCAAAGGGTGAGACATGTTGCTTGGTGAAGTTGGGTGGCCTTGGGGCAATATTTCACACCAGGGCACTGAGGTTTCTAGTTATGTCCCTGGTTGATTGGCTAGTTGTGTTAGTGTGAATGTCTGGATACCTGTATTAGTATGAGTTTCTGTGTGTATGATAATGTGAGTGTTTTGGTGGGTGTGTTTGTGTGAGTCTTTGCATGTGTGTATTAGTGTGAGTGTCTTGTTTGTGTTAGTGTGCGGCAGTCTAAATGCCCTTCCCAAGATCAGGCTATGGATCCACCCCTGCCATGCAACTCCCTACTCATTGAAATATTTTCAACACCAGTGTTATAAAGTGTGATGTGAGCTATGGTTTTTGATGTGACAGAAAGCAAAGACATATGATTATTAGCAGACTTACACAAAAGAGGTATACAATTTATTATTTTATTCACATTAAATAACTCTACTTTTAGGTGTGTTTCATTTGAATACTCAAATCTCTAACCTACTGGTGCCACTTTAATTGACAATTGTACTTACATAGATCAATTACATAGATGTGTAACAAATCCTTGGGGTGGGCATGGCACCCTGCGATATAGCTGGCCGCTTTAAGCTAAAACAAATGACATTTTCTGCTAACGATTTCTGTAATTATTGATTAAAAGATGTATTATCATATAACTTGCTTATTGTTTTACCTACTTTGCACCGTGTATTTCTTTTTTTTTATGTGACTGTACACAAGAGAGACCTAATTTCACATGTTTGCGAGACACAAACATTTAGATTCAAAATAGGATTTACACATGATGGTGGGCTTTCAACACAGAGACCTGGGGTTTTGATTCTTGCCATTGCAGTCAGGCCCTGTGTAAGCTACATAATACATAATTTTTTTGGCAGAAAAAGGGGACTCAATTGTCGACCTCTTGCCAACAATGGTACATCAGTAAAGATTCAGGTTCCATTCTTTAATGCCAAATCATAGTAATTCCACCCAAGTAAAACCATGGTATGGCTGCCAATATGTGAACTAGCCTTGACCTCTTCCTGCTTTTAGACAATGTGTAAATAATGTATGGATTTTCCTATTCTTTGCCTGCCCCTGCTTAACATGGAAAAATGGTGCATAAACTACACATTTCATCATGTATCTACACATTTCTGCTGGTAACCAAGGTTCCAAGTGCCCTTTAAACCTAACAAGTTAAGGATGTGTTCAGGATGGCTGAGCTTATTATACATTCTGATTGCCCTGCCGCCTCACAGCAAAATACTGTCAAGTGAGACACTCCGGCATTATGTTCACACGTATTTATTTTAGCAGTTAATTTTCTATAAGTGATATTTCTTCTCTACGGTTTCCTTCCTTTGCTCCTTAAAGAGTCCATTACTGAACAGGAAGTGTCATTCAATAGCTCCAGCACGACTCTAGCCTTCTGAAGTCTCAGTGAAACACATGTGCCCGGGGGTAACGAGTATATAATCAAAACTATCAGATGTCATTCATTCAGAACAAAATGAATTCTGGAAAAAGGCTGTATTTACTTTCCGTGAAGTGATCTATACAGGAAACATACACATGACATCATATAAAATGATAGAACATCAAACAAATAAAAAAATATTCAAAGTAACTAGAACGTATTTGCTACAATTGTGATGTAATCTGAATTGTGCGTGACATCATCTTCATATTGAATGAGGCATCTTAACTTGTGGCAGGACATACCTTAACATAAAGGCCTCATGTTCAGTCAATCATAAAGAAAGGAGGCACTGTCAACTTCCTGTCCTGCTTTTCAGTATGGCGCCACAGTAAATGCTCTGTTTACTTTAGTGCTCAATCCTAATGCACACCACGTTATGAAAGTTTGGAAATATGGTTCCATTTAAAGAAGATGGGGCCCCACTTCTAAAGACTCTACTGAGAGCTTCCCATTAAGGAGACAATTTTTGGTTCTCTTTAATAATAAGTGAGGTTATAAAAGCCTGGGGAACCTGTGTAGCACACTGCTTTCCAAAACAGTGTCAATAGAGTTTGCCACCATCCAAGGTGGCCAGATGGCTGCCATGTCATACATGAATCAAATTCAGTGAACACCTAATATGATACAAGCATTTTTTGGCAGATAAGAACCATTCAAACCATTTTGTCTGGCCATTTTCCTGACATAATCAGTCCTTTGTCTTGTCTTAGATTCAGAATATCTTTATGCCTATGCCATGCATTTCAATTCCCTCATTGTATTAACCTCTGTCACTTCTGCTGGAAGGCTGATATCTCGTTTGTGAACAAATTCAAAGAGATTAATAAATCTTGCCGAGATTAATAAAGTACCTCATATTGAAATAAATGTATACTTAAAATGTACGTATGGATCACTTCACACAGGATCTCCAAACTGAAAATGTGATGATGTATGTCACAGAGCCCAAAGTTTAGACATATACAATGGTTTCTTGTAGGCTATCTCAGATTCATGATGTGTGCGGGCAGGGGGTACACTTTCCATGTTTTGCAAATAGGTACATACTGGACACTGACCACTATTATTTAGGATCTGTGCAGAGTTTTCTTGTTAAATATCATTTTTAAATTATCCCTTCATACTGTAAGTATTCACTAAAACTGAATAGGTCAATGTAAAAGTTCAAGATGGATTCAAGCTGGTTCAAACGAGTACGACTCCTCTAGTTTAGTATTTTTAGTGGTTGATTGAAGACCAAAGAACAATCTCTTTTTAAATCCCCTTGTCTGTTTCTTAACATAATGTCTCTCTATCCCAACAGCTTGGTTACAGAATGTGAGGTTAACGAACCCCACGGGACTAAAATGCATGTGTTACAAGTGAACATTATAAATTGGACACTGTATATGAAATATTATGTAACTTACTCAATGACCCATGGCCCAAAATAGACGTGACCCATTTTCAGTAAACCCTTCAACTTGGCATGATCCGCACCATTTTCCATTTTTAGAAGGTGACATGAATACTTTTACATTTTTGGGTTTTGTTTGAAATGTCCCAAGTCATATATATATATGTGTGTGTCTATATTATGTTGGTGCATTACCTTTACAGAGATCTTTTTAATTGTAATACATCTTGTTTTGTAGACAATATTAATATAAATGTATTCTCACTAGATAATACTATAGAAAGCGTGTTATAATAGTTGTATTACTTACATTATATAGTACAAGTGTGTTTCATTTCAGGTCTTTATACATTGTATACGCATCTAGCCTGCTCGAAATGGGATGGATTCTGGGCAATCCCGTTAACCCCTTTAAAAACCAAATCTGACCCACTGAACGCACACGCAAGCTTTCATGTGTTTAACCAATGTGTTTCTTAAGAAGTGTCTTCAGGCTTAGCTCTCCAATAAAGTATCTGGCAGACATGGAGCACAAACCCCCTTTTTGGCCTTCCCTCCTCCCTTGTTTGCCCTGTGAAGCTATTCAGTACTGGGGGAGGGAGCTGAGTGCTGAGAGGTGACTGGCAGAATCTGACTTAGAAAATACCCAGAAACACTATACTCCTTCTTGCAGAGCGTTCGTATTCTGGCACTGGGCTTAGCATTTGCTTCCTACACTTCTAGAGCTGGGAAAATATGTGCTGGTTTTAGAAGCTGCTTGCAAAAGCTGTGAGATTCTGATGCTTCTTCCCAGTTACTCAGAGTTTAGGAACAGCAGGAGGACTGCCTCACCTACATAAATAAGTGCACTATGACATGTGAAGTCCTGATGACAGAAGGCTGGGTGAAGGTGAGGAGCTGCCTGCACAGTGCTTCTTGACTCTGGATCCTCTTCTCCGCTCTATGAAGTAGGCTGTACTCATATGCAAAACTTGAGCACTCATCACTGCCCAGCATGGGGGATCTGCCTTCTCATAGACGATGACAGAAGAAAGGCCAATAGGTGGCAGAGATAAAATCCTGTGATCACTGGAGCATCATACACAGAAACCCTACACCATGCATCCGCAAGGCATCAGCAGCTAGCGAGAAGAATCACCTTTCACAGTCTTGGATGGGGATTATCCAGAACAGGGTTAAGTTGACTTTAGTTGCAGCTGCAAGTTATTGAATGAAGAGAGGGGCCCTGAAAAGGGAGAGAGGCGGCTGACAGAGGACTTCAGGACCAGGACTGAATTTACTGGACCTGATTGTGGACTTACAAGTGGCTACTGTTGATTGCTCACCTGTTGCTGCTCAACGTGGGCCACCAGATTCTGGACTGTTTTTTTTTTGTCTCAGCTATATTGGCAGAGCCCTTACCGGACCAGTGCTAGTCACCTATTAGCTAGTGTTGGCTGACTGCTGTAGTCCTGCTGATCACCTCCTACCAGTGCTGGACCTCATCTGCTTCCGAATCCTGAGAGTACACTAGAATTGCTGAACTTTGTCTGGACCAAGTCTAGCCTCCAGCACCCTCTTTCCTTACTACTTGCTAAGCCTTGACTGGGCTGAACTATAGACTTTCCATTACCCAGTGAGGCTTAGTAACCACCAACCCAATAGTCCTACTCACCGCGGCTTACTGAACCCTGACTGCACCGGTAGTGTCCGCTGCTGCTCCCTGCTGCTCCTTGAGAGTTGTAGATCTGACAGATAGGGGGCGCCTGTGACTTTTCTTTAGGATCGGAGGTGGGAATGGCAGCTGGGAGCATCACCACCTTACCGACAGGGCCCGAGGACGGAGGCAGCAGCCCGTTCCCTCCGGGAAACTTTAAAGACCCCAAACGGCTGTACTGCAAGAATGGGGGGTACTTCCTGAGGATCAACTCAGATGGGAGAGTGGACGGTGCCCGGGAGAAGAACGACTCGCACAGTGAGTGGGACAGGGTCGCATTGTTATTATTATTATTATTATTATTATTATTATTATTATTATTATTATTATATGCAGTTTCTCTATAAAAACTTTCACCGTGCCAGTTATTTTCTGAATTTTCTTTTTTTCTGGCACTTAAAGAGTTTATTCTCTTAATATAATCAGTTAATATTTGTAAATAATAATATTCCTACTGATGGGAATATATCATCTGTATAGAGATCCACCATACACAGGGCAGGAGCAGTTTTTTGCGATACTTAGTAGATAAGGACCACACTGATCATGGGTGTGCGTTGCAGAATGATACATAACTTGCTACAATGTGACACTATGAATATGATCAGTGATGGAGACATGTGTTACCTGCCTTTGTAGGATTAAATGTATTTTTCAGGATAATAAATCTATGCTTTCGGTTTCTATTCTGCAATAAAGTGGTGCGCAATCTAATTTATTTTGCCCATTGTCCTAGTAACCCCATAGCTTACATCTCATGCCTTAATTACTAAGGGTTATTTAGATGTGGTGTAAAAAAAGCTGCTACTCTTGCTTTAGTGAAAGGGTGGTAGATAAGTGGAGTAGCCTCACAGCAGAAGTAGTACAGGTTAATACAATGAGGGAATTCAAACATGCATGGGAAAGGCTTATGGGTATACTGAATAAAATACAAAATCAAGGACGTTTCCAGCAGAAAGAATGGGACAATGTTTCTTAACTCGCCGTTTGTAACAGCTGTCAAGAGGAGTCACAGATAATCCCATTTCATTAGAATAACTAACACCAATTTGTGCTCTCACAATCTAAATATTATCTACATATTTCGCAGGATATACCGTATATTTGGACAAAATGTCATAGTCCAAAGAGTCATAGGATTAACTGTAATGAAGTTTTATGGAGACAGCGGCAGATAAGTGGAACAGCCTTTCAGCAGAAGAGTATACGGGTTTAAACATACATGGATTATTCATAAAGCTCTGTTAAATATAAGAAAAGGCGAAGAACCAAATAAGGTTTGAGATTTCTACAGCAGAAAAAAGGGCAGGATAAATGGGACAAATAGTTCTTATCTGCCATCAAATTCTCTTTCCATATTTGCAGTTTAGCTACAATCATGAAAGTGCTTTTACGTTTGTACCAAAATAACTGCATTTGAACAATTAAGATGATGTGACCTGTTCTTGAATGTGCTCAACCACGAAGACCTACAATGCATGGGCACTTACGCCATGTGCTTAGATGTACAGTTGTTTATATACTACTTGTAATGTCCTGTCCACCCATTGTACAGCGCTACAGAATATGATGGTGCTATACAAAACAATTAATAAATGTGTCCTTTGGTACAATCAATGCAATTGTTGCATTTGTTGTAAATTTAGCATTTATATCCCTCCACATAATGTATTGAACATTTGTAAACATTAAATATTGTATTGCATTTGATACAATCCTTTGATTAGACTTTTTGGATCATCTTTGGCCATTTAACATTTTTTCAGATCTCTTCGCCCCGCAGGGCTATGCTAGCGATGATTGCGCACATTACTGATGACATCATATCCAGTTACATCAGTGAGAAAGTAAAGCTAGGCACAGGTGTTGAGGAAAATAGATGTGTGCCTTCTGTACATTATAGCTGATATTCCAAACTCTCCTTCGCCATCAGTGTAAGATCTAAACTGGGAAGGAGAACAAAATCAACATTAGAGGAGATGATGCCTTATCCTTCTCTGAGCCAGGTGCCGAGGTGAGGGGTAACTGCAGTTGCTTCCTTTCATCTAGTGTGATCAAATGTCATTCTTTGTATTCAAGGAAGGTGGACACGCCAGTTAAATGCACAATATTCCAGCCCATTAGTGCACCTGGCACTTGTCAGAGTAAGCAAGGCACATGTGTATGTAAAGTGTCTGGTCTAGCACCAGATCAGATTTAGGTTTCAGTGCTACCAAACCTGGTATCACAAGTGCGCATACGTATATGTACCCGTGCTCTCACAATCTCCATCGCTCAAACATACATATGCACACATGCAGTCTTTAGTACACATAGAGTACCTCCTATGAAGCTGATCAGTAGGGGCTGCCTTCATCAGTGCAGTCCCTGCATGTGCTCTGCGTAACTGCTGTGATGGACCCGTGTCTCGTATGTTTCCTTGATACTTTGGTATTTTAGGTTCAGCTGACAGAAACCACTCATGCATTAACCATGTTATACTCTGGCTTATCTGCGACAGCAGCTGCAGGGGGCATTAGCTTTTAGAAGTCAGATCCCGTCATGTGAAAATACAGTCACAGATGCCATAGAGTTCAGTCCTGGCCACGACACTGTCACTATGTCGGCCAGTTATAGTTAGAGAAGGATGGGGTTGGCAGGTTTCAGGAGACACCTTAGCTAATTTACCATTATCATTTAATAATGCATATTAATTATTTCAGGTAAATACACTGTGTAAGCATCTTAATTGCTTAAATAGCAATTAACTAATTTACATAGAATAGGCTGATGAGTCCAAGTTATGTGTATGATATTGAATGTAAGAAAATATAATGGTTATGTCATATAGATGCATCATTTATATTAGCGTCACAAAGTCTATTTTCATTTTCACAGTGTTTTTCCTTATTAGAAGGTTTCTCAATTATTGATCACTTCAAGACATTGGCCCATGTTGTGCTTCTGTACATAGCCGGCCTTAGGTGTTCTGGCGCCCTGTGTGGACTACTCCTCTGGCGCCCCCCCATCCCAAAAAAAGAAAGGAAAAAGAATCTTGTCACAGAACTCCCCTTTCTCACTATCTATCTCCTCTCCCCCTTTATCACTATCTACCACCTCTGCCCCTTCTCACTATCTACCACCTCTGCCTCTTCTCACTGCCCCCCTCTGCCCCATCTTACTGCCTCCCCCTGCCCCTTCTCACTGGCCCCCCTCTGCCCCTTCTCACTGCCCCCCCTCCTACTTCTCATTATCCTTACTTGTTGAGTCCTGCGGTGGGAGCGGGAGGCGTGCGCTCTGCTGTGGTGCACGCTTCACAGCTGAGCGCCGGAATAAGACATCATATTTTGGTGCTCAGCATGAAACGCCGGCACCGTGATGGAGTCACGGAGAGTGAGGGGCGCCGAGCGGTTGCTGAAAACTTCACAAGCGACTGCTTGGCGCCCCTGCCCGGGGACATAAAATAAAACATTGTTTTTTTTGTTGTTTTAACTTTATTTAACATTCTCCATGTTAAATAAAGTTAAAAAAAAAACTTCATTTAACAAGGAGGATGTTAAATAAAGTTAAAAAAAAAACGTTTTAATTTAGTCCCAGGCAGGCGCCTCTGTTGCCATGGCGCCCTGTGTGGCCGCACAGGTCGCACACCCCTAAGGCCGGCCCTGCTTCTGTACATACACTTTGAGTATATATATTCCTGCTGGGCTCAATGTACAGATGCACGGTTCCACATCTGGAAGTTATTTTCCGTCCTTTATCTGTCTGCTCTGGCTTTGCTAGAAGAATTGGAAATGTGTACAGTTGAGCTCAGGTTGCATTTCCTTCCCCCACCCAGAAAGTTTTACAATGAAATACCTTGAATTTGTTAGGGCTTTTGCCATTAAGGGTTAATAATAGCTACCATTTATTATAAAGGAAAAAGTATTATCAGCCCTAGCAGATACGAACCAAATATTTATATGTGAACCATCATTGACTTTAACTGGTTTTTCCAAATGAAGTTTCTATACACCTTGTAATACACAAATACTGCATTAACAGCCACATGCTAACTTTCAAAAAAACAAAACTAATTTGGGATTTCGGTGATCTCGCTCACTTTATTTCCAGCATTTGGGTAATGACAAATCAGAAACCAAAATCTGAGCATTTACAAAAATATTGTTAAATAACATTATAAGTTAAATCAACATTGACTATTTGGGTGGCCCTTTCCCCTTTGGGACATGGACTCTGAAGTTAGAATTTCCTATGCACCAGCGTTGCCTTTTATGTTAAGGTGACAATGGAAGGAAGCACTGAGAGGATATGGGATAGGAGACACGGTTATAACATAGGTTATGAAAGAATAGGCTGTATGTAGTTAAAAACACAAATGTGGGTAATAACCACATGGACAAGCTGCTTATACAGCGTCATGACCACTTCTGAGTCAGTAAGGGAGTATGCGGCCAGTTGTCACGCCAGTTTGCCACTGGTGTGGCCTCCACATCACCCTAGTCATGTCATGCGCACGCAAACAGTTGTCTTAATTGACTGGGGAATAAGTTATTCTTCAAAACGGACATTTTACTGCATTGCAAGAATTTGTAGAGATCAAAAGTAAACGGTCGCATTTCAGGTGTGCATGCTGCCGATGACTTACCTTACAATCACTTGCCTAACAATGACTTACCTGTGTTTACCAGTATGTCTTAACGTAATATAATAATATTTAGTGCAGAAACCAGAGCAAAGTTAAAATGAAACGCTGTATAAGAAATATACGGTAAACGAATACATTACCCATATAAAATGTTTGGAAAAAATATTTAATGCTTTTTATGCTTTAGAATTTCACCACTAATAATCTTTAGGTTTTACCGTGTCATGTTACTGCAAACCTCCCTGAAAATAGCGTGGATTATTTCCATTTTTAGATGCCCGATTATTGTATGTAAAGTGATGTTTGCGAAGAGGAAACCAGACTGGCTGATTGGGGTTACTACATTTTACTAACCCTATACGGAGGCATTTTTATTATGTTTAAACCAGGCTTTGACGTTGTTGCCCATGCCCTGGATTGAGCGGGGTTAGTGGTTAATGTGCTGGTCTTGAATACACAAGTCTGTGGGTTTCTTTTTAGCCTTGGCCACTTAGTCTACGTATGATGTTGGACAAGTAAATTTCTCTTGCCGTTCCTTGGCTTACCCACCTGCACTTGAGAATTCGAATATGTTTTCTTTAGTTCCGTCGGGAATTCACTGTGCAGAAATGAGCTTGCCTGAAAAAAATCTGGTTCTAGATCTTTGTGGCTACTGTACATTAGCTACAGTATTTGGAAACACGCACTGGTGGGAGCTATCATTGTAGAACTAGAATGTAAGCTTGTTTGAGCAGGGCCCTCCTCGCCTGTAAGTCAAATTGTTATGCTATAAACTACTTGTTATGTGCTGTTTACTCTGTACAGCGCTACTGAATATGATGGTGCTATATAAAACAATAAATAATATTAACTAAGGGAACTGAGTAACAGTGCCCCAGTTAATATTGCAGTTGTAGTTTGATGACAGCTTATGTTATCTCAGTCAGATAGGTTGGAGCAATATCTTTTTTTTACACATTGATATTCCTTGGTCATCGCTTTTTTGGGGGCTACTTGTAAGGTTATACAATAGAACAAATAATAGACGTGTACAAATGGACCAAAATTATTCAGACAAAGTTGAGTTTTTGGTCCATTTGTTTTTGGACAATAAATTTCGTTAACAAGTGTGCTTATGGGAATAGAATATTTAAGTATAATGTATAAACCAATACCACTTCAGATGGCAATAACCAGTTCTTTCAGTTTTCTGTAAATACTTAATTTAAGTGAAAATTACATACACATATCCACCAGCTACTAGTTATCATTATGTAACCTGTGTTATTAGCAAAAATAAAACCACCAATTGATTAATAAACCTTTTTAAAATGTTTTTAAATACCATTCCCCACTAGGCAATTAATCATATATGGGCTGCTTTACTTTAATGCACCTTTTTTATTATTATTGTCATAAATAATGGGATAAGGCTACTATGGAGACATGATAAGCTAGTAGGCTGGATTTGAAAAGTTACATTTAATTACTTAATAATTTTACGGTTTGTTAGCAATAGTAAGATCAGTACTGTTTTCTGTAAAGATATCCTATAAATGATACAGTACTTATCAGGAAATACTCCCACTATATATGCTTATCTCTCTATTAATATATTATGGCTTTCAGCAAATATGATATTATATATAAAAAGACTTAATAATCAAAAAGCTTTGGTATATAATGAATACAGACAATCAAGCCATACGAGTCTCGTCATAGTTAAAACAAGCATCTGTATACAATGTTGAGAAAGAAATAAACAATCCACATACACAATTCAAGATTTTCCATTACATGTATGACATACAAAAGTCAAACGTTTCCATATGGACAAATGAGTGCACCACATGTTAAAGGGACACAAAACCCTGCATTGTATTATATGGGTTGTCTTGTACCACATTTCATTGTTCTTAAACATCCAGTGGGATCTTTCCAATGGGTTGTGTTGAATAAAGCTATAAAGACAGATGGGTAAATGGATGGGTGGACTGACGAATGGATAGGCAGACACATTTAATAGACAGAGAGACCGAAGGGTGCATTCACTAAACTAGGTTTTTGCAGCAACACTGATCACTCAGATCACTCACTTCGCTCACTTCGCTTTGAATTATATTGGCTAACTAATTAATAAAGAATGTAAAGCAGTTTATCCTAGAGCTTGATAGTGGAAGTAGGATAACAGGCAGGCAAGTAGATACATTTTCAGTTTTTTTCTCAAAATCTAATTTCTAAAATCCCAAGCAATAATCTAAGTTTGTGCGTTTGTGTAGCTAGAGTTTAAGGACAGATTTATTATAGATAAATAGGCATACAGAATGACATAAATCCCACCAAAGCTGGGAATATATATATCATATATATATATATATATATATATATATACACACACACACATATGCACACACATTAGCAGCACATTGGGTGTCATTGTGCCAT
The DNA here is from genome assembly GCF_027358695.1 of Spea bombifrons. Taxonomy (NCBI): domain Eukaryota; kingdom Metazoa; phylum Chordata; class Amphibia; order Anura; family Pelobatidae; genus Spea; species Spea bombifrons. The sequence goes on along the minus strand of NC_071087.1, from coordinate 42,213,545 downwards.
CATCAAGTTGATCCAGTTCCAGTGGTTTCAGATAAAGCTGTGAGAATGTTAGTGTTCTCGTCCTCACCCTATGACTAGAGAAGAGCAGGTCAAGGTCACTTGAGGAGGAACTGATTATGTCAGCACACATATCATTCCTTCGTGTATTTACACTGGAATGGATCCCAGTCCGAAGGATTGAAATAAGGGTCACATAGCTTCAGCATCACATCCATTCCAGTTTATGCAACTTGCTTCTCATTAGCGCTAGGTCGTAGTGTAGTCATTAAACTCACTTTGCCGCATGACTGTTTCCATTTGCAAGATACATATTTTCATGAAATATTGGTGCAAAGCACAAAGGGGTCTTTAAATTGAGCAAGTGACATAAAACACATTTTATCACACTTTCTTTTCATTTACTAAAAAGTGCATTGGCTGATTATCTTGCTGACTTGGTGTTGACATTGGGTTGAGTTCTTTTTGGCTTTGTTCTAAAGGATACAACTGAAGAGTGTGGGTACTTTAATATACATTCTAAAAAACTAAATAAGAAAAGATATTCACTTGCCTGAGATAGAAACTGCAGCTGTGCAGCTGCCCTTTTCTATTGCATGAAAAATAGCAGAAGGGCAGGGAAAATAGGCAAATGCATGAAAATTTAGGACCACGCATCATATGCATTAAAATAAATATGGTAGCTGGAGTGTCCTTTCACCCCTTCAGGATTAGTTTTTTTTTATACTCTAAAGCCTGGATTTTTTCCCCATATTTAACCAAAGCGAGGTTTTCTTTTAAAACCATAGAAATACATAAAACATAATAATTGTAAGTGATATAATCAGAGTAATACCCCACATACATATTTTGTATATGTTCAAAAGGGTCACATTTATATATTACATATTACCCCATATTACATATTTATTAATACTACTTGCTTAAATGATTTGGAGATATAGATTTTTATATAACTTTTTAGTGGTGGGGCTAAGGGATATTGGGGCACTTATTAAAAAAATATATAATTTTTTTTCTTTTTTTGGTACTGTACACAGTGCAGTATGGATCGAGATAGCTTTGTGGATCTTGACAGATCTCTCTAATATATTTTGAATATCAGTGAAAAAAATGTATTTAAATGTCATTTTCCATTATTTTTTCCCCTTTTTTCAAAGTTTGAGAAATGTTGCTTCTCCCCCTGACCTGTGATCACACTGTTAGGCAGGGAAGAGGGGAAGTGAATGCACCCAAAATAATTTCCTCCCTGTTCTCAGTGAGTCTGGGAGAAGCAATTTAATTTGAAATCTAAACCCCTTATTTTGTCTTACATGAGCCTTAAAACATACTAAGGAAGTGTTTCTACGTGAAGATTTTTTCATAAAATAAGTGGGCTTTCATTTCTTTTAAAATAACTTTTACTTCCAGCAAAATATTAATTTTCGAAACGGAAGTCTCCTCATTGCTAATGCTAATTAAACAGACATCAAATATTTTTGGTTATTAACCAATTGTTTGTACAAAAAAAAATAGGTGATTCATTCTAATAATTGTGGTTTGATATAATGACTTCTAGTCTTAGATGATTCAACAAGTCGTTTCTAACATTTCATATAGTTCAGTTTTTCCATCCTCCTTGGTGTGCCTCTCCTTCACTTTCATGGCCGGAACTTGACTTTATAAGGTTCTTCACTGTGATTGTCAAAGCTACCCTGTTAGTGGTTTCCTCTGGCTGATGAATGGAAGTGTGGGGGCAGGATCTGCATCACACAGTGACAACGCTTGGATCTGAATGAATAACAATACTACCGCAGCACGCTCCATCTGGGAGAATTACTCATTTGGACTCCTTTAACCTCTTGGCACTGTTAAGGCCAGAAATTTGCAACCTTGTCCTGGCAGTGGCAGTATCTTCCTGGTCACCCACACTCTGGTTACACAGCCCTTTCTTTTGAATGGTTTTGTTATGTGCCAACTGAATCTATCTAGAAATTATATTTTAAACACTTTTAACAATAGTTTTTAACTAGTCTGAGTTTTTGTACCAAACTCAGCGTGAAGGAGCAAAATATCAGGGTCTCACAGTTTGCAGCTAACTCATTCATACCTGATGATATCTAAGACTTCCAATTGGTATTTTATGGTTGGTATCCCTGTTTGAATGCAGGTAACTCAATTAGGTGTCTCTGTAAATAATGACTTTTATAATAAATCAAGGTTTCCATGAAGACCGGTATTAGAGACATTTGGTTAAAGCATTTGATGAGTTTCTACAAAGAGTCTGCATGATGGGCCATTATAGCGTTGGTATTTAAAGAGTCTCAGGGTCAGCTCATTGAGAAAGATCCCAGGCAGTGGCATAATTACAGGGGTCGCACCTGTGGCAACTCTGATGGGGCCTGTCTCTTTAGGGAGCTCGGGCAAGCCCTGCGACCACTTGTTCCTATCTCCTCGTACTGGTTAAAAATTGTTCAGAAAGGGCTTTTCCGACCTGGACTGCTAAACTATTTTGAACCGGCACCAGAAGACAGGAACTTATCAGGGTCACATTATGTCACGTGACCCCCCAGGGAAACCGAGGCTATATGTGCCGGATATATGTGTGTTTGAATATATGTATGTATGTATGTGAGCATTAATGTGCATGTATAAGTGTATGTGGGCATGGATGTGTATGTACAAGAGTGTGTGAGCATGAATGTCTATGTATAAGTGTATGTGATCATGAATGTGCATGCATAAGTTCATGTGAGCATGCATGTCTGTGTATAATTGTATGTGAACATGAATGTCTATGTATAAGTGTGTGTGTGAGCATGGATGTCTATGTATAAGTGTATGTGAGTTCTGATGTTTAAATATGTGAGCATGGATGTGTAAGTGGTGTGAGGTGGAGCATGAGTGGTGTGAGAGGGAGTGTGTGTGTTAGCATGCCTAATTTGTGTGTGTTTACATATATGTGCCAGAGTGTATGTTGCGGGGCAAGAGGCAAAGGAGGCACAGAAAAGCTATTTAAGGGCAGTGATGGCACATACCAGCTGTTTAGGGCAAAGGTGGCAAAGATAAGCTGTTTGGGGGCACTGACTAGCTGGGGGCAAAGATGGCAAAGGCAGGCTGTTTGGGCGTTAGGACAGTACTGATAAGCTGCTTGGGGCAAAGGCACCCATAAGCTGTTTAGGGCAAAGGTGGCACTGTGTTGCTTAGTGAAGCTGGGGGGGGGCTGGGGCAATTTTGGCACCAAGGTGCTGTGGTTTCTAGTTACGCCCCTGATCCCAGGTATGCCCACCTGTCATGAGAATATATGCACACACATAATGAGTGCATAAATTGTTGGCGCTATATAAATAAAAGATAATAATAATAACTCAGAAGCTGCCACACTAGTAGCCCACCGATTGCTTGCTATGTAACTTGAGTAGGGGATAATTGATGGTACCATAGATGTTTTGTTTCTCCAGCCTCTAGCAACTATTTGACTCTAGAAACCTATGTCTAACTTTCTTTAATTTTTTTCAGTTAAATTACAGTTACAAGCAGAAGAGCGAGGCGTGGTATCTATCAAAGGAATGAGTGCAAATCGCTACCTAGCGATGAAAGAAGATGGAAGGTTAATAGGCTTGGTGAGTACCTGCTTTTTTGTTTTGTTCTGCTACTTGTAGTGAACAAATAATCAGGCTCTCGAGACTGTTCTGATACATTTGCTTCAAGGGCACATATACCGTGTTTCCCCGATAGTAAGACACCCCCGATTGTAAGACGTATCGGGAGTTTCAGAGGGGTCGGCTAATATAAGCCGTACCCCGAAAGTAAGACATATGTCTTACTTTCGGGGAAACACGGGGGATTTGCCGGGTCCGCCACTCTAAGGGGCCGGGAAGTCCCCACCAAGGCCGGCCTTACGTGTCTGCGGCCGCACAGGATTTAAATTAAAACATCGGGGTTTTTTTTTAACTTTATTTAACATCCTCCATGTTAAATAAAGTTAAAAAAAACTTTATTTAACATGGAGGATGTTAAATAAAGTTTTTTTAACTTTATTTAACATGGAGGATGTTAAATAAAGTTGAAAAAAACCCCCGATGTTTTTATTTAAACCCTGTGCGGCCGCAGACCCCTAAGGCCGGCCCCTTAGAGCAGGGCCGACCTTTGGGGTGTGCGACCGCACAGGGCGCCACACTCCAGGGGGTGCCAACCTGCGGCACCCGGCACCCCTCCAGAGACGGACAGTAATGTCCGCCGCTGGAGGAGCAGGCTCGCAAGGGAGCGGTATCGGAGGTCTTTAACAGACCTCCGGCTCCCTTGAGTGATTTTAAGCCGGGTTCAACCCGGCTTAAAATCACTCAAGGGAGCCGGAGGTCTGTTAATGACCTCCGATACCGCTCCCTTGTGATCTGCGCGGCAACAGCTGTTGTGCGCCGGGGTTTCTTGTTAGATCCCGGCGCACAACACTGAAGCCGCGCCCACCGCTGTCCGGCACGGACAGCGGTGGGCGCGGCTTCAGTGTTGTGCGCCGGGATCTAACAAGAAACCCCGGCGCACAACAGCTGTTGCCGGAAGGAGACAAGAACTGAAGAAGAGGAGCGAAGAGGAGGAAAAGAAGCTGAAAGAAGAAAGGAAAGGTAGGAAAGCATTAAGTGAGAGTGGATTGGTGTATATGTGTGTGGATTGGTGTATGTGTGTGTGGATTGGTGTATATGTGTGTGTGGATTGGTGTATGTGTGTGTGGATTGGTGTATATGTGTGTGTGGATTGGTGTATATGTGTGTGTGGATTGGTGTATATGTGTGTGTGGATTGGTGTATATGTGTGTGGATTGGTGTATATGTGTGTGGATTGGTGTATATGTGTGTGGATTGGTGTATATGTGTGTGGATTGGTATATGTGTGTGGATTAGTGTATATGTGTGTGGATTTGTGTATACGTGTGGATTAGTGTATATGTGTGTGGATTGGTATACGTGTGGATTGGTAGGTGTGTTGATTGGTAAGTGTGTGAGAGTGATGGGTGTTATGCTGTACCATTTCCAATGTCTTTTTCATGATCTAATTATGCTCTAAAAGTACATCATAACTCCCATCACTCTCAATTTTTTCCCAATATAAGACATACCCCGAAAGTAAGACATAGTGGGGCTTTTAGGGATAAAAAGAAAGTAAGACACTGTCTTACTTTCGGGGAAACACGGTATGTCTTTTATAAATTTTTTGTCAAAATCCTTGCTTTTCCTAAAATATGAGAGATATATATATCCAATGAGTTTCTCTTTAGGAGGGACAGACCCTTGTTGGGACCTACATTTCCTTGCCTCTCTTTCTTTTCTATGTGTCCTTCTTTTCTGTCTGACGGTATCAGTATGTCACGGTATTCTACACAATTACAAATCACAATAACGTGTACAGAAATAGCAGGAATTATATTTAGAAATAAAATGTTGCGAATACAGTATGTTACTCTACACCCTTACCTCAGGGCTAGTCATAGTACCAAGCATCAGAGAATCGCTGGGCAGTAACAACATGGTATGCAGCACTATGGACCGCAAGTCACAAAGAAAGGATTTGACTTACTGCTTTACTCACTTAGTTACCCAAATCTGTCTTATTATAGAGATACGTTAAGTACAAGATTGTTATGGCTTTTAATTAGCTGTTTTTGATTCACGTTTAGCCCTCCACACTATCGCGTATGTGTTGTTACTGTGCTAGATTAGCTCATCATTGAATGTGGAACACAGACACTGTTTATGTAAGACTTGATTCAAAAACAGCCAGTGATCAAATACGGGGTTTGGCAGAGTCCGATGCAGCTAAATTCAGGAGCTGGCATTCAGATTCAGGTTCCATTATGCACAATAGTCTCCTTATTCCCCCGCGCAGAAATGCTGGTGTTTGTAGGACTAGAGGCATCCACGAAATGGGAATGTTTCTAAAAATTCTACCATTTAAAAGCAGTGTTACGTGAAACTCGACTGTATGAAAACATTATAGTTGTTATTATCATTATTATGTTTTGTTTCATTTAGGTCCATCATACACCACAGCGCTGTACAATGGGGTATTAGTTAGTGCGGAATGCATTAGACGAAAGATTAAAAATGTCACAGAGATTGGTTCATGACTCCATATATGTGAATTATTATAACGTCAAAAAAAAAAACTAAAGAATAGCCTGGAACAATTACCAGCTCTAGATCTAACCCTGCAAATGCATATATTGAATGTAAGGTAATTTAGCCAAAGTACACAAGCTCATCTGCCATGTCAAGGTACCCCACATGGAGTCCTAACTAAAATACAGTGCATAAAGACAGCAAAAACAAAAAAACGGTTTGGTCCTGTAGCGCAAAGATTGTAAAATACCGCCCATCATGAAGGGGCTAATAGCGAACTCAAAAAAGATATATCCAACAACCTAAATGTAATTGCACATTTCCTTTTTAAAAAAAGGAAAAAACCCATCACATATCAGTATTTGTATATCTGCTGGGATATACTCTGCTGGATTCCATACTGGCAATTTTAACGTCCAAAAATGCCATTTGGAATTGGTCCCATCCGGTGTTAGATATGGAAAATCAGTTGAATCTCACGGGGTTATTTTTTATTTGTCTGTAACTAGAATTTATCAACATAAGTCATTGATTTAAAGTATTGATGGAAAATCCCAGCCCTAGTCATAAAAACATTCCAAAAGCAATACGAGTTAACAGCACACGTGTTAAACCCCTGTTTGCTTCCAGGAACCAGCATTTTATCTGCTAAGATAGTCTGCCTTGCAGTTAAACCCAGTTATAGACACCGTGGCTGTACAATAACGCCATTATCCATAATGAGCCTAATGGAAGTCATTGGTGCCAATGGACATTTGGTAAGATGGCTACCACATAGCCTGGTGGTCTAGCATGGTGTATGGTACAAGCTGGTATTGATTGTATTAATTTGAGGGCTTCTTTTAGGCTTCTATCAGTTACAAGAGTTATTAAATTCCTTTCCAAGGATCATTTATGGGTTTAGGTTACATAGTTCATAACCTTCATATTCTTGATCCAAAAGAACGCAAAAAAAAAACCCCCTAATTAAGCTACTTCGAATTCTGCCATCAGGGGAAAAAAATCCTTCTTGACTCCAAGAGGCAATCGGATTTCTCCTTGGATCAAACTTCCCAATATTTGTGACTAGTACTAGACTCATGGTCACATGATACAGCAGCTTAGGTAAGGCCTTACTCAACACAAGCACTTAATAAAAGGTGCCGCCGTGTTTCCGATAGTTTTATCCCTTACTGAGTCAGGTTCCTCATTTCTGTGTTGGCAGTGAAATATGCGGCAAAGAACATGTTTAACCTGAGCATTGGGTATTGCGGTGGATGTAAAAATAAGGCCACTTCATGGAAACATGACTGCTTTCTGGCCCTCAACAGAAACAAGGGGATTGACCTTCTGCTGGCTGTGTAATGTTACAAAGTTGATTTGAAGGTTTTCCCAGCATTTCCTGTAAGTAGTAAGACATCTGGGTAAATGAATGCTTCTGTGACCTGGGTTATCCTTAATGATCCATTGAAAATACAGCAAAACTATGTTTTTATAAGAGTCAAACTAGAGGATAAAGGAACATTTTATATATTATAATCCATTTTTATACTGTACTTGTATGGCCAATAGGTACACTCAAATAATTCTTGTGTTCTTACACTCTGGTTTTTTATTGTAGACAGATGTATTATTTGTGTATTAATTGTCATTGTAGGATTATATATATATTTTATATGTTTTCGTTTTATGTCCCTGAAAGCTGGCAGCTTTTGGTTTGGTATATTTCATATATTTGTGAGAATTTCATAGATTTGTTACAAGGACGTGTGAGCAGGATGCAGGCTGTCAGTATCCGTAAGCTGAGTAGCTAATTCACAACTATAGTTAATATATTCTTAGTCCTCTTAGTTTTAGTACCTCTGCTCTCTATGCCAAGTCTAAAGATGTATAGTGCCTTTGTGTTTCCATGCATTTTTCCATGTGCTAGATAATTTCCACTGTGTTTCCCTTTGCATATGGAACTCCCATCTGCAACCCCAAAGCAATGGTCATCCAACCCGTCTTCTCAAGGCACAATAACAGGGCATACTATGAAGCCGCTATCTGTTCTTCAGCCCTGAGTTTGTCCTCTTCCATCTGGAGTGTCTTAATGATCTTAATAACTCCTCCAGCTTCTTCTGTAACCCTCTTGGTGTTTTATGTTTTCAACTTATGTACAAAAGTTGAGGTTGCATCCGTCATCTCTTTGTTTGCTCCGACCAAATGTCTCAAAAAGTAAGAGTATGTAGCTGGTGATTCATTGTTTGTTGTTGTGTCATGGTATAAGGACAATGCCCTTGGTGGAGATTGAGTTCCTTAGTGACATAACTTACGGTCTGTTGGGTTGGTTCCTCGCTTTGCTTATTAAACTGTATACCTGCCCCTGTAGGCGCTAAACCTAGAAAATGTGCACTGAAAATTTTAATTGTTAGACACCCTATGAGCGTCTTAAGAAACTACACTTTTAAACGACATATTAAAACTTTTTAATCATGTGCTTGATTTAGTGACAGCATAGGATCTATTTTTGCATCTGGAAAGCGGACTAAGGTTTTACTGTGTCAGTATTTTTCCTGGCTTTAGTTCCGTGGAGATGTATTGAACCTACACATGAGATGTTTTCCATGTGGCATACATTTATGTGCTGGATACAGTATTTCTGACTTAATTGCCAAAGAAATCCCAGGCCTGTGATTACAGCGCTAGTAGTCTTGGACTCGTGCAGGTAGGTTGTCAATGCAACTCAACCGTAAGGTGGCTTATACAGTAACCAATTATGCTGTAAATCATTTAGGTTTTCTCGCAGAAATTGTTGTTAGATTTATAGCTGAAGAGTTTATGGGGTACAGCAGAGCACGAAAGAGTCATTTTGGATCAATATCAACTCAGGGAGTGACCATCACTGGAGGGGAATCATAAGTTCATATCTCAAAATACAGGCTGCAGGGTGTCAGAGTAAAAGATGTTTTTTAAAGTGTTGATGACCTGAAATCTCGCCATCTGAAAGAGATAATTGTACAGGTTTAAAGGCACAGTTTATATTCATTACTTTGTAAATTGGTTGCCGCTTTTAAGAATTTGTGGTTGCTTTAACTAAAGGTTCACCTCCAGGGTCTGACCAAATAGACCCCAGACACAAATACATTTATAAAAGCATGTTCTGGTGTTTTTACCTAAATGCTACTGAGACTTTTAAGACTGTAGGCCACTTATACACAAGGATAGTCATGCACATGGTTCATGGTGGACAATTTTAAACTTGCTAGACTCACTATCTATTTTTTAATTTAAAATAGTTCTAAATAGTTCCCCTAGGTAAATAAAAAATACATAAATTATTATTACTATATTAACTATGTATCAACTATATTTTTATTAAATAGTTGTATTCCCTTAACAAGGGCCCAAAACAGAATTACTGGTGGATAGACTGTCAAGATACACAAATATACTCTTGTATACAGCCCATACACTTTTACGTATTAATGGTTGCAAATATCCTAGCGTACATGTGACCTTATAGACAAATATTTAATTGCCCGTACACATACACGCATGCCATTACATACAAACTTTCCAGGGTCCGTTTATCCAATAGGGGTCCAGTACTGTAGGGTGGTTTGAGTGTGCATAGGCTCAAATCATTGCGTTCTAAAACAAACCATGTGTAGATATTTACTGGGACCAGACGTCTAGTTGGTATGTATAGCTGAAGGATGAAGTTCCCTGCTCTCCCTGCTGCCCACTGCAGGCGAACCTGAATTATATTTCCCACTATCATCATGTTCCTTAACATAAACTTCATGGTACTTGATAAAAAAATAGGGTAAATAACACAATAAACAGGAAAGGCAAATCCGCATAAGCTCATAAACTTGATAAAAAAATAGGGTAAATAACACAATAAACAGGAAAGGCAAATCCGCATAAGCTCTAAATAGCTGCTTAGTGTAGTGATGTGCTTGGCTCTTGAATAATCACTTGTATTGTTTATCCAGCATTCCAAAAAGGGACATGAGAATGCTACGGCTCTTTGGTTACCCCTGGATTAGCAGCACAATTATTATTGCTAGAACATTACATCATTTACTTGGGAGACTGGAAGATTACTCAGAGTTATTACAGTTGGCAACATAATTTACACTGGATGTGGTTATTGTGACTATAAGCCCAATAGCCCAGTTTTCTTTTGTTTTTAGGATTTAATATGCAGTTTGATTTATTCGAGCCTAAGTGAGATGCACTTTGACTAGGACATATCTGTTTACATTTTTACATGTATTTACTTAGTGTAGTGGTGTATTCTGGCCTAGACTGGCAGGTCCAAGGGGGGTGGTAGACCGTCTGCCACGCCAATTGCCCTCTTGGGTGATTAGGCTCCCTGTAGGCTCCTTGGGTAATTAGGCTCACTGCCTTACTAGGCAATAACGTTGCCGTAGGTTAGCACTAGCATCTTTTGTTGACAAATCAATGCTAGCTAGCACTTCATTTATCAAATCCAAACCCACTGTAGCCATATCTATCTGCATATGTTTGTCATTGAGCTGAAGGTATATATACTGTATATACAGCTCTACAGTATCATATAGTTATTTATCATAATAAATCATGTAAAAGTATTCCAAAATAAATAAAGGCCCTTTACTATGACATAACACACTGGATCCAGCTCACCTCAGATACAACCTTCTTCTGGCTGAAGGGTGGGTGAAGGGTTTTGGATATTTAAGCACCTTATGTGAGCTCAACTGCAGGGCAAATCACACTTTGAAGGTACTTGGCACCCAGGAATCCAATAGGAGCACAGTGGAAGAATAGTAAAACGGAGGTCAGGAGTAGGTACACAAGCAAGCAGTTAGGGACACCAGGAAACAATAAAGCAGTACGCACCGAGGACAGGGAAGTACATTAAGTAAATAGCAGATGACAAGAGTCCAGAGTAAGCTCTCAACATCACTTTGCACATCAGCACAGGAGCAGCAGTTCTGATATCATCTTGCATCATCTTAAAGGGGGGCTTGTTTTTTGTTGGAGGTATATAGGATGTAGATAGGTGTTAGGTGAAGCAGTGTACTGGAAAAAGTATAGCTTCCTCAGCTGGACTTCGAACTGAACAGGTTGGTGCTATCCCCCAATAAAGTCAGATACCCCATGGGTACTGAAAATAAGGCGTTTGTTTCTGTAAATGGTTTCCATATGTCATATACTGTAGTATTAATCTTAGTTAATGTTATATCTTAAACCTCTTTACATTTTAATCTTAATGCTTTATTAAATATTGGGCAGGATGGGTGTTCCCCAATAAGTGTGTTATCTTGAGACTATTGGTTTAGGACACATACATGTGATAAGAGTGGAGCACAGTTGACGAATAAATGAAGTGTGTGTAGGGCAGCAGTCACAGGTTGATGTGTGTTCACAACCTGAAGCTCTACACAACACCGAACACCAAAAGGATGCCCACAGAACCCACCTCAGAGACAAGGTAAGCATCTTGTAGAAAGTGGATCATCTACTTATTGGTACTGGATCGAGAGGTCAAAGCCAGAATAGATTATTAATGCTTCAAAAAGTATCTTTTGGAATGGCCCTGGAGTATTAAAACAGTGCTTTGGATTTATACAGTCTATTTATACAATCTATTTTGTAACAAAACCACCAGTGTTGGGGGAGATCGGATTCAAAGTCTACCTGCAACTGTATACCTTCAAATTAGCTTGTATTGTAAGAACGATAGTACTGTATTTAGTTCTTGTAAACATAACCAAGTCAAATTGAATCTAACTATAAATGGCCAAGGATTAGGCGAAGCAACCACATCCTTTTGTAGTTACCCATGAGTGTGCTTTTGTATATTAAAACCAGACACACTTAACCACAATAACCCATTGTCTGCATAAATAAAGTAATAGCTGCAGATGTGCATTACACCCTGGGTATTAAGCCTATGACACTCGCTGCCTAACGCCGCCTGAACTTAACATTGAAATACGTATCTCAACAAATGTGAAAAGCTTAAAATCCTTTTACAGAAAACGTTGGCTTGGAAGAGGCATGAAAACCACAAGCAGATGTTAGCTTTCCAAAAAATATTTTTTTCCTAGACATAACTACTCAATCGGTTTTATCATTGAGACGCAAGGCGCAGGAGTGATAAATCAGACTGCACTTGGATTTCAGATTTCATTGTGCATTTTTGATGAGGGTAAGCTAGGTAATTTGGGATTCCATGGAAATGTTAGGAAGATTAGATGTCCTTTTTGGACTTCCCAATGCATTGAACTTCACATACAGATTATTACAACAAGGATCTTGTGTTAAAAAGATTTGTCCATTTTCTTTGACCTCGGGAGACCCTTACATTGTACATTGTATATTTGTAAAATGAAATTAATAGTTATTTTTAGAAAGGGACTCTGTTAGAACTTTTTGCTGACACCTCGTAAAATCCATGGGTATAAGTATTAAGATATTTTCAGAGAATATTTCCCAGTGTTGCATTTAATTCTTAAGCATAACACAATCAGACAGATGCATATCCCACATAAAGCATATACTCACGTCTTATATTGTTGGAAGGTCCATTGAGACATAGGAAAGGTTCAGGATTTTAATGTTGTGTTTAGGGCTTGGCTCCATCATATTCTAGATACACGCGACTTTATCTGAAATAGTCCAATAAAAATGTTTAGTTGTTTTTCATCTTCCTTAAGCCCCCCCACTTCCAGACATTGCACTCAGATGCTTCGGTCCCAGACACGACAGTAATGCTGTAGCCCCCTTATCAGCTGGTATCTGTGTAAGGGCTTTAGGGGACATTATAATATAAATATAGGAAAATGGAAATAATCATGCACATAGGGAGTACAGAAATAAATTAATCATTTTTATTCTCTGACCATCTTTCAGTTTTCTTTACAAGTTCACATGCTAGCGATATGTTTGTCCAGACAGAAAAAATATGAATGGGTGGGAGATTTGTGATAGAGTTTTCCATATTTCGGTAATACTAGTCAGACTGATGATTTTGGCCAAATGTTTTCCGTTACCTGGAATATGGAAATTTTTATTAGCCCACACGCTAATTATTTGAAAAGGGAAACTGCCCTCTTTATAACAAAAAACTGTAACTGTAATGCATCTAGGGCATAAAAATCCCAAGTCTAGAATTATCAGTAGAAAGAGGGAATTGCTTGTTTTTTTATATTTTTTTTAAATTAAAGTTATCAGTGCAGTATAGTCCTCTTGAACATGTTATTAATGCCAGTGATGTCACAATGACATCACTTAGTTCACTTTATTTTTTATTATTATTCATTGTATTATTTTAGTGATTTGTTTTTATTGTTAAAAAAAAATCACTAACACTTTTTTTTTTGTGTTGATTTCTGTTTGACATGGTTTCTCACTCATCTCCCTGCAATCCCCCTGCACCGATCACACTGTGATCTCTATGCAAGTCCCCATAGACTTGCATAAAGATCACAGTGTCTGTGATCAGTGCCTCATCGGCGCGATCTGATATCTCAGCAGGGTCTAGACAGACCCTGCAGGGGATATCCTGTCCTTCGAAGAACTTCCAGGTGACGTCAGCAGTGACACGACCCGGAAGGGAATGCCCGATGCTGGCTTCTGCTGACAGCCTGATCTCCTGTGTAAGAAGGTCAGGACGTACAAGTACAACCATAGGCATTTATTGAGATGTATTTTATGGACATACCGGTACGTCCATAGGGGACTGAATGGGTTAAATTTGCATTTTGATTTGATTCGATGGATTTTTACTGAATCGATCCTTAAGGATATACAATCTTTGAGGATTTATCATATACAGTGCAGTACAAAAGTTTTAGACAGATGTGGAAAAAATGCTGTAAGAATGCTTTAAAAAATAGACGTGTTAATAGTTTATTTTTATCATTTAACAAAATACAAAGTGAGTGAACAGAAGAAAAATCCAAATCAGTTTGGTGTGACCACCCATTTCCTTCAAAACAGCATCAATTCTTCTAGGTACATTTGCACATAGTCAGGGATTTTGTAGACATATAGATAGGTGTATGATTAAATATTTATACCAGATAGGTGCTAATAATCATCAGTTTAATATGTAGGTTGAAACACAATCAATAACTGAAACAGAAACACCAAAAAGTCATACACCATTTCAGGACTGAGCACAGCAACAAGACACAGGGTAGTTATACCGCATTTGCAAGGCAAACAGGGGTTTCCAGATGTCTTGTCCAAGCTCTTTTGAAGAAGCACAAGGGGTAGTTTCACAAATATCAAATTGATTTACATTTTTCTAACATTCACTCACTTTAGCATTTTGTTATTTTTCTTAGTTGTCTATTTTTTTTTTTAAATCATTCTTACATTACAGCATTTTTTCACACCTAAAACTTTTGCACAGTATTGTATACATGTCTGAACGTAGGATTTATATGAAATTAAGTAATGTGGAAAATAACAGTATTGGCAGCTAAGGACCACTCGAGACACCAGCATGAGATTCATGGTGCATTAACAGCCTATCATTCCATTGTCCTTAACTGATGAACAATAATCCCAGAGTGGGTCTGTTATGCTCATTATCAGTTGAACTTCAAATGGCTTTTATGACATCTACGGAATGCTATGATTTCCTAGCACTCTATTCACTGTGTACCATGAATTTTATGGGAAAGTCCCGCGGAAAAAATATTTTTCTCGTTGTATACAGATATGTAAGCTAGCATTTGGATTCTCAAAGAGGATAGCAATGGATTCTCAAAGAGGATCAAGGTTTGCAGTTTTGAGTGAAAGCTACCTTGATATTAAACAAAATAATGAAATAAAAATGATTAAAAAATTACAGTTAAATATTATCTTCTAATAAGAGATTTACATTTTAAAAGCTTATTTTCCTTTTTTTTATTTTTTTTTCGATTGAAAAGGTTTTTATTGGCATCCAGGCACAGCACATGACAGAACATGCAAAAAAAAGACATATAGGTCAGAGTAAAGCGGCGCCCAGACGCCCATTTTTCTTTTTTTTTGTGTGAGATTATGACGTGCAAATAGCAGAAACATCGTCAGGTATTAACCAATGTAACGTAAAACAAGTGCATACACTAAGCAACAGCGACGTCACTGGTGTTGCTGAAAGTCTCAGGCCTCACCGAGCTAAGGTACTGAGGAGGAAACCAACATGAGGAAAAAAAGGCTCAGAGACAGCTACATCCAGGACTATGCCTGGTAAACATAAGCACGATATGAGTTAGCGCAGATATTCATGGGAAGGAAAACCCTCCCAGGGAATGGGCCAACCCGTAGGTAGAGTCCCCAGGCCGTGGCACCATACGCCATCAGGCAGTGGAAAAAAAAAAAAAGGGGGCGGAACAGCCCTGGTGGGCAGAGATCCCAGTACTGGAACCAGGTGAAAAAGGGGGAAGCACAAGGGGAAGGGGAGAAGAGGGAAATCGGGGAAGAAAGGAGAGGGGACAAACAAACGAACAAACAGAAAAAAGAAAAAAAAAAAAAAAAAAAAAAAAGGGGAGGACGAAAGGAAAGAAAGAGACCACTCAACGCACCAGAATGATACCTCATAATGCTGCTATCCGTCCCGTGGAGCCGTCAGCGTAAGCAGAAGACATCCAGGGGGTCCACACCTTCAGGAAACTGTCAGTAGTGTTGTGTGTATGTAAGCAGTGAGTTTTTCCATGTGCATGATATGCCAAATTTTAGCTAAGATTTGCTGTCGGGAAGGGATGCACGTATTCCAATTTTTAGCGATAGAGAGTCGCGCAGCCGCGCATATCCTGTGAATGAGACGTTGGATGCACCTGGGGAATCGGGGGTCAGGATGATCTTTATTAAGCAAAGCCGTTAAAGGGCACCTATCTACCCGCGTACCCACAAGTTCACTGAGAAGATCAAAGACCCAGGTCCACATGTCCACGGCCAGAGGGCACGTCCACCACATATGGAAATACGAGCCCCTCTCTCCACAACCTCTCGTGCAGCCATCCCCGGAGCCCGGGAAGATCCGGGCGACCCGGGAAGGGTGAAGATACCACCTACCAACCACCTTGAACGCGCCCTCTTTAATGAGAGTATTAGCGGTAAGCGAGAACGTGTTAGTGTATATTTCTGTCCAGTCCAGCTGGGTCAAAGGTACCCCGAGGTCATTCTCCCACAAACGACAATGGGAAGGGGTGACTGAGAAGGCATGTGTGATAAGGTGGGTGTAGAGCTGCGAAATCGCGCCCGGACGTCTGTCCCTAGCCCAACACAGTCGTTCGAACGGAGTCATAGGAGGGAAGGAGCGGGGAAATTTGAGCCCCGTCAAAAAAGAACGAAGTTGAAGGAAACGAAACGTTTCCGCGGGGGGCATCTGAAAGGAAGCAGTGAGGGTACGCACGGTGTGGAAATAGCCCTGGTTATACAGGTGACCAGTCTTCGTAAAACCGTGAGATCTCCACCAGCGGAAGGAAGCTAACTCCAACCCCGCAGGAAAGGCAGGATTACGAAACAGAGGGGTAAGGGCAGACGGCGCGTGGAGCAAATTGAGTTTCGTTTTAAGACGGTCCCATAAAGAGAGGGAAAAGAACAGGGTAGGGCTAGCAGCACAAGATGGGCGCGCGCTCCCCCCCAACCAACAGACCTCCGAGATGTCAGGCAAATGGCACAGAGTCTCCTCGAGGGGAACCCATCTAGGGGCTTGAGAACCGAGATGGACCAGCGCCAGTTGCGCCAGCTGAGCAGCATGAAAATAGGACAGCAGGTGAGGGACCCCCAGGCCCCCCATAACGCGTGACCGGTAGAGGTGATCACGACGCCACCTCGGTCTGGCCCCCCTCCAAACAAAGCGAAAGATCTCCGCCTGAAGAAGGTCCAGGTCCCGTAGCACCAGAGGGATAGGGAGCGAACGGAAGAGGTAGAGTATTTTAGGTAAAAGTGTCATCTTGACACTATAAACTCTACCGAGTAGGGAGATACTATAGGGCTGCCATCGATCCTTTTTTTTATTTTAACAAAGTAATGAATTAAACCTTTGAGAAGGCAATAAAACAGCAAACTGAGATGAGCCATTTTAGTCTGCCTGTGCTACATGTTTTATTCTTTTTCTTATACATATTGAAAACCCCCATATAATAAAACAATAAAAAAAACATATGTATATAGTTCCAAAATTTGATTCCAAAGCATCCACATCACACTTCAATCTACGATACATCTGAAGATCTTCGCCCCCTCCTCCTACAGTTAACAGTCCATATTTTATCGTAGACATACACTGTATCTATGAGACATCTCTTCCATCTCTGTTTTCTTCTCAAATGGACATAGCCTCTAGAACACGGGAAGCATCTACTGTTTTCTGTCTTCTTGCCATTGCTTGTTTTGCGGCAATAAAGTCATGTGAGATAAATTTCCACTCAACCTTCTTAATATATGCTGGCTTCATATGTAAGCCATTTTAGGACTGGGAAGCCGAGGCTAAACCAAGAGCTCTGCCAACATTTGGAACGCTACATTTATCATTTTGTAAGCACTTATGGTGAAAACAAAGCTATAGAACTACATACCATAGAAAACGGTTGGAAATGTGATTACAGCTATGTGGGAACAATAATTACAAAATAAAAAAATAAATACATGGTACTCATTGAAACATTCACTAGCTTTGAAATTACTATTTTCTTAATACAAAACCCGAAGTTCTAAACTTTGAACGTATGGTAATTTAGAAGATGATTAATAATAAAAAAAAGCTCCCTTTTCATTATGAAGAACCAGCACTGGCAAGCTTGTCCTGGAAGAATGGCTGAGTTGGCCCTGTATAATGTATAATTCAATGGGCGAGACTTTGCAGAAATCCCACTGAAATAATCATACATTACACAGGGCCAACCAAGCTCTTCCTGGGACAGAAGCTTTGGCATGCAAAGTCCTCTCCTTTGCTAAATACTTTATTATGAACTACTGTTGTATACATGTTAAATAAACATATTTCTATTTTAATATAATGTCGTTTTTCTGTAGTTTTTTGTTCAAAGCCTTTCAACGGGACCATTTCATTTGATCCCACTGCGTTGTGCTGGCCGGCCGATTTCTCACATCATAGAAGGGTGTTGTAGGAGGTTAGATTGCTGTGATGTAATACATAGAGAAGGGCTTTGGAAGAATGACAGAACCCTGCTTCTAAGCGACTCTAGTATCTCAATAGACTTTTTAATGCGGTTTTTAAGGGTCAGGTAACATTGAGGAAAGAAATAAAATGGCAGATAGGCATCTTTTACTTCTGTTTGCATGAGGCACCTATCTGGTGATATTTTTATGAAGCACCCCAAGTGGAACAGCGCCTTTAAACCTCATCCTAAAAGATGACTGCAGTCCTAAGTTGCACGTGTAACGTATATTCATTTAGGGAAAGGAGTAGAAAACTGCATTAGTTGGCTGGAGAGTGTCTGAAATTAATGTGTTATAAAAATAGATGGCAGTTCTTGTTAGCAGCTGGAAACAGATTTGATTAGTTGCTAGTGTTAGATAGTGGCAAAGTGTGAGAATGAATTAGATGACATCTCTGAAGCAGAGGGATCGGCTGTTTAAAGGAATAATTAAAACCTTTGTATTTATTTTTTGGGCTTAGTGAGCACATTCCACAAAAAGGCGAAATGGGGGTCCCTAAAACAGGACATTTCTCCTATATGTCATTATTTTATTTTCATCCAAACATAGCCAATTGATTTCTTTTTTTAATGCCTTATCTTCTTCTGTTGGCCTTCTTTCTGAAGATCCATGAAAACCATCCCCAACATCTGTGAGATTATATATAATTACAAAGAGTATGTTTCCCTTAAGATTGTAAGCTTGCGAGCAGGGCTCTCTGCACCTAATGTATCGGTTTGTCTTAGTCTGTCAATTCTCGTCTTGTCACAGCCCTTGAATTTATGTATTGTATTAAGCGCTGCGTAAACTGTTGGCGCTATATAAATAATTAAATAATAATACTGGATGCAAATGCTGAAAGCAGAACCAGACACTGTATTGCCAGCTTGTGCAAGGCTGCCTTGTAAAAAAATTGAAAGTCACAAACTAAGGTTCAGGGCTGGACCCTAGAAAACCAAATGATGCAAATTGTACATAAACTGTTTTTCAGCCGCTTATCACTTACTCTTATTACATATTATTAATCTCACACCAAAACGTTTTTTTGCTGTGCAAAATAAGGTAATGAATAAGGAATATTTTGAGCGTCTATTGCAAATGAATTACCTGCACCGAAGGAGTCCAAAACGTATCCGTGTTCTCTAATCATTTCTCGCTAGTGTTTAGTATACTTACTAATTGTAAGTAAAACCACAACTCTGGGAGAGATTTCAAAGTTAACTATCAAAGTAAACACATTGCAGAGCTAATGCGGGGATAATTACTGGCAGAGACACGTTAGAAGTAAATTTATCAGTGTTCTCTTTTTCTAAGATAGGGAAAATCGTATAATTTCTGATTTTCCTGATGTAAAAGTTAAAAGAAATGTTTACGTGGTGTGTGTGTGTGGCTTTTGGTTTTAGAAAGTATACTTTGCCCTAATGACGTTATCAGCCACCAGGAAAGACTGGATCACAGATCATCATTAACGCTTGGGTTTTAACAGAGGTAAATGTCCTACAAACCCTAAATGAGATGCTCGATCCTAACCAGAGGTGTAGAAAACAAAGAACCTGTCATGAAATAAACACTCCAGTAGATCTTCTGTTAACTGCTTTATTCATGAAACATCTAGCATAACTCACAGGCAGTGTCTGTCATGGCTGCTGTCAGTTACTCTCCCTCTGGAGTCAGTTACCAATGTGACTCCTCCCACTCATTGTAACTTTATTAGCAGGCCTGCTCCCATGACATCTTCCTCCTTAAAGAAATAAGAACAAACACCAGCAATACATAACAATATAAAAGGTACCATCAGCAGGGAGGTAGGTAATATGCATATATTTTAAACTAAACAACAACATATTCCTGACTTGGGCATCGGGGTAGACTACCCTAGCCCCCAGTAACATAGGGATTATTCTGCCCATTCTTCATGTTACTGTACTAACTAAACATTATACAGTTTGTGTCCCTGTAACGGATTGGAGGTTTCACCACTCTGCCGCTGGAAGTTGTCTTGAAGTTATTGGAGGCAGCAGAGACCTGGGAACCTCCTGGAACAACTGTATTACGCTCTGGTTGCGAAACTGGGCATGGTCCACTATCTGCCAGTGGAGTATCAGTGCAGTGTTCCCCAGGTTGTTCTCCGCAGTCTAAATCTGGAATAGCTTGGAGATGCCTGCGGTTCCTGCGCACAGCACCTGTGTTGGTCTGTACTACATAGGAACGTGGGTCTTGAGAGTGACATATAACAGTAGCAGGGGTCTTCCAGCTTGTCTCCTGGTCTAGCTTCACCCTAACACTCTGGCCAGGGGACAATTTAGACAGAGGGCGTGCTGAATGTCTTCTGTTGTAGAAGAATTGATAAGACGTCTTCATCTTTTCGTCTCTCTCCTTCACTGCCCATGGAAGGTCATCACTTGCCGGTACACTGAGATTCCACTGAGGGACAGTGGTACGCATGTGGCGGCCCAACATGAGGTGAGCTGGACTTGTACCGGTTGCCTGCAGCGGTGTGGCCCTATAAGCCATGAGGGCTAGGTACGG